>NW_026068072.1:1743569-2083193 GCF_014885135.2 Alexandromys fortis
GGAAGCGCACAGTGAGTGGGGGAAGCGCACAGTGAGTGGGGGGAAGCGCACAGTGAGTGGAGGGAAATGCACAGTGAGTGGGGGGAAATGCACAGTGAGTGGGGGGGAGCACAGTGAGTGGGGGGGAGCACCACGGGGAGCATCGTGGGTGGGGGAAAGATCGTGTCTCACTTTGAAAAGAGGATGTTGTAATAGCGAAGCCATTCTGGGTGATTGGGGTGGAGCTCACTGGACAGCCGGATCCTGATTCTCACTTTGTCATCACTTTCAGTCTGGCTGACAAGTTCCATTTCCTAAGATTTCAAACAGAACAAGGTGTGAGGGATGCTGGGGAGACAGCTCAGTCAGTGAATTACTTGCTGAGCAAGCATGAGGACCTGAATTCAGTTCCCAGTTCTGGCCTCATATGTATACACACCTGTACATATATAAGAACACACCCACACACTTTAAAGCAAACAAAAAATGGAGGTATTCAAGAAAACTAGGTCCCACTGAATGACAGAAAACACACCACTCGATTCCCCACACCAAGGTGGCGGTTTCTTCTCATGTTCAGAAAACACAATCTATAGATGTAAGCACCACAATATTAAACTTAAACTATCTTTTTACTTAAGCTTCTGAAAGGAATTGGTTTGACCAAGCAATATAAATTTTAAGCTGGAAGAAAAATGAAAAATATATATATATAAAGTAGTGCCCTGTCCAAACTTATATTGGATGAAGTTCATAATGAAACAAAGGTTTATGTGTGTATGTGTGTGTGCGTGCATTTGTATGTTTTGAGAGAGAGAGAGAGAGAGAGAGAGAGAGAGAGAGAGAGAGAGAGAAGAGAGAGCAGCCCCACAATTGAGGTCCTGGTTACTATTGTTCAGAAGATTCTTAGAAAACTGTTGCAAACATTACTTAACCGAATGTTGTAGCCTCCGAGGTAAGAGCAATGAGTTTCCATCGAATATGTGGCAGTTGCCAAGTATAGACTTATGTTTGAGCAGTAAATCTGTGCGGATAGCCATATCCTTTATGTCAGGTTGGTAATCAATATTGTACTTATATGCGATTTCATGGCCACAGGTTACTTGGTAATGGTTTGTCTGTAGTTTAATCACTTGGCCTCCCGTCCCTAGAAAGCAAGGCACATTACTTTAGACCAGTGGTCCTCAATTTGGGGGTCAAAGAACCCTTTCACAGAGGTTGCCTAAGACTATCAGAAAACACAGGTATTAACATATTCATAACAGAAATATTAACATTAACATATTCACAACAGTAGCAAAATTAGTCATAAAGTAGAATGAGATAGTTTTATGGTTAGGGTCACCACAACATGAGGAATTAATGAGGGTCACAGCATTACGAAAGCTGAGAACCACTGCTTTAGACACTGTAAGTGGGAAGAAAAAAAAGCACACAACCCATCCAGACCCCTACACCAGACCATCACATCTGAAAGTGACGCTGTCACACAATCCGTGGGGAACCTGTTACCTGTTGTACATGGTGACTGCTCGAAGCTGTAGGGAATCTTTTAAATACATATTATCATTTCTTCTGCATGTGTGGTGTGTGCTTGTCTGGGCGTGTAAGTGCAGTCACACAAATGCCACAGGAAGGGCAGAGGACAGCTGTGAGCATTGGACCTGACACCTGTTTGAAGCACCGTCTCTGTTGCTCTCCACTGTGTGTGCCCTGCTAGCTGGTCTGGGAGCTTTAGGGGCTTCCCCTGTCTCCACTTTCCAAGTCTTGCTATAGGAGGACTGGGAGACTGGGACCACACACACACACAAACACACACACACACACACACACCTGCATACTACTTTATGTGGGCTCCAGGGATTTGAACTCATACGTGCACAGAAAGCATGTTTTCCCATCCTGAGCCTCCTCT
The DNA here is from genome assembly GCF_014885135.2 of Alexandromys fortis. Taxonomy (NCBI): domain Eukaryota; kingdom Metazoa; phylum Chordata; class Mammalia; order Rodentia; family Cricetidae; genus Alexandromys; species Alexandromys fortis. The sequence goes on from NW_026068072.1 coordinate 1,745,464, forward strand.
CCAGATGTTTGTAACACTACTTAGCTTTACATTTCAACTTAAAATAATAGTTTTATAGGATTCCTCTCGAGGTCAGCGTACCTGTCTTTGTGCACAGAAAGCATGTTTTCCCATCCTGAGCCTCCTCTCCAGATGTTTGTAACACTACTTAGCTTTACATTTCAACTTAAAATAATAGTTTTATAGGATTCCTCTCGAGGTCAGCGTACCTGTCTTTGAATCTTTAACGTGCTTCATGTCCTTCCTGGTATTCACCACAATGTCTTGGAAGATTCCACCATAAGGCCTCTGACTCAGCTCCTTTGTTATGGCTGTGGCGTGGTGTTCTACACAGGAACAAATACACACAACAAACGGGGAATCAGGGGTTTGAAGAGAGCCTGGTGCCTGGAGCACACACTGCTCACTGTTCCTACAGGAGACCAGGTATGGTTCCTAGCATTTCTGTTGGACAGCTAGCAACCACCTAGAACTCCCGCTTCAGGAAGTCGATGCACTCTTCTGGCCTCCTTGGGCACCTGCACACACATGCACATACCCCCACACAGACACATTCTTAAAAATAAAAAAGTTAAATCTTTTAAAAATACAACAGATTATGTTAAGCCTCAGCTAGAAACAAAACAGTCAAGAGTGTGAAAGACGGAGAAGCTTGCCAAAATCTCTGCCAACAACTCCTCAGCTTGCACAGTGGCACCCTGGAAAGTTGATTCCTGCTCCCAAATCCATCACTCATTCACTATGGGATGCGTAAGCCAGCAGCCTAGGCAGTACATGCCCTCTTATGGGCACCAGAATGCACCAACCAAAGGTTTAAATTCAGGCTTTCCAAACAAAAGGACAGAATACTCTTTTTACCAAGAGCAATGGGGGATGGGAATTCCCCCATTTTTATTACACTGAGATGCATGTAGCGCACACATAGTATATAGATGCATGTAGTTTTAAATGTTTATTCGGCAGCGGCTAGGTCCTAACCGTGTGCAGTTGTGAGCTGAAGAGATTCACTTTGTGAACTCTGACCTCGCTGGTCAAGGGTGCCTGGGACCCAAGTGTTCCAGAAGCCTCACAGCTCAAGTCCCAGCTCCTGAGGGTGGATCTTCTCCAGCCCCAGAGCTGGCACTTCTACCACAGAAAACATTCTTCCATATATGAAATCTGGAGCAACTGTGTCAATGCGGAGAGTTCCTGGATACCCTGTGCACAGACCCAGACAGGAAACTACACCGCGGGCACCCTTCAATCAGACCACAGCTCTAGGGAAATGCCATGAGGTGGGCATTACGAATTCAAATTTACATCTGCATCTCATGGGTTCCGTGTTTCTTGTCAGTGAAGAGAATATCTGCTAATACCTTTCACGTTTTGTTTTGGTTTTTTAAGACAGCTTCCCTCCATGTAGCTCATGAGGGTCTCAGCTTTTGATCCTTCTGTCTCCGGCTCCCAAGGGCTGACATTATAGGCATGAGCCATGGGGTATGGCTCATTTATACTTATTTTTGAATATTTAAAATGTTGGCCAGACATGGTGACAGACCTCTGAAACATTCATGGTGGCGCACAAACACCCATATCCATATGCAGGTGCACACGAGAGCGGGAGACGGCTCAGCTGGTAAAGGGTCCTTGCATGGCAGATGCAAGTTCAGATCTGCAGCACTTCTGTAAAGAGCTACGTATACAGAGACACATGCCTATATATTCCCGGCACTGTGGAGACGGACACAGGAGGACCCTAGGCGCTTTCTGGCTAGCCAGTCTGGCAGAGAGGGCAAGCTCTGGGGTTGGTGAAAGACCTTGCTGGGAAAAAAAAAAAAAAAAAACCTGGAAAGCAGCCAACATCAGCCTCTGGCCTCCGTGTGACCCCCCCCCTCCAACATACAGAAAGTACAAAGAAAAGTACATTAAATACAAATAAAAGGCGGGGTGCATCTCAAGATGTTTGACCGTGGCAATTAAAGTGGGAACCTGTCTGGAGGCCGACTGCGTGAACCACACCCTTGGCAAGGGAGAGCAGCCAAGCTCTGCAGCACCCTCCGCCGGCACCCCTGTCCCAAAGATGCTCCTAGGAAGAACACTGGGATGGTTGGCTGTTCAAGCCTTCCCAGGCAGCAGCTTAGGAGATTCTCTGTCTGCCAAGGGCGTTTTTACATGCTAACTTTACTGAAGTTGCAAGATGGCAACACTGACCAGCCTGTCAGATAACAACAAGCCATTTCTATTTTGTCGGCTTTTAAACTGAAGACAACAACTCATTCCAGGAAGCCAGGTGGCCATGCCACATCCCGCCAGTCATTGTGGACCTATTGAGGACAGCTGTCCAGAAATATACCTTTGTGGCTGCCTCCATCCATGAGACACCTCTGTCTCTCTCATCACCCCCCACCATTCTCTCTCTCACCTGGAAGTAGAATTTGGCCTTCTGCTCCTCTAGATTCCTCTGATGCAACCGCTTGGCCTTCCCTCTGTGACTGAGGTGATGGTGTGTGGGACTGAGGTAGCTGAGCTGCAGGCAGGGGTGGCTGGATGTGGGGCTGTGGTGACTGGGTTCTGGCCTGTGGTGAGTTGATCTTGGATTTCACTAATTGGGCCCAAGTCTGAGATGGCTGGGCCTGGGGCTCTGGTGGCAAGGCTCCAGGCAGGGATGACCGGACAGGGAGCTGCTGCAGGTTCTGGGCTGTGGGCTGTAAGGGCCTGGCACAAGCCTGTGGTGGCCCGGCTCTAGGTGGCCGTAGCTGGGCTCCCGGCTGTGGTGGCCCGGCTCTGGGTGGCCGTGGCTGGGTTTGCGGCTGCGGTGACCAGCCTCTGGGTGGCTGTTGCTGGGTTCCTGGCTGTGGTGGCTGGACTCCCAGTTGCTGTGACTCTCCCCATTGTGAGGTGGCCTGCATGTGTGTGGAAACAGATGAAGAGCAGGGTTCCCCGCTTTCATTTCTCATGCAAAAGCTATAATCAAGTCCTAACTTCCAAGACGCCTGCATTCTGTTAACAGGCAAATCTTTAAAGTAACCCAGGGGACTGGTATGATGACAACTAACCACCATATCAGTGCCTGGGTCGAAACAAGAACAACCCAATTTCAAAGTCGGCCTGGCCTACAAAGCGAGACCCTCCCTCAAAAAAATAGACGCAGAGAGGCGGCAGGCATAACTGGGAAGTTATGCAAAGGAAACAGTAGAATAAAGGCTCTAGAAGGAATCCGAAGACACTAGTCAGAGCAAGCAGATGACAGGATTTCTGTGCTCGAGGTGGCAGCGGCATGTGGAAGAAGTAGGGAGGCAAAGTGTCCGTGGACATCTCTGGGGTGCGGTCAGGATGGAGTCTGCCTGGTAGCATGCCCACAAGCATGAGTCCACACACAAGAAAGCATGGAAAGCCACTGTGCTGGCTGGGACCACCATTAGAGTATCCCAGGGCAGAGGGAGAAGAGGCCCAGTGCAAACAAAGCCTAGGGAAAGACAGGGCGGCTAGTGGGCGCGGCAGCGAGAGAAGAAAGTGATCTGCCTCCATCTTGCCACAACAAAAGGACAAATTCGAGGCCAGAAAAGCAAGCAGTCTGTGTATTTGGCAAGGAGGAGGTGCTGGGAGTTGGATGAGGCAGGTTCTCTGGAGCCTGTGGGTACAGAGCCCAGCTGACAGCTCTGCCTCAGCACTCAGAGACTCCTGAGAGGAACCTCAGAATGCACACAGATGTGGGCAGTTCTGCTTAGTGAAACCGGCTGGGGGCCGAGGGAGCCCCGAAGCAGGTGTGCCTGGCCTGAGGGGCTGCTGAAGAGGCCATGGGTGTAGGGGATCTTTGCTTTAGGACGGCTGGCCTAGGTGGCCAAGGAGACCCCGCCTGCCGACCTGCCTCTGCGTCACAAATTTAGAAATGAAAGAAGGCAACAGGACTTACATAGGCAAGGTGATTACCCTCTCCACCCAGGGCCTCCCTGGGGGTGGCTCGCAGGGGCGCCATTGAGGGAGGTTAGGGGGGCCAGATGGGGAGCATTTGATACGGGCTTCAGAGTCACCTCTGAGCTACAAGTCTCTTAGAGACTGAGAATGGTTCTAGGAAGGGGGTTAGGGGCAGGAAAAGAGATAAAAGGGATCAGACAGCAAAGGCTAGGCGGACATAGCATAGAAGAGCAGGTCACACCTTGTGTCACGAGTCACAAGTGATAAAGACAGGCTCTGCCTCCACTAAGAACCTTGGCTGAAGTCAGGGCACTTAAACAAAAACACTAAACCACAGTCCTCATCCTGTGGGTCACAACCTCTTTCCAGGGGTTATCTGAGACATTTGGGGCATCAGACATTTATGTTATGTCTCATAACAGTAGCAAAATTACAGTTATGGAGTAGCAATGAAAAAAGGTGTTTCGGATGGGGGGTGTCACCACAACATGAGGAACTGTATTAAAGGGGTGCAACATTAGGGAGGCTGAGAGCCGCTGCCCTACAGGGACTCCAGGCTGGAAACACAAAAACGTTCGAGAGTCAGAGTCAGCCTTCCCACCCATCCTGACCACCTGGCGATGGTTCCTGGGTCTCCCACACCCAGGCCCACAGTTTTGTTTGGAAAGAAATATGGAACTTTACAGGGATGTCAGCAGCTGCTCCTGGCGCCTCGGGCTGTGAGATGTTGCGGGCTTGGCTTCTGCCTCTGCTTAAAGTCCTGGCTCGGCCCAACATGGCAAGGATGATCGGCAAAGGCCCTTGAAGATGGAGGGTCTCTCAGAGACCTCCGTGAAATTGCTGGGGAACTTTCTTTAAAAAACAAAGTACAATGTCAAATAGCTACTTTCTTGTCATCCCCCAAAGACTCCCCTTGATTTCACTGATAAGCCTGGGAAAGGCTGTGGAGCACCCTAGAAACTTGAGGGAAGTTTGTTGAACACGGGTCACAGCCCCCAAACAGACTCATGAGAGAGCGGCTGTTGGGACGCTCCTTCTGAGGCACAGGTGAGTGCCTGTTCTCAGGGGGCAGGCAAAGCCAGCTCCCAGGGGCCAGTAAGGGCCCCTCAGATGTCCCCAGTGGGTCCCCTACCTGCTCATATATACCTCCACTCTTTTAGGCCTGTCTCCCAAACATGCCTCCTCCACAGAGACAGAACTTTATGAGACACGGCAACCTCTGTCCAGAGGCAACAGAAGCCTCCTTTCCAGGGTATCTGTGAGGACTCAGTCCTGTGCCAGGCCAAAGTCACCAAAGGATGCGAAAGAAAAGAACCTACCCAGCCTCCTGCAAAAGTTGCAATCGCCAAGCCAGGCCGAGCTGCAAAGGCCTCTGACCTCAATTTTAAGGCTGCAGTGGGCATCTGGCCCCACCCCCATCCTTGCCCAGATGAAACTAAACTTCACCTGCGCCTGGGTGGCTCAGGGGCTGGGTGGGGGGCAGGGTGGGGGTGGGGTGGCCTGCCCTCTTTGAGCCCATAAACAGCCCTTAGCCCTTAGGAACTCAGTAAATCCTGCAGTTACGTGCAGCTGCTGCATCCTTGGATTCAAACCGGGTCACACCTGGGGTCACTGATGCAGGGGACATTTGCAAGTAGATGCCCCTTCATTGGGGGAGTTGGGGGCATTTTTGAGTCATTAAAAAAATAACAAATGAGCCAGGTGGTGGTGGCGCACGTCTTTAATCCCAGCACTCGGTAGGCAGAGGCAGGCGGATCTCTGTGAGTTCGAGGCCAGCTTGGTCTACAAGAGCTAGTTCTAGGACAGGAACCAAAAAGGTACGGAGAAACCCTGTCTCAAAAAATCAAAAAAAAAAAAAAAAAGGACCAGGTGGGGAAGGCGTATGCCTTTAATCCCAGCACTGGGGAGGCAGAGCCAGGTGAAACTCTGTGAGTTCGAGGCCAGCCTGGTCTACAGGGCGAATGCCAGAGCAGTCAGGGCTGTTACTCAGAGAAACCCTGTCTCGAAAGACAAACAAAAAAATAAAATAAAATAAATAATTATAATAATAATAATAGCAGCAGCAGTGGTGGTGGCCTTTTCCCGTCACTGGTCTTGGACTCTAGCCTGGTTTTAGAGAGGTGTTTTTGGGTTTTATCATCATTTTGCTCCCCAGTTTTATAGGTGCATTGCTGTGTGTTTAAAATTCTTGATACCCATTTAATTAAGAAAGATACAATTACCTGAGAGTTTTTTAAACTTTGGTAAGGCAATATTTTTTTTGCCAAAGCATAATATGTGTTCATCTTTATTTATGTGTAAGTGGGGCACATGTGTGCCAGGACAGGTGTGTGGCGATCAGGGGACAATCTGGGGAAGGGGTCCTCTCCCTTCACCGTGTGGACTCTGGTGATCCACCTCAGGCTGTCGGATGGCATTTAGCACCATGCCCCCTAAGCCCAATGTGCATGTCGTTAAGGGAACCACAGTGATTCAGTGTAGGTACAGAGTGAGAGAAGTCAGAAACATGACGACAGCATTAGCCACAAATCGCTGCGTGTGGGAGGCACCGTGAGGGGGTGTGCACGCGCACACTTGTATGCTGAAGGCCAGAACTCAAGGCCAACTATCTTCTTTACAGTTCCTCACACTATTTCGGGGGGCAGAGTGCCCAGTGAACCTGGAGCTTGCCTCGTTGGCCATGCTGCCTGACCACTGAGCGCCAGGGCGCCTCCTGTCTCTGATCCCCAGCACCGGAACTGCAGATGCACCTAGCTGTCTCCATACCTGGACTGGGGGTCCAGACTCAGGTCCCGAGACTTGTGCCGCAGCCCTTTTCCAAATGAGCCACCTCCCCAGCCTGACCACGATCCCTTCCTGTATATTGGGAATTTCATGTTTTCTACTCTTTTGAATTGTGTCTTTTAAAATTCCTTTGAGCTTAACTTTGTAAAATGTAGTTTTTGATTTATTATTTGAGAATTTCATATGTGCATAAAATATGTTTTGATCAAATGCACATCCGTCACTCTCAGACCTCCACTCTCCCTTTTACAAGTATCCTTTTATGCAAAGGAAACAACAGTAGAATAAAGGCTCTAGAAGGTGCCCTCCTGCTACCAGTATGAGCGTGGTTGTAGGGCCATCCACGGGGCAGCCAGTCAGGGCCTGCATCTCTAACGAAAGCTTGCAGCCCACCCCAGCAGCCATCAGTCTCCAGTATCTCCTCACCCCAGAGTGTGTCTTCCTGCCTTCCTTCCCTAACCTGGAAAGCACCCCATAGTGTTACCCTGTAGTTCCCAAACCGCGGGAAAGAGCAGCTCACATCTGTGTGGAGCCCTTGTTGAGCTTCTCATCCCCTGTATTCATCACGCCTGCTCTGCATCCTCAGTAAGTACCCACCTCCACAAGGACCTGGGTAGTTTACAATAGGTCTTCATTAAAACGTCGGGGTTGCTGTACAATTTGCTACCCACTATTACCCCAGGCCATGGAATCAGTTCATCCCTGTGAGTTCAAGACCAGCCTGTTCTACATAGTGAGTTCCAGGATGGCCAGGACTACAACAGAAAAAAAAGTCTGTCTCAAAAAAAAAAAAAAAAACAGGAAGGAAGGGAAGGAGGAAGGGAGAGAGAGAGAAAGACAAATGAAAAGAAAGTCGGCATACTATAACCAGATAGCCCGGCTAAGATAGCACAACATTGGGAAGAGAATAAAGACGTGGCCACTGAGAGTACAGTGGAAGCAAACATCAGAGATAGATCAGGACAGGAGAAATTTGAACAAAATGAAAGGGGCTCCACCTACGTGAGCCAAGGAGGCTCATCAGGGCTCTGGGTAAAACCATGCCCACCCCTCCTGCTTCCTGCCCCCTCCTCACCCAGTATGGTGGTAGTGGTGAGGTTGTTTTGTTCTTTCTATGTGGCCCTGGCTGTACTGGAACTATGAAGTCCAGGCTACACTCACAGAGATCCACCTACTTCTGTTTCCTTAATGCGGAGATTAAAGGTGTGTGCCACTAAACCCAGCCACTCGCTCTGCTCAGTGATTGGTCTGGGCCATGAGAAATAAAGCAGTTAGTCACATCCCATTCCCAGGAGTCACTAGTGACAGCTATCTGGTTGACCCTCAGGAAACGGCAACAGGAAGAACCAGGGACAGAGCATCGTGTTTAGAACATTGTGTTTGGCATTATGTTAGATTAAAATGTTGCCCACGCTTGGGGAGATGGCTCAGGAAGTAAAAGTATTTGCTGTGCAAGCATGAGGACCTGAGTTCAAATCCCTGGATGTGGAACTATGTGTCTGCCTGTAACCTAAATGCTCGTACAGGGACTTATGGACCACTAAACGCTTTGCATAGATCAAACCATCTCAGCTGATTACAAGACCAAGAAACAGGTGGTGAGGGGCAGAGGCGCGGCCACTTCCCTAAAGTCACAGACAGGAGGCATTAGAGGCAAGACTAAATCAGCCCGAATATTTGCAGCAAAAATATCAGCATGAGCATGCACCTGTCTCCTTCCTCGGGGCACGTCTCTGTTTTTTCTAATGTCGTGTCCTTCCTGCTCCTTAGGCCCTAGGCTGGTTTGTCTTTTATGAAACCATGGATGATGAGACAGAACAAGAGAAGCCTGATTTCACAGCCATGTGCCTATCTTTAAAGCGAAGCTGCTTCTTGTGGGGTCTGTACCTACTCTGTAACTGCTTCCTTCTTCCTCTGAGATGTGTGTGGAGGACACTAGAAAGATAGTCTGTCAGCGGTGGGGGGGAGGGGACACTAGAAACATAGCTCAGTCAGCCATGGGGAAAGACACTGGAAAGATAGTCAGCAGTGGGGGGGCACTGGAAAGATAGTCAGCAGTGGGGGGGGGGCACTGGAAAGATAGTTCAGTCGGCAGTGGGGAGGGGACACTGGAAAGATAGTTCAGTCAGCAGCGTGTGTGTTGTGTAAGTGTGAGGACCTGAGCTCCACCCCCAGCACCCATGAAAGCCAGGCTCAGCACACATCTGTAATCCTGTGGAGATAGAGACAGGAGGATTCCTGGGGCTGTCTGGCTAGCCAGCTGGCCAGGAACCATAGGGTGTCTTCTTAGTGATTGATGGGAAGGGCCCAGTCCATTGTAAGTGGTGCTATCCCTGGGCTGGTGGTCCTGGGTTCTATAAGAAAGCAGGCCGAGCAAGCCAAGGGGAGCAAGCCAGTAAGCAGCTCCCCTCCATGGCCTCTGCATCAGCTCCTGCTTCCAGGTTCCCGTCCTGCTTGTGCTTCTGTCCTGACTTGCCTGGATGATGGACCACAGGCTATAAGATGAGATGAATCCTTCCCTGGATGATGGACCACAGGCTATAAGATGAGATGAACCTTTCCCTGGATGATGGACCACAGGCTATAAGATGAGATGAACCCTTTCCTCCCACATTGCTTTGGTCATGGTGTTTATCACAGCAATGGAAACCTAGGATATGATGGAATCCAGGACCCCACACATTCTGGGCAAGCCCCTCCACCTTACAAAACACACAAATGTATGAAGACAGAATATACAAAGTTTACACAGCATGTGTTAAAAACAATAGCTTCTGGGCCAGCAAGATGGTGCAGCAGATAAAGGAGCTTGCTGCCAAGCTTAAGGACCTAAGTTTGATCCCAGGGACCCATGTGGTAGGAGAGAACCAACTCCTGTAGGTTGCCTTCTGCTCTCTTTAAACACACACTTAATAATGTGATAAAAATTAAAAATGGCCCCTTCTATGGACAACGTTAAGTCTCCGGCTCATGAACACAGAGAGCAAACCCTTACTCACCAGCTGTGTGCTGTGTGCCTCCAAGCAGGTTATCACACCTCTCTGAGATTTTGCTTTCTCATATGTGCCATGAGACCACTATCTCCAGGACTATGGGGTTCCAGGAGTTTATCTGGGGGCAGAGACTGGTACACATGGATGCCATGACTGAGGCTGCCTGTGAACATACTGCTATAGTTACTGTAACATCAGAACCCTGGCAAACACTCTGGGCTCCCCACAGTCCCCTGAGCCCCTGTGGCATCTCAGGAAAGTCGCAGTGGCGTCCATGAGCACAGCGCATCACCCAGTGGCACAGAAGAAGAACTGGCTGTGGGCCACAGTGGCATCTGGAAGAGAATGTCTAAAGGCTGGGGAAAAGGCCGGCTGAGAGGCAGAAGAGTGGCTGGCCTGTCCCAGCTCTCCCAGCAGCAAGGATCAGTGGGGGCAGAACCTGTTGGCCCAGCTGCCAGCTCTAATGAGGAGGTGCCCTTCCTCTCCCCTTCAGCCCCACTGGGTTCAGGGCCTCTGGGTCAACAACAGTTGAAGGTGAACACTTGGTGGGTGGGTGGGTGGGTGGAGCCAAGTTCCTCACTCCTGAGTGAGGAAGAGGACAGAAAGGTCATGTGATTAAAGGTGGGTGATCCCTGAAAGTGGGAACTACACTACAACAAGTGGGCACAGGAGACCGCTTCCTACGTATAACATCAGCAGCACAGACAGTAAGGGCCACATTGAATAAATGGGACCTCATGAGACTGAGAAGCTTCTGTAAAGCAAAGGACACTGTCGCTAAGACAGAAAGGCAACCCACTGACTGGGAGAAGATCTTCACCAACCCTGCAACTGACAAAGGTCTGATCTCCAAAATATATAAAGAACTTAAGAAACTAGACTGTAAAAGGCTAATCAACCCAATTATAAAATGGGGCACTGAGCTGAACAGAGATCTCTCAACAGAAGAAGTTCAAATGGCCAAAAGACACCTAAGGTCATGCTCAACTTCCTTAGCGATCAGGGAAATGCAAATCAAGACAACTTTAAGATACCATCTTACACCTGTCAGAATGGCTAAAATCAAAAACACCAATGATAGCCTATGCTGGAGAGGTTGTGGAGAAAGGGGTACACTTATCCATTGCTGGTGGGAATGCAAACTTGTACAACCACTCTGGAAAGCAGTGTGGCGGTTTCTCAGAAAATTTGGGATCAACCTACCCATGGACCCAGCAATACCACTCTTGGGAATATACCCAAGAGAGGCCTTATCATGCAACAAAAATATATGCTCTACTATGTTCATAGCAGCATTATTTGTAATAGCCAGAACCTGGAAACAACCTAGATGCCCCTCAATTGAAGAATGGATGAAGAAAGTATGGAATATATACATATTAGAGTACTACTCAGCAGTAAAAAACAAGGACTTCTTGAAGTTTGCAGGCAAATGGATGGAAATAGAAAACACTATCCTGAGTGAGGTAAGCCAGACCCAAAAAGAGGAACATGGGATGTACTCACTCATATTTGGTTTCTAGCCATAAATAAAGGACATTGAGCCTATAATTCGGGTTCTTAGAGAAGCTAAATAAGAAGGAGAACCCAAAGAAAAACATATAGGCATCCTCCTGAATATTAACCTTCATCAGGCGATGAAAGGAGACAGAGACAGAGACCCACATTGGAGCACCGGACTGAAATCTCAAGGTCCAAATCAGGAGCAGAAGGAGAGCGAACATGAGCAAGGAACTCAGGACTGCGAGGGGTGCACCCACACACTGAGACAATGGAGATGCTCTATCGGGAACTCACCAAGGCCAGCTGACCTGGGTCTGAAAAAGCCTGGGTTAAAACCGGTCTCACTGAACATAGCGGACAATGAGGACTACTGAGACATCAAGAACAATGGCAATGGGTTTTTGATCCTACTGCATGTAGTGGCTTTGTGGGAGCCTAGGATGTTTGGATGCTCACCTTACGAGACCTGGACGGAGGAGGGTTTTCCTTGGACTTCCCACGGGACGGAGAGCCCTGATTGCTCTTTGGGCTGACGAGGGAGGGGGAATGGATTGGGGGAGGGGGAGGGAAAGGGGAGGCGGAGGTGGGGAAGAGACAGAAATATTTAATAAATAAATAAAGAAAGAAAAAAAATAAATTAAAAAAAAGAAAAAAAATTTAAAAAAAAAGGTGGGTGATCCCTTGCTTTGGTCCCCTTCCTGTGGGTCGCCATGGTGACCCCCCCATCTTTGCAGAAGTGGAAAAATGGAGACTAAAATTCATAGGGGACATTAAGAAATCTCCACAAGACAAAACGATATTGAAAAAGAAGACAAAGACTGGATAGCACATCTTTAACATTTTCACAGCTTTCAAATAAAGTTGAGGGCCGGGGAGATGGCTCAGTGGCTAAAGTGACCACATGCAAAGCCTGACATGGGGGTGAGCATTGATCCCAGCACTCCTAGAAAACAGAGGTCAGGAAACTGACATGTGGGTGTGCATTGATCCCGGTGCTCCTAGAAGACAGAGGCCAGAAAACTGACATATGGGTGTGATTGATCCCAGCACTCCTAGAAGACAGAGACCATAAATGGGAGACTCCTGGCAGCTGGTGGGCCAGTTAGCCTGGTGCACAAGCAGAGAACAAGAGAGGCCTTGCCTCCGACAGAATGGAAGGTCAAGATTGACACCTGAAGTTATTCCCTGACCTCCATGTGCCTTCTGTGACATGCACACACACACGCCTCACACACACACACACACACACACAGCACACACACACACACACACACACACACACACACACACACACACACACACAATAAAAACAATGAAAACGACCAAAACACTGCTGCACTGCCATTAAGATTGTCACATGAATGGTGAAGTCGACCTGAGAGTCCGGAAACCAGCCAAGCCGTCTGGCCCTGCAGAGTGGAGCAGCCACCAAGAGTCAATCTGAAAATGTACGCAGGATCCTCATCTCGTCCCATATGTAAAATGGATTGGATAAAAGCTAAAATTATAAAAACCTGTGGAAGAAAATACAGGACCACATAGCCATGCTTTGGAGATTGTTTTCTTAGCTGTCAGTACAAGTGAAGAGAGGGGGGAATGAGTAAATTAGACCACAAAACTTTACGATATGTGCATTTTAACAAGCTAGTATAAAATAGAGAAGATAGTCCATGGGGTGGGGGTGGGGCTGGGGTGGGGGATAGCCCAGAACATCGTATGTTCCATAACAGCAGTGTCTAGTATACATAAAGAATTTGTACAACCGAACAGAAATACCAACAATCCAATTTTAAGAACCGACCAACAGCATTGGCCAGAAGTCACACAGGTAGCAGACAGCACCTGAAGCTGTGTCAGTGTCCTTCGTCGCTGGGGAATGAACATCAGAAGCGGTGTGCTTCTACTTCATTCGCAATGGGATGACTGAAAAATAGAAAGAAGCTTGTGGGCTGCTGAGCTTGGCTCAGGTGGGAAAGAACATTTGCTGTACAACCACAGGGACCTGAATTCAGATTCCCAGGACACCGCCCCGCACAGGCCTGTGTGCCCAGCACCTTGGAGGGTAGAGACCAGAGGATCTTCAAGAGGGCTTGCTGCCTATCAGCCTAGCTCCATTTTCTGTTTTAGGGAACAAGACAGAGAGTGAAGGAGCAGGACACCCAATGTGTCGTCTGGCCTCTACCTGTCCAATTGGGTGTACAGCCTATGAATACAATACATATATATCTGTGCTCATGTGTGCGCACACACACACACACACATACACACACACACACTCACTAAGTTTGGGCAAAGATGTAGAGAAGCTGAAACTCTGTGTACAGCTGGCCAGAGTGCAACATGACACAGACCCAGGTCTGTACCAGATAGTTGCCTCGGGTGAAAAAGGTGATGTCATCTGCTCAGCAGCGCCTCCTGCAGTCTGAACTTGGGACAGACCTTTTTGAGTCTGCTGTGGGGTGGATTGTGGAACCGATACATACTAGCAATTATACTAACAATTCTGTAATCCTCCTAAACTTGTTCAGGATGCAAAGTATTTCATTCTAGGATTTCATTTCAGGATTAAGTATTTCATTCTAGAACATGGTAGAGACGTCAGGAAGCATCCAGAACACAGTACACAAACCAACATCATTTTCTCTTTTTTTAGCATTTTTTTTAAAAATATTTATTTATTTATTATGTATACAATGTTCTGTCTGTGTGTATGCCTGCTGGCCAGAAGAGGGCACCAGACCTCATTACAGATGGTTGTGAGCCACCATGTGGTTGCTGGGAATTGAACTCAGGACCTTTGGTAGAGCAGGCAATGCTCTTAACCTCTGAGCCATCTCTCCAGCCCCCCAACATCATTTTCTAGGAATGAGCTTATATGCTCTACAGTGATCTGCGTTTGTTGACCTAGATTTTGAACTTTGGCAGGGAAAAGTAAGTCAGACTGTCCAGTTCACGTGTGTGAAAACAGAAGGGCACCCCGTGTTGCTCATTTGCATCAACGCGATTATTTTAACTGCCAGTAAGAGGAAGCCCTGCCTCTGAGACTTCATTCAGCGGTGGATGCTTCAGCGTCTTGGATTTTGCTTGAATTCATCAGGACCCGGTGCCACTTGTGTCCTCTGACTGCCAGGGAACAGTGGACAGAAAGGACCAGAACCCCAAAGCAGGACTGTGTGATCTGCAGGCCTCTGCCTGAACAAGGAGGCACCCCCCCAAGGCACAGGGGGGACTTTCCCTGCATCTTATTGGCCAGAACAGTGTCACATGCTCTTGTTCAAACCAATCAGTGGCTGCTCAAGATAAGGATCTCAGCACCCACATAAAGAAGTCAGGTGAGGCCCCAAGACCTTTGATTTCTGTGCTGGCCAGAAAGAGATAGGAGAATCCCTGGGGCTTGCTGGCCAGCCAGCGAGCTCCAGGTTCCATGACAGACCCTGTCTCAAAAATAAAGGAAGGGACTTGGAGAGATCGCTCAGTGGTTAAGAGTACTGGCTGCTTTTCCAAGGGACATAGGTTTGATTCCCAGCACACATGGCAACTCACACCTGTCTGTAACTCCAACTCCTAGGGACTTGACACCCTCCCCCTGCCTCTGGGGTCACTTCATATAGACACACATAGAGGCAAAACACCCATATACATAAAATAAAAAATATCTTTTTAATTAAAAATAAGGTAAATAAAGTATTTTTAAAGGTTGAGAACATCTAACACCAATCTCTGGCTTCCTCAGGCAGTCATACACACAAAAACACATACAAATAATCAATAAACGAATAGAAGGGTAAGCTAATTAATTAATAGGCTAATTACTGGCAGAGGAAACAGGACCTGGTGGTTGACTTAAGCCAATCAGGACCTACCTAAGGCGGAAAGTGGCGCACCTCCTTTGAAGCAGGTGTCCAAGACAGAAGGCAACACCAGGACAAACTCAACTTTTTTAAAAAAGAGGGAGAAAGAGATCAATATTGAGCGACAAGTGTATTAATCTGTCTTCTCCAGAGAAACAGAGCAGAAGAGGTGCACACGTGTGCGTGTATATAAATCTACATGCATGTATACACACTCTACACATATAATATATACTCATAAAATATGCGGCCATCCTTTGGGATCCATAGAGAATGGGCCTAATCATCAGGTGCTCCTGCCCCTCGCATGGCTGGCGTCTGTGCACACATCCTCCTATAACCTCTCTACGTGATCTCCAATACTTAAAGCAGGGCAAATGGGATGTGATAGACGCTGGGCAGTACTGAGTAAGAAATAATCGCGTGAAAACAGCCCGCACGTGTTCAGCACAGAGGCTGCTGTGGCCAGTTCTTTCCTACCCACCGTTGGTTAATTCACAGGAGGGCGACCTGCAGCTGCAGAGGCAGACTATATGTGTGCACATACATGTACAGAAAGAGAGATTGCCGTAAACATCAGCTCACACAGTGATGGAAGCTGGGATGCCCAAGCTCTTCAGATCTCCAAGACCTGGAGATTCAGGAAGGCTGGTGGCTCAGCTCAACTCTGTCTGACAAGCTGGCATCCATGAAGAGCCAAAATTCTGATTTAAATCCAACTCCAAAAAAGTTCAAGTGTCCCTGACTAAGTAATTGCAGAGAGGCGGTCCTCTTCCTCTTCCATTTTCTCCTCTTTGGGTCCGCAGCTGCCCGCACAAGGCTCATCTACACTAGGGAAGGCGGTCAGCTGTCCTTCCTTGTGGACTCTATTGTCCCTCTTACCCAGCATGCTCCAAGGAATGCCTGACCTACTCCTGTCTGGGTGTACCTTAGATTCCCCCCCCCCCCAGGAGCCAGGCAAGCTAACCGGGGTTCCTCTGCACTGAGAATGCCTCCCTTACTCTCTGTCATACGTCTTAAAGGCTTTCTCTGGAGGATCCTCCGTGGAGTTGATTGGCAGCTTAAATGAGACAACATGCCTGACGTTCATGGCACAGCATTGGCCTCATCAGCAAATCGCAGCTGTTATCATTCTTACTGCATTAAGACTTGTGAGAACATGCCTTGTGAGGGACAGCAACAAGGAGCTAATTCTTTGATATTTGATTTAGTTAGCGTTGCATGCAATGTTCATGTTCGTCTCTAGAGGGTGCTGCAGACACAGGCGTCTGTCGCCAATGGCGTTGTGGGGCCGGAAGAAGTTTCTGGGCTAGGAGGAGGCTTTCCTAAAGGATCTCAAGCTTCACAGAGAGTATGAGCTGGCTACTGTTATGTCAACCACACAAGCCTCAGTCCTTAGAGAGCAGAGAGTCTCAACTGAGAAATTTCTTCCATCACATTGCGCCGTAGGCAAGCCTGTAGGACATTTTCTTAATTGCTGATTGATGATTGGGGGCCCAGCCCATGTGGGTGGAGCCACCCCTGGGCTGCTGATCCAGGTTTCCAGAACAAAGCAGTCTGAGCAAGCCACAGGGAACAAGCCAGTAAGCAGAACCCCTCCATGGCCTCTGCATCAGCTCCTGCCTCCAGGTCCCTGCCCTGACTTCCTCCACTGAGGAACAGTGATGTGGAAGTGTAAGCCATAACCTTTTCCTTACCAAGTTAGTAACCCTGACTAGGACAGTTGGTACCAGCATAGTGGGATGTTGCTGTGACAGAAGGGAAGACTGTGGAAGGACTTTGGAACGCTGGACTAGAAAAGACGTTGAGTGTTGAGGACTCACTGGGCTGTTCTGTAGGAGCCTGGGAGAGAAGAATGTTGAGGATCGTGAAGATGATGGCGGCCTGTCTTGTGGAGTGTCAGAGGGAAGCCAAGACTATCAGGGCAGTTGTTTTGAATTGAGATTCTGTAGTTCTGGTCAGCTGGGTCTGAAGAGTCAGCTGTGATTAAGAAGAGACCAGCATCACTGAGGTGAAGTCTTCTGGAAAGTGTGTCCTCAGGGCCAATATGCAAAAGCTGGGGTCCAGAGGCAGCCAAGGTTGCCTTGTGCTGGCAGCTGAACTTGGTAGTGCAAGAGTCACCAGGTGGTGCTGGCTTTGAAGGCCTGAAGGGGTCATGGGGAGCAGCTGAGACCTGGCACTGGGTGGCAGGGCTGGAGTCCCTGAAGAGAGCCCAGGAGAGGCAGTGGTGAAATGCAGCCCAGTTGCAGCAGAGACCCAGTGTTTTGGGATGGCCACCAAGAACATCAGCAGTGGAGGAGTGGAACCAGCCAGAGCCTGGAAGAGAAGCTGTGTGCTGCAGAGGGCAGAGCCAGCCAGAGAAGTGTCCAAGTCCTTTGGAGGAGCCCAGAAGATGGTGAGTTAACCCCAGACATTGGTCAGTGGATTATTGGCACAGTTAGTTTGGATTTCCTTTTTTCAGATTGTGACTGTGCCCTGGTTCTCCTCTTTTGAAGTGAGAAATTTCATTTATTTTTGATTTTATATGAGCTCACAGTTGAAAGCCTGAATTTTTTTAAAAAAGATTTTTAGGTTCTAAAAGAGGCTTTGGGTTCTTAAATCGACTGGATTTTAAATGCTTGCATTTGTAAAGACCGTGGAACTTGTAAGACTTGTAATATTTAATGTTGTGATGTTCACATTAATGTGTGTGCTTGGGGATGACCAAGAAAGGAAAAGTGATGTGTTTAACAGTGATGCGTTTGTGTGTCAAACTGACAAGAAGAAAGTCGTGCCGGCTAATTTATGTAAACTTGACACAAGGGTCAAACACCAGAGAGGAGGGAAGCTCAACTAAGAAAATATCTCCATCACTTTGGGCTGTACACAACCCTGCAGTGCATTTTCTTAATTAGTGGCTGTTGGGTAAGGACCCAGCTCAGTGCAGGTAGTGAGGGCCACCTCTGGGCTGGTGGTCCTGGGTTCTATAAGAAAGCCATGAGGAACAAGCCAGTAAACAGCAACCCTCCATGGCCTCTGCATCAGCTCCTGCTTCCAGGTTCCTGCCGTGTCTGAGTTCCTGTCCTGACTTCCTTCAGTGATGAACAGTGATGTGGAGGTGTAAGCTAATTAACCCTTTCCTCCCCAACTTGCTCTTGGCCGCGGTGTTTCATCACAGTAATAGTTAAGTCGGACAGAGTGCAAGGCTTGGGATTCAGACCTAGGCCAATGTCCAGTCCCCTCCAAGGCCACTGCTGTGGGTCTAGACAGTCATTTATATTAGGGGAAAATCCTGCATTCTCAAGGGTTATCCCAAGAAGCTTTGCGGGGCTTGGTGTGGAAAAGAGAAACATCTGATTTGATGTTTCTAGATTGAGACTTAAGCTCCCGACTCCAACTCACCCAGCTCTACTTAGCGTGCCCTAGTGAGGAGAGCCACGTGGTCCATAACTTAACACTGTTGTTTGCTTGCTCTGTGGACCCGAAGAAAACTCTCCCAAGGTTTGGTCTTGGTTTTCTTTGTGGGTAAGGATCATGGAGGGCGGAGAACTTATGCAGCCAGAGCTCAGCACATAGTACATCCTTAATTTATTCTTATCTTTTGTCAAGTTCTTATTTCCCATTCTCTAGCACCCTGGAGGCACCAGGCACTGGAGAGGGTGAGGGAGTATTGTAACTGAAAGCCTACCAGCACACATAAGAGGGGCTCTGGGGCCATGGCTGCAAGCCCTAGCTCTTCTGAATGGAGGGGCCGGCTATGGGAGGAAGAGGGTGGAGTTATTGCTGATTCGGTGCATGGTCTCCAGGAGCCTACAGGGTCTTGGCCCATGCCGTACCACAGTCTGTCTTGCTTTGCCACTCGGTGCCTCTGACCGCCTTTCATGCTGTCTTCCAGGCAGGCACACCCCAACTTGGGGGGCATTTAATCTTCTTGTTCCTTTACCTCCTGGGCTCTTACTCCCCTGGCATCCCCAGCCTCCTCCTTTCTCTCTGTTCAGTGAGAAAACACAGCTTCCCTGTTTCAGGTGTCAGTCCCACTCACTGGTACCTCTCCTGTGTCTACTCCACTTCTCTCCAGAACCTTCCACCTCACTATCCCTCACTCAGGTGTTTTACAGTCTACCGTCCGAGTGCCACAGCAACGTGCCCATGCTTCAGATTCTCCAACGCTGTGACCTGGCACGTTGGAGGTGCTCAGTGAATACTTGTTGACCTGATTTCTCTCTGGCGGCCACAGTTGGGGATTGAGGATGTAATTGGTGAAGGCTCTGGGTGGAACACGCCTTTTTCCTACCCAGGACTGGAGATTCTGGCTTACGGGAGCTCTGTGTGGGAGTAGACACATAAAGGACCGAAACCTAGTTCCCAATATAGAGGAGGGAGCCACCGACGAGGCTCGCCTCCCTGGGGGAGAAAAGTGTATCTCAGCAGAGTCTATAAAAGAAAAGGAGAGGAGGAGGAGGAGGAGGAGGAGGAGGAGCAGGAGGAGGAGGAGGAGGAGGAGGAGGAGGAGGAGGAGGATATGAAACAGTAGCAGTTACCCTTTATAGCCTCCAGACTTTTTTCTGGTCTGTGTTGAGAATTCCAGATCAAACATCTCGACTGATTATCAGATCATTCTAGAACTTATATCCACTTTATACAGGATGAATCAAGTTTTATGGAGGCAAGATCTGACTTTGAGTCCCTGCCTCAGTCTCCCCACTGACGAGGTACGTGTCTCCATGTTAGCTTTGACCCATTTTAAATATGCATGACTAGAGACACAGGGCATGGACCACAGTGCCATATCTTATGTTACTCTTGGCAGCTTGACACGGGATGATACTGATGTCCTGGAGGAGGCCTGTGAGGATGGTGCCTTGGAGGACTGCCAGGATGCTATGTGCTTTATACTGTCCAGGAGGCGGCGCTGAGGTGTCGCGGGCGGGGCGAGTGGGAGGGTTCTGACGTCCACATCCTGGGCTGTCATTCATCTCCCGCTGGCCCCGCCCCTCGCGGTTGCAGCAGGACGCGGAGAGGGGACCCTTCGCACCCCGCACAGACCAGCACGAACCATGGCTTCAGTACCTGCGGGTAAGCATGGGCGGGCAGCGGGAGGGCGGCCAGGCCCCTCAGCCTCCGCTCAGCTCACCACCCTTCCCTGCTTGTCCCGCAGAGGCCGAGACCCGCCAGAGGCTGCTGCGCACCGTGAAGAAGGAGGTAGGGGCAGCCACCCCGGGGCGACAGGGTCACCGTGGTCACCCGGCTGGCAGTGACTGTGCATGGCTGACCAGGGCCGGAGCCGGGGAGGGGTTCAGGGGTGAGGGGTCCTGGGTGTTAGGGGTGTAAGACTCTCCAGGTGTGGGAATGGTAGGAGTCTAGGTGGGACCGTTCCTTGTGGAGGAGCAGGTGGGTGGTTCTCACTCCTGGGGTGGGGTAAGGTGATGGGGGGCTCCTCCATAGTGATGCAGAATGTCCCCAGGTTTGGGGCAGGGGAGAGGTTCAATTATGAATCATAAAGCTAACCCCCTGCTCCACCCCAGATGCTCAGTTCTTAGAGCCACCTCTAGGTGCCAGGGACTCTGTCTGAAAGAGCTCTTAAGGGTCACAGGGCAGCTGTCCCCCTCTTACGTGCCTGCCATGCACACAGGATCAAAGAGGAGTGGCTGCCTGCCTCTGGGGAGGGAAGCGACAGCTGTGAGCCCAGGCATGACCTCCCAGGGCCCTGGGAGTAGAGACGGTTTAGAAGGCTGAGGTGGCATTTCGATGTCTGTGGGCCTGTGGTGTAGATGTGCTGGAGTGTATGGGAAACACATGTGCACTTACCTGGAGATACCAGTGTGAGTCTACATGTGTGTATTTGTGTGAATGAGTAAGATTGAGTGTATGTGTGTAGTGTGGTGTTGCCCTCCCCATTTTATCTCCACCCTCTCCTTCAGCCTGCCCTCCCCCACTGCCTCTTCTTCATCTTGGGGTTCTTATCCCAAGAGATTGCTGGGCTGTGTATCCATGAGCCAGGCTGGAGTCTGTCCCTTGCTTCCTGAACATGGGTGTGTGTCTGTGCCCGTCTGTAAACCTATGTGATGCAGGCGTGTGTGTATGTACGGGTGCCACCCGGGAGGCCCTCCCTTCCTGGTGGCAGCCACCTGGGCAGCTGGAGGCTGGGACTTGTTGCTGGCACCTTCTTCCTCTTGGAGCTCGTGGGTGTGTCTTCTGTGTGTGGCTTATTCCTTGTCTAAAAGAACCAGCTCCAGGACTGGCTGCAGATTCTAGAATTTTCAGATGAGGTGATGTGTAAGGTAGATAGATTGGGGAGGGAGGTGTCCCTCAGAAAGGCCTAGAAGCTTTTAGCTCAGTCTTTGTAAAGCTCTCTTTGAAGACATGAGACGTGTACAATTCAGACCCCAGCCCCACCAACTCATACCCCTGCCCTTTGGAGGAAAGGTCTTAGGTTAAAAGTGGAAAGATTGTAGCTCAGATTTTACCCAGACCTGGATGGAGTGCATACTCCTTGGCTGTTAGTCTGGCATGAACCCCCCACCATTTTAACAAAATGGTTGACAAAAGAGGGTGTGACTAGAAGAGAGGGTGAGCGAGGCCTCTGGGAAATTAGGAGACATCCTAGTCCAGCCTGTGCCACCAGCTCCCTCAAAGTCACCCATGAGTCACACCTCCCCTCACTAGGATTTCATTTCCCCCTCTGCTGAGGAGCACATGGAACTCCATGCCCCAAGTCTGGTCCTTACCGATCTAGCTGTGCTCCTAGAAAGGCTGTGGGGGTGTTGCCCCCGTCCTGTGACACGCATCTGTTTGATTCCTCAATCCTGGAGACCACTGGGTTTGGAGGGAGCTGCCTTCTTGACTTGGGCCTGAGTGGAGTAAGCTCTCGAGCCCTGAGATAGGCAAGACAGTCGCTGGAATCAGCAGATTGTTGAACAGGATTCAGTTGTAAACATCCCAGATTCTAAATCTTACTTACGGAGGACAGTCACTCCAGGGACTGCCACGTGGGGATCTGAGCTTCTGTTGGGGGCTTTTCCGTGCTGTGCCCACAAGACATAGTGACCTTATGAAAATGGCAGCGACAGAACTGGGGCTCACGGTAGGGAAGTGGCTTCTAACAACACCCAGCTGACAGGGACCAGAGTTTACCCAGACTAACAGCCAAGGAGTACGCTCTCCATCTAGGTCTCGGTAAAATCTGAGCCGTGAGGCGACAATAGGGTGACATAATTCCCATCACACTACTGGACACAGCTGGCCGTTTGAAGGGGACAGACTCTGTGCAGGGCAGCAGGAGGAAGGCTGCCATCTTGGAGCTCTCAAGTTGGCCCCCCAATCTTACCCCTCCATCTACAGCTTCTTTTGCCCACCTCCCAGCTTTAGAGGGATAGGAAGAAATTTGCCACAACTCTGATCAGCAGGCCTTCTCTGCTGTACTCTTCTGGGTTCACACGAGCCACACCCCTACGTGCCACAACCTCCCTCTTCCTCACGGATTAGGTGACAGAGGACTCCTGTCACCAGACAGCTGTATAAACCTGCTCCGAGCTGTGCCATCTTCCACCCACAGAACCTGTGGGGCTAGGACTTCTGTCCAGAACCAGCCTGAGGAGCTGTCAGGACCCAATACCCATCGTGGGGGTCAGGAAGGTGCCTGGAGTTCAACCACAGCTGGAGTCGAGTTCTGGATTCATCCACTACAGAGGGTTTATAGGCACTGAAATGACCAGGACAAGGGTTCCCTGGCCTCCTGGGGAAACATTCTTCCAGAGGAGACAGACCCTGGAAGGCCCAGCAGTGAAATGAAAAAGAGGATTGCAGAGGGTGTGTGAGGTCTTGACATAGCCAGACCAAAGCACAAGCATCAGACTGAGCAGAAACATCTGCAGGCTTGCAGGATGGGGCATTGCAGTGGCTTGCCAATCACAGTCTCCCAGAAGCATCTCTTTTTATCTTTGCGGGTATCTGGGTGACCATTTTGTCATAATAGGGATGAAAATGACTCAGTGGGCAGAATAAACTATGTGTAAGCATCCTCCATGTTCACCTGCGCTTCTCGGGGGTTAGATTGATGTCGGAGGGATGCTTTCTTCTCCAGCTAAAGCCCACCAACTCTGAGCTGACTCCTTCCTGGCTCGCCTTCCCCTCCCTGCCACCACCCCTTAATTTTGTTTTGGTTCCCAGAGCAAGCAGGGACTGGCTTCCCGTTGTCATGACAACAGCCATTAAAAGAGCCAGCCACATGATCCAGGTTGATAAAGGAAGCTAAGTGACTAACTGCCTTGTTTTCCTGCCTCTGGCTGCTGCCAGGAGGCCTCTTAATTGGAGAGAAGAAAGCAGGGGCTTGTGGGCGGCAGATGAGACCCCTGGAAGGAGACGGTCCTTCGGGGGAACCTACAGCTAGCTGCGGCAGGGCGTGGGTAGCTGGCTGTACTGCAGAGCCAGCCTCACAGCTGCTGAGCTGTGTCTAGGTAGGGGGAGCACACCCCACCCCCAGCCCTGAAGTGGGAAATAAGATGATGAAAGAAAAGGGGGATGTGCTAAGAAGGCTGAAGGAAGATGAGGGAACCGAGTGATGTTGCCATGGAGATGCTTGGGCTTCATTCTAACCCAGCAGTCTTGATAAAGTACAGAGGACAACTTGACCACCTCAAAACAATCTCCAGATAACATGCAGGGTCACCATGCAAGCCTTGAATCAAACACAAGAATTCATATGTATTTAGTGTAAGTGTGCAGCTCTGCCCAGGGGACATTTGCCAGTGTTTGGAAACGTTTTGCTTGTAACAACTATGGGATCGCCCAGCATCTGCAGGAAGAGGCCACAGGTGCTGCTTAACATCCTGAGGTACACGTGACACTGCCATATGCCAGCATCCGTCACCCCACCATCTACACCACCTTTCACACCATCACCACCACCACCCCCGGCATCCCCACCACCATCAGCAGCAGCAACACCATTTCCACCTCTCTCCACCATCATCCATCACTGGGATCACCTCCATCACTCACCACCACCATCACCCCCACAATCTACTCCCCCTACCACCATCACCACCACTGCCATTGCTGTCATCACCATGACCCTCTACCATCTCCACCACCCCCACCACTGTCACCTCCATCAAACTGGTCCCTTGGCCACCGTATGTCCACCCGCACCCCACTTCACCACTTCTAGCGCCGTCACCTCTCACTGTCACTCCACAGCACGACTGTCTTCACTATCACGACCCCTTCCACCCCAGCCCTTTCATCCCCACCCAGAACCACCACCGTTCCCCCCTGGGAGACTCCTGCTCGGAACAGGTGGCAGCAGCTGGAGCTGTGATCTTCAGTGTCTGGAAGAACAACTTGGGGCAGATGGGTGTGAAGGAAGGAGACGAGGAGGAAAGTGCATTTGTCTAGACTTGTACCAGGCTGCGGTTGTCACTGTGAAGATGACCTGCCTACCTCAGACGGGACGGAGCTGCAGAGAATGTGAGAGTTGGGGAGGGCTGGTTCTGAGAAAGCTGTGTCTAATAGCGGTCAAGATGGACGCCTCCTGGCTCCTTGAAAGGATGGCTTCTCCTTTCTCCCTCCCTCATTCTCTTCCGCAGTCCACAAATGTTTACTGGGCAGCCCTGCACCGTAACCCCGTTCAGGAAGCTGCAGCTTGGAAAATGAGAAAAAGGAGCCGTCACCTGCTGTCACCGCACAATTTAGCCAAGACGCAGAGGAGAATATGGATGGTGGGGCTGGGGAGGTGACTCCATGGCAAACTGTTTGCTGTGCAAGCATGGGGGTCTGGGTTCAAATCCTCAGCACCCATGTAAAAGCTGGCACAGCAGAATGAGTGTGTGACCTCAACACTGGGAAGGCAGAGACGAGCTGAACCCCAGAACTCAATGGCCGGCCGGTGAGCTGATCCCCACTGAAAGATCCTGTTTCAAAGAATAGGTGGGAAATGACTGAGGACGCAGACATCAACCTTCTGGCTTCCACACGTACATGTGAGCATGAACATGCACACGGCATGCACGTGCACGCACGCACATGGTATGGATAGCACCTAGTGCTATGGAGAAAACGAGACGGGGAGAGATGGAAGGAAGGGCTGACCAGAGTGGTCGGGGATGGCCTCTGTGACGGGGTTATTTGGGGGCAGGAAGGGAGGGAGGGAAGGAGGGATGGATATTGCTGTCTGCAGGTCAAGCACAAGCATGTTCAGAGTCTGAGTTGGAAACAAAGGATAGCGAAGAGGTCAATGGGGAAACGAGGTCAGAGAAAGACTGGGGGCTTGTCGTGCCTGTGGACAGGTGAGACTTGATATTTAGTCTGAGTTACATGAGAGCCATGGTGGAGTTTTGAGCCAGAGAGGAACATGAAAGTGCTGCAGGCGTGTGGGGTTGGGAACAAGGCTTGTTCTTTCTCTCAGCAGGGTCGCACTACGTAGCCCTGGCTGTCCTAGAACTCATTCTGTAGACCAGCCTGGCCTCGAACTCACAGAGATCCTCCTGCCTCTGCCTCCCGAGTGCTGGGATTAAAGGCTGCACCTCTATATCCCGCTTTCTGACTTAGTCTTTGTGAGCTAGTTCTTGAGTGAGCTCTTCCTGCGTGTGAGGTAGGTCATGAGTGAGAAGTCATTGTCGCTCTTCCTTGCGTGTTCCTGCTCTGTGAAGTACAGGTGGCAAAACTGTTTGCTATTGAGTGAGCAAGAGAGAGAGAGAGCGTGTGCACACATGCATGTGCGTGCAGGTGAGTGTGTGTGCTCTATTTGGGCTTCAAAGGGTGAAACTTTTGGACAAAGCAGTCTCTTCAGCCCACCTGCCATGTCTGATGTATTTTCAAAGTTCTGAGAAGGTGGCTTCTGGGAACTGTGAATGGCCCTGGACACCCGTGGGAGGCCCTGGCGCCTGTGCTCCCTTCAGCGAAGTGGCAGGAGGGATGACTTCTGCACCTCCTGTGCTGTCCCCTCCCAGGGCTGCCCTGCAGCCACTCAGAAGGGGCTCCAAGAGCTTGTTTTGATGCAGACTAGAAGATAGGGCAGGGCCATTCTGTCACTAGTGCCAGCACTTTCTGGCTACAGAACCCTGGAAAAGGGGGGAAAGGCTAAAAATGAATTTCTTGGTTGAAGTGTTTGGGAAGTTTGGGGTGATCAGGTTCAGGTGTAGTTATATTTAGGGGTCAACAATGTCATCAGTACCCCTAAATATAACTCATCAGTACTGTGTCTTCCTGATGGGATCTGAGGAAGCCAGAGCCCTTGTCCTGCCTCTGCAGCTGGCGTCCCATGAAGAGATGGTTTGTCCACTCCCATCGTCTCTTCCAGCTTCCAGGCGAGTGAGGTTGGCCAGCCTGAGACCTCAGAACATCTATTTGGCTCCATCCTTCAGCCCACTCGTCCCTGTTTATGCTGCTCTGAATGTGCCAAGCCTGTGTGTAAGATGTAATAAGAGATAGCTGGTTAGGCTGTGGGAACAAGGCACTCGGCTGAGGCCATCCCCAGGTCCCCTGAGGTTGATGGAGCACCGTGTCCTGGCAGTCATTAAGGAGACACAGGGATGGCAGGTCACTCACCCTCTGTCATAGAAATACCCATGCTGCAGCCTAGGCTTGGCTTCAGACTCAACTCTCCTGAGCCAAAACCAATAATTCAGGAGTCCTCATGAAGTGTGCTCTGCCCTCGGGTAGTATAGGACCCTTTCCGATGATAAACCCCCAATAACCTTGCTCCCATGTAGTGGGAGGCCACTGCCCTCTCTTAGGAGTTGAGTTGGAATAGCTGAGTCTTTGGCTGGCTGTGCCCCTGTCCTGGGGTGGACAGTGCGGGGGTCCCCCCTCTACTGTTTTCTCATCAGCCTACAGGAGACAGTGTTCAGCCTAAAAAATCCATACTTCCTGGGCATCGCCCCCTTACTGTTATGTGTTCCTGCGCCCTAGGGCCCTGAGAGTTCCGAACGCTGACAGTGGCATTTCTCTTTTCTTTCAATAGATGAGAATCTCGGAGAATAAATTCTGGTTCCTCCTTCTCAGGGACAGATTGTAGGTATTTATAAAAGGGCCAGAGAAAGACTGAGTAAAAAACAAATAAAACTGGGTATTGTGGCGCCTGCTTTTAATCCCAGCACTCAGGAGGCAGAGGCAGGAGGATCAGAAGTTCAAGGTCATCTGCAGCAGCACAGGGAATGTGAAGCAGTCTGGGCTATGTGACTTGTCAGTAATAATAATAATAATAAAAGAGACCCTTGGAACCCTGGTAGTTTAGAGACCCAGGGATACTCAGAGATTGATCATGTTCCCTTCTGATTATTATTATTTAGTAATTTATGAATAATTAATAAAATTCTAGCACCTTCCATTTACTGAACTTGGATCCTAAGTGCTTTTCCTCTTCTTTAATCGCAAACCAGTCCTCTTGAAGCCCAGCGAGGTTAATAAACACAGACAAGGTCACACAGTCAATGCGCAGTGGAGCAAGGTCCATCTTCCATCCATTTCAGCTTCACTAAGTCCTGAAAACCTAGGTAGAAAACTAAATCTACAAAGTGAAGGGGCCAGAAGCAGATGTCAGGGCTCAAGTGTTTGGGAAGTTTGGGGTGAACAGGTTCAGGTACAGCTGTTTCCAGGGTTAATATGAGAAGCTCTTGCCTCTGTGCTGCCATCCAAGGTGTTTGTTGGCCCTGTGAGGAAGCAGCATGTACCCAGCATCCCCAGGGGAGCAGTCTGCCCACGACCTTGACATCACAGCTGAGAAGAGAGCTTCCTTCCTTGCCTTTGGGTCTGTTCCAGCCTGGGTCACATGATCCCTTTGTAGTGCAGGTTGCTGTGATTGGTCAAGCCTGGAGGGGCAGAGCAGAGGAGCATGGGTAGGAAATGGCAGGCAGAGAGCCAGACACAGGGGTGGTACCACAGCTGCCCATCTGGACAGCAGGACTGTGAGAGTCAGGGAAGCCCAGCTGACTTCCATCACTATGCTCACTGAAAGGAAACGGGAGGGAAAGGGCTCGACTCCCCCTTCAGAAGACACAGCCCAGCCAGACACATGACACCCTGATGGTCCCAGTTCTTCCCTGTGCTCCAGGCCCTGCCTGGCCAATGCACAGTTGGGCACCAGGTCCCCTCTTATGGTCCATTGTTGAGTTGGAAATGACTGAGGAGAGGGCTCACTGAGGGCCTGGGTTTGAATCCCCAGAACCCGTGTTAATGCATAAAGTGCTGTAATCCCAGCATGCCTGCAAGAGGTGGGAGGTGGGAGGTGGGGACAGGGAGAGCCCCAAACTCACAGCACAGATGACGTGGCCTAGGAAACAGAAGACTGGTCAGGAGAAAGGTGAGGGCTGGCAGCTGAGGTTGTCCTATGACTTCCACACATGCACGGTGGTCCACCCTACACACACACACACACACACACACACACAACTGTGTTTGTGCAAACATCACAAACACACATGAAAATAAGACACGATTCTTCAACAATCCCTGCTTCTTTGCAAATGCTCAACAGATCCACGTAGCTAGTGCTACCTAACGGGTATACAGAGCATTTCTAGAAACTTCTATCACATCTGGTTTTTATATCAAGTGCTTGGTATATAGTCACACATGTAATGCAGAAATGTTGCAGCCATCTGAGAGGCAGACCTGTGTGTTATCCCATTTTAGAGATGTTTAAATGGAGGCACTTGAAGTGAAGTGACTTGCTCATGGGCATACAGCAGGTAACCGGTGATAGGATCGAAAACTGTCCCTTAAAGACAGCATCCCAACTGCTTTTCCTTTTAAGGCCCAGGAGGGTAAAGTCAGTGTCTGCTTTATCTGGGTGTTTTAAGCAAGCCCCTGAAACTTGCTTTTCATACCCTCCCAGGTTTAGGCGTTTTTGGGGAGAATCTGTGTTTTCTCATCTGCAGGGCTGTGCATCTGGAGTTGTGCTTTGCCAGAGACCTAGTCACATGAGGTGGGCAGCGCACCTAGGAGAAGGCAGACGGCTCTCAGGTGTGGGCGGCATGTGAGGCACGAGCTTGGCTCATTTCTCTGGGCATAGAGGAGGTGTGGGTTCCTCCTTCCAACTGCCTCATCGCATGAGAAGGGTTGGTTCCAGGGGGCCTGGAGCACCAGTACAGGTTGGTAGAAATCGCATCCCCCACCTAGAACACCTTTCTCCGTGGTTGTGGGGGATCGGCCAGTCCTCAATCCCTCGGTGAGGGAACCATGCCCAGTGCCTATTTATAGCAAGCAGATAAACCATTAACTCAGGCGACTGAGCCACAGACCTCCATTCTGCAATCCAAACACCCATTTAGAGCGGGTGGGCTGGGAGTGGGCAGGGGAAAGATTTCCAACACTCTGCAGTCTCTGGGGCCCACTGCTGTCCAATTTCATACCACCCTGGCCTGCCCTCTGCACCCCTTCATGCTGTGGGTCATCCTCCCCAGCCTGGCTGCTTTTATTTGCATGTGAGGAGGAACAGGAAAGACTGGAGGAGAGGGTTACAGGTCTGGCCTGGAGTCCCATCCCTTATCCCCTCTTCACTCCACATGCTGGCCTTCCCTGCAGCCCTCTTCCCCTCAACTGGGTGCTGCACTCTGGCTGTAAGGAATCCTCAGGGACCCGTCATGGTCTCCTTGGAGGCCTGTGGCTGCACTGAGGGTCCTCTTGGCACAGGTCACTTGGACAAGTGTGTGAACAGAATTCCATCACTGTCCTGCGCACCCTTGGAGTCCCCTATTACTCTCCCCTTTAGCCCTGGCATCCTGCAATCTCTTCGCGTCCCCTGTGTGTGCACCTGCTCCAGAATGGCATCATTGGCATTGTGCAGGGCACGGTCTTTGAGTGCTGCCTTCTTCGGCCTGGTAATTGGCAAAGGAAGGTGCTTGTTCCTTTGGCAGCATGATTCTCCCAGGGAGTCGGTGTGTGCCAGGTGGGCTGGGAGAGGTGACCCACAGAAACTGAATCAAGGCCGGGGAGCCAGGAATTGCCCATGTAGCAGATCCTGATGTTCAGTTGCAGGAGGTCAGTGAACACTGCTTGCTGCCTTGCTGCTGGGGTTCCCGCCTGAGACAGCCTGGAGCTCCCTGAGCTCCACAGACTTAGTCTCTCTGGGAACACGGGAAGAGTGGAGACACCCACAGTGTTTCCTCACTCACCAACCAGCAGGTGTCAGCAGGGGCTGGAGGGGGTTAGCTGGGCCCAGGAGAAGTAGACCTCTTCTGCTCAAGCCTGTGTACTGGCTGCCTCCAGCCAGGGATCCCTGTGGGTCAAGTCCAGCATGTCGTGCCCACCCTTAAGGCAAGATGTTTGTTTAACAATTTTAAAGATTTGTAAACAAAACCAAAGAGACCATGTGACCTAGACTGTGGCCTGCAATTAGGTCTCCCAGGTTGAGCAAATAAAAATTCCGAGTGCCCAGTTGGACCTGAACTTCAGTGAAGCAGAAGGAAAAGATCCTTGCAGTACTCCACACGATATCCGAAATGTGCTTTTACTAGCACTACCTCCCTGCGTCTGAGACCTGGGTGCCTGGGGCCATTCTCCCAAAAGGCAGAAAGTTTTTTTCTTTTCCTTTCTGGTCCCCTTTATGGAAAAAACCCTTGCTGCCCCGGGCCTTTGATATACAAAGCCCCATCAGGAAGGACAGGAGGTGGGGACAGTTCTGAGGACGGAGCTACCGAAGCTTCAGTGACTGGCATTAGTGGTGATAACAGCCCCAGAGTGGTCACTGTCTCATATGAGCGAGCACTTGTGTGCCCATGGCCCTCAGAGTCTCCAAACTCGGTGTGTAAGAGTCTGAGCATGGTAGTGTATACCAAGAATACAGCATGCTGGGAGGGACGGGAGGACATTCTAGATGTTCTTAGAAAGAGAGGTTGGCGGATCCTTCTAAGGAACCATGTGAGTGGAGGGGACCAGGGTAGAGCTGTGTGGGGCCCCCACCTTCACCATGGGAAACCCAGGCTGGAGATCACTCTGTGAATGACAAGGTTTGACCTGGGTCTAGTGGCTCCCAAGGGCTCCTTCGAGCTCTATCTCTGTCCCTTAGAAGGGGTCTGTTGTTCTGGTGCAGCTCTGTGCAGGGTCCTAGGGGAAGCATTTTGCCTGAAGATTCTGGAAGTTTTAGCCTAGTCCTATCCAAGTCAAAGGCATCAATGTAACCAGGAACACTGGGCAGGAGGCAGGAATGTGAAAGTTGATCCGGAACCTGTCAGAACTGCAGGTGGGCTGTGGGAGGATGGGGACACGTGGTGGGCAGCAAACGGGACAGCCATAGACCCAGGAACATCCCTCCAGCCTGGAAGACCTGCTTGGTTTTCCTGCCTGCCCTGACTTCCTCAGGAGATCCCTTCTTCTATGCTGTTTAAATATTTACAGGTGGAAGGAGGGAGGGAGGGAGGGAGGCAGGGCTGCTGTCTGAATGGAGGCAGGTGTGGCAGAGGCCTACGTGGAGGGACAGGGCTGCTACCACCTCAGGGCCAGCTGTGTCCTGGGTAGCCCTGAGTGGAAACTCCTTGGCCTTCCGCGGAAGGCCCATGAGCGCCCCCTATGGAGAGCTCATGCCCTTGCACCTTCACAATCCTGGTAGGTTTCTGCTTGCTTGAAGCCTCAGATCTGTTTCCCAGCAAGTGAGACCCAGCTGGACAGCTCTACTTCCTGGCCAGCTTGTTTGTTTTGAGACAGGGTTTCTGCTCCTTAGCCCAGACTTGTCTAGAACACCTGTTCTTCCTGCCCCTTCTCCTGAGTGCCTGAATTTCAGGACTGTGTCAACATGCCCAGTTCAGGGAGGCCTTTTAGACACTTTGTTTTTTGTTGTTGTGTTTGTTTGTTTGGAGGGGGTTGGATCTCTCTGAATAACCCTGGCTGTCCTAGAATTCACTCTGTAGACCAGGCTGGCCTCGAATTCACAGAGATCTGCCTGCTTCTGCCTCCTGAGTGCTAGATTAAAGGTGTGTGCCACCATGCCTGTTTTTTTTTTTTAAAATTAACTTTAGTGAGTATATATGGATGTTTTGTCGGCATTTGTATCTGTGCACAAGTAAATTCCTGGTGCCTACGGAGGCTGGAGAGCCTCTGGAACTGTAATTACAGACCATTGTGAGCCACTGTTATATGCTGGGAACTGAACCCAGGTCCTCTAGAAGAGAAGCCAGTAGTCCTAACCACTGAGCCATCCATCTCTCTAACACCCCGCCCCAACACAGGCACACTGATTCTTAACAGGTTCAGCAGGTTTCGAGAGGAGCAAGTTCTGCTGTGGGGGATTGCATCCAGACTCCAGACACCCTACTGGTCACATGTTGACCCCTGAGGCCTCCCAAAGTGTCCCCGCAGGGTTTTGCTGGCAGGATCTTCTTGGGGTACCTCTCCCTCCTGACTCCCAGCTCAGTGTCTCTTTTGGTCTCTGTGTGGGAGAGACTCCCAGCCTTGGCCTGTGAGCCGATTCCACCCTTCTCCTTGCCACAGACACCCAGGTGAGAGTCCCTTCTCACCCGAGTTCCCAGCTCCTTAGGTGTTCAGCAGAGGGGTAGGCCTGTTCTTCCAAAAGAACTGAGTTCGAATTCCTGTGCTGTTCCCAGTCTGTATGACCCTTGGGAAGGCGCCTCAGCTCTCTGAACCCCACATACACAGTGCTGCTGTTAGGGGAGCCCGCCAGAGATGACCACTCACTCCGTTATAACCAACCGACAGTCTTGATTCCTGTCAACTGGGTATTCCTGTCAGCCCAAGTATTCGGGACCCAAGTGCAGTGCCAAGTGTTTAGAGTAAGGGGTTTTTAAAGCAAAAACCACATCCTGGTATCTTGCCCTTCAGCTTCAGGGGGAGTTTTGCACAAACAAGTTGTTTAACAGAAGTTAAGATAAGCTAGCTGGGGCATCGTGGTCTCAGGTCCTAGGATAGAGCTGGGTAATTTTCCAGGGGCTTCCCACCAAGAAGACCAAATTCTAGTTAAGCCTAAAATGACCTCAGCAAGATTCCAACATGGAGGAAGCTCTGCACTGTCTTGCCCTGTCACAGTGCTAGGGATGGAGTCCCACGCATGTTAGGTACATGATCTGTGCCTGAGCCACACACCTTGACTCTCTACATATTTAGAGTAGAGCCAGTGATGTCCACATGAGCATTGAGGAGGGCGCTGTCCACAGGTAGCGAGGTCTGGTACTTGTTCAGTAAAACCTCTCTCTTCCTTAAAACCAAAATGTAAGGCAAGGACCCTGGTTTGGACTTCTCAGATCTTGGGTGAGTTATCTGAAAAAGAAAAAAAATTCCATGCCTCAGTTTCCCCACCCGTAAAGGAAACTGAACCTTGCTAGAATGGTTGCACTTGCAGTCTCTGGTGTGTGCTGGGGAGGGGTGTGTGTGTGTGTGTGTGTGTGTGTGTGTGTGTGTGTGTGTGAGGGAATGAGCAAAGTGCTGAGTCATGACCTTGATCATCAGACAGAGGTGAGGACACAGGTCCTGATCCTGTGAGGGTGTTGCTTTCCTTTGCTTGGGCTATTGTGACAAAATACCACAGGCAGATTGATTTACACAGAGCAGGAATGTGCTGTCCTGAAGTTCTGGAGGCTGCAAAGGAAGGACAGAGACCTTTGTGCTGGGTTGTGCTCTCTTGGCCTTTAGATGCCATCTTCTCTCTTGTCTCCGGGCCATCTTCCCTCTGGACTGTCTGTCCTGTCCCTCTGTCCCTGTTCATATGAGGACACTGCTTATACTAGATTGGGGGCAACCCCAATGGCCCAATTTTAAAGATTTTCTTTTCAAATATGATCATACTCGGACTAAGTAGGAGAAAGTGTTTTAAAATAGCCAGTTGGCACTGGGCAGTGATGGCACACACCTTTAATCCCAGCATTGGGTGGGTAGGTGCAGGCAGATCTCCCTTGAGTTCAAGGCCAACCTGCTCTACTGACTGAGTCCTGGGATCCAAAGCTAAGAGAAACCAGAAACAAACAACAAACAAACAAACAAAAATAGCCTGAGGGTGGAGAGAGAAGGGTGCACGACCCGGCACAAAGCCAGATGGGGAGCTGGTCTGTTGCCACAATTTTTGGGGAGTGCAAGAGAAATATTGGGGTGGGGGGAGATGAAGGAAATGAGACATTCTAGGAAGCAGAACTTACCAGGACTGGTTCTTTGCCTGCTCCCTCCCCTCACCCGAGCCTGGAGACCTGCCACATGTCCTGAGGAGGCTCATGGCTTCCTTTGGGGACACGGAGCAGATGGGACCTGGTGTCTCTGCACACAGGCAGGCAGCAGCGCTGCTGAGTAAGAGCAGCCCCGGGAGGCGGGGGGGGGGGGGGGGGGGACGAGCAGATGGCCGCCTCCGGAAAACCGGAGGACACTGGCAGCAGAACCACACCTGCCTGAGACACCACGGTCATTGCCTAAGACTGGAGCCTGGAGCACCACACTATGGCGATGTCAGAGTCCCTCAGCTATCCCAGGTTAGCCCAGCTGGGTGAAAGCCAGGACCAGGACTCAGAGGACATCAGCCTGGTAGAGCCACACTCATGCGGGGTCAGCAAGCTACTGGCCAGCTGCCAAATCTAGCCCTCTGTTGGCTTTCATTTCCTATCTATTTACTTTTCTTAGATGATTTATGTGTGAGGGTGTGCGGCAGAGGTCAGCGGACAACTTGTGAAAGTTCATTCTCTCCTTCCACCATGGGATGGAAACTCAGATGGTCGGGCTTAGCACCAAGTGCCTTTACCTACTCAGCTATCTCCCTGGCCCAATACGTCATTTTCTCTCTGCTTCAGTCTTTATTATGTCCTTCCTTCTGTTGCCTTGGGTTTATTTCTTCCTGTTTGCTAATTCCTAAGAAGTGAAGGTAACTTGTCGTTGCAGTCTTCTGCCTTTAAACATCACCTCAGCACTGTTCTCTTGAGCCTAGTATGCCTCGCATCTAGGATATCTTGCACCTACTAGGCCTTACGTCTAGTATGTCTTGCATCTAGGATGCCTTGCACCTAGTAGGTCTCGCATCTAGTATGTCTTGCACCTAGTAGGTCTCGCATCTAGTAGACCTCAGCACATTGTAATTGTTCACATTTATCTCAAGATGTTCTTCTTTGTCTCCTGGGACTTTTTTTTAATTAATATTTATTTATTTATTTATTTATTTATTTATTTATTTATTATACAATATTCTGTCTGCATGTATGCCTGCAGGCCAGAAGAGGGCACCAGACCTCATTACAGATGGTTGTGAACCACCATGTGGTTGCCGGGAATTGAACTCAGGACCTTCGGAAGAGCAGGCAATGCTCTTAACGGCTGAGCCATCTCTCCAGCCCCTCCTGGGACTTCTTTGACTGGCAGATGAGCTCTTTCATTTCTGCATGTTTGTGGATTTTCCTGTTGCCCCTCTGCTTTTGACTTCCAGTTTCCTTCCACGGTGCTAATGAAAGATGGCTGAAGCGTGGCTCAGTGGTACAGTGCTTGCCTGGCATGTGTGCAGCCCTGGGCTCACATCTGTAAAGCAGGGTGATGCCGTGGGCTTGCAGAGGGGTTCAGGCTGAGAATAGGTCCTGTGAAGCCCAGCTGCTGTCCCTGTTCTCAGAGCCAGTCATTCATTGGTGCTGACGCAGGTGGACGGGCTGTGGCTGCCCTGCTGCCTCTGAGCACTTAGTGACGCGTGACTGAGGGCTCTGTCATCCTGTGTGCACCTCCAGGAAGCAAGCTGCAGAAAGAGACAGGAGCTACAGGGGCTGCGGCACCTCAGGCAGGTGTGTGGTGACCTGCAAGAAAACAAATATGGACTCTCTGGAGGAAGAGGGCAGGGTCCAGGACTTGGCTTCCTTTGTCCTATATTACAGGTCCTGTGACGGATTTCTGGGACAGGCCTTTGAATCACCTTTTGACCTCAGACTCAAGGTTGGGAAATAGAGGCCCAGGAAAAAGGCTTTGCTTGAATCCCATAATGCCTCCAGGCATAATGGGATGCAAGTTTGGGTAAAGCCAGAGGACATTCCAGCCCCAGAGGTCACTACTTTTCTGAGGCCAGCTGTCCTTTCCCAAAGAAACCTGTGTGTATCCTGGAGTCACTCAACAGCGTATGACAGGGACTGAGAGTCATGAGGACAGGCCCTAGCCCGTAACGGGGACCCCAGCTGGTGGCCATATTCATCTATTCCCTCCCTCTCTTCCTGGCAGATGGACTCTTGTGAGCCTCTATTTCCCAAAGCTCACCCACAAACCTGTTGGATCCCGATGCTTCCAAAATCCTACAATTGACTGTTGCCATGGTACCCCCATAATTCCTTTATCTTCCAACTCATTTACCACTGCATCCAAGGGATCTTTGTAGAGCACCTAATATACAGTGCAGATAAGGCAAAGGGCAAGGCAGGGGGACTTGTATTCTGGAGAGGAGATGCAGATAGGACACCATAGGAATCAGAGCAGGAATGGCGCCGAGTCCTTGGAAGGATCTGTGTTGGATGTCGCACAGGAGCAGTTCTGGGAACTGTGTGTAGAGTAGGGCACTTTGTGTGACATCTGAGAAAGGTGACAAGCCTCCATGCAGCTTCTGGGGGCACAGCATGGGCCCTGGGGCACAGCAGCCCATCTGATCAGCCTCTCCCACCCCTCTGCATCCTGCAGGTGAAGCAGATCATGGAAGAGGCTGTTACCCGAAAGTTTGTCCACGAGGACAGCAGTCACATCATCTCCTTCTGTGGTGAGTGGTGGCCGCGGTGGCAGCCTCAGAAGTGGAGGCAGTGGGGAGCGGCTTCCTGAATGGGCTGCAGCAGGGGATATGCACCTGGGAGCCGGCTCTTGCCTTATGTTGAGCTTTGTAACTCTGAAGCTATTTTGGGATCCCAAAGACACTCTGTGGGAGGAAGTAGATTTGGAAACACAGAGTCGTGGGAGAAGGGTTGAGGACGCCTCCTCTGTCCCATGGAGGGCCCAGCAGGGCTTGCCCCACACTGACTCATCCGCTTGAGGCACGAGGGATAGCCTGTCATCTCCCTCTGGGTAGAGGATGGAGCAAATGGGAACTGTCTTAAAGGAGTGATGAGGGCTGGGGCACAGCTCAGCCGGCAGGGTGCTAGGCTCAGATGCACAAAGCCCTGGATTCCATCCCCAGCAACACAGAGCATGCATGGCGCCACACGCCTGTGCTCCCACACTCCAGTGGTGAGAGAAGGAGAACCAGAAGTTTAAGGTCATTCTCAACTATATATTGGCTCCAGGCCAGCCTGGGCTAAAGAAGACCCTGTAATAGATAGTTGGGTGTGGGAAGTTAGCAGCCACTGAGGTATCTTGAGACCCACATTTAGCAGACTGAGCCTGGAAGGTCTGAAGTGTGACTCAGACCCCACTGTAGGCCATCGCCTCAGGAGGAGCCAGGTTCCCTGTACCTGAGGTCAGCTCCAGCTCATGATGGGGTGGCTGTTTTGAGGGGAAACTCTTGTCTTTTACCTTGGAACTTTAGTAAGTGGAATGTCTCATTGGAAGTACACAGCGGGGTCCCTTCCTATGATCATGGCCTTGTGAAGATACCCAAGCAAGGATAAGTAGCCAGCCTGCCCATTCCATCCACATGGCTGGGGAACCACCAGTGGGGAATGATTGTGTGTGGAGCAGAACCTCACCACTTTGTAGCAGGCAGGCTGAGTTCAAATCCCACCTCTGCCTCTTCCTGTTGAGTGCATGTCCTGGTTTGCTTTAAAATGCTATGATAAACACCAGAATCAACAGTAGCTTGTGGGAGGGTTTGTTTCTACTTACACTTCTAGGTCACAGTCCATCACAGAGGGACATCAGGGGGTTGCAGGGGGTTGCTGCCCAGAACCGAAATAACCACACAG
The DNA here is from genome assembly GCF_014885135.2 of Alexandromys fortis. Lineage (NCBI taxonomy): Eukaryota > Metazoa > Chordata > Mammalia > Rodentia > Cricetidae > Alexandromys > Alexandromys fortis. Next base: position 1,783,243 of record NW_026068072.1, read on the forward strand.
AAATTATATTAATTAAACCAAAAATTATTCTTGTCTATGTTAGCCATGTGGCTTGGTACCCTTTTCATTTGGCAGTCACATCTTGATTGCTCTGTGGCTGGGTCATGACAACAGAAAGAGCTTTCCTCTTCCCAGAATTCTTCTGTTCTCATCACCCTGCCTCTACTTCCCCCCTGGTTGTCCTGCCTCTACTTCCTGCCTGGCTACTGGCCAATCAGCATTCTATTAAATACAATTGACAGGGTACAAACCATTATCCCACAGCACTTCCCCCTCATTAAAAAAAATTAAAAAAAAAAAACTCTGAATCTAATATCCTTTAACTTTTCTCCTGGCTATTATTCATAACAACTTGTAACCAACATTCCAAACAGGGGAAAATATCCATAGTCCATTTTTTGGGGATGTGGGCATAGTTTTCCAGGCTACTTTCTGCTGGTTGGGGGCACTGCTAATCTTAGGGGGACCTAAAGAAAATTTAGAATTATGATCAAGTCATGACTGGAGTATTCTGTGAGGCTTGATCATCTCAGGCAGCAGTTTTGAATCTGTTCTGGATTCAGAACTCAGATATCTGTTCCTACTGGAGATTTTTTAGGTGGTATTCCTTGATCAAACCTGATTTTTCATAACTCAGAATGAATCCACAGCCTCTCATTTCCTGTGGAAACAAAAGCAAAACCTCTTCCCCAAATTAACATACCTTTTGACTTCAATTTTGAAGTCAAGGTATTTTTAAAATACCTGTCTTGGATTAATTCATCAGCACTTATAAACAAATATCTTTTAGCAACTGTTGCTCCTTCCTCAGCATTCAAACAATTCAAACAGAACATAATAACATACAGTATGCAGATTCTCTGTGTGTTTTCCATCTTTACGTAGCTTTATTTTAACCTCTATTTTATTTTTCTTTTTAATTTTTTGGCTTTTTGAGACAGGGTTTCTCTGTGTATCTTTGGCTGTCCTGGAACTCACTCTGTAGACAATGTTGGCCTTGAACTCACAGAGAACCACCTGCCTCTGCCTCCCAAGTGCTGGGATTAAAGGCGTGTGCCACCACACCCAACTACTCCTTTTCTTTCTTTTTTATTTTAAGAACTTTAACCTTTTTCTTTTCTTTCCCAGGCCTGCATATATTTTTAACACACTGTAAACCATTTAGCGGTTCTCTTCATCTTTGAATCTCTCTTTACTGTATATTTCTGGTTGTTTTTTTTTTTTAACCACATGAGTCTTTAATTTGCTAAGAAATATGGCTAAGATTAAAGCCGTGACTTTGACAGCCGAGTCCAGCCTATTCCTTAGCTTTCTGAGATTTCAGCCTCATGGCGGAGGTACCGGCTGGAGCCATGTCTATTGCCACAACTCTATGGCATTTCAAGGTCCCTGCCACCACCAAAAAGCATCAATACCATTTATGTGTTTCTTGGCAGGACCTCTTTAATAGACCTGCAAGGTTTTACAGCTAAAGCTGAGTCAGGAAGCCTCTCTTAAATGAGAGCTCTTGCCTCTAGCAAGCAGAGCCTACCTGAGAAAATGCTGCTATGGAGAAGCCATGTTTAACTCTATTCTTTTTATCTAGAGTAACTTCCCAAGCTCTCTCAGGCTTTTAACTAGATTTGGTCAGCCCCGTGTTGGCACGCCATTCTGTTGACTGAGATTGTCCCACAGCATCAGGGTAGGAACCTGGGCACAGAAACCAAAGCAGAAGCTATGGAGGGGTGCTACTCACTGGCTTTGCTCCCCATGACTTGCTCAGTCTGCTTTCTTATAGAACCGGTGACCACCAGCTCTCTCATAGTAACTTGGGCCCTCCAACACCTATAACTAATCAAGAAAATGCCCTATGGGCTTCCCTATAGACCAGTCTGACGGGGGCATTCTTTTAGTAGAGCGTTTTCTTCCCAGAGGACTTTAGCCTATATCCAGTTGACAAACACAAACCCAAAGAGTGACCTTGGGCAAGTTCTCCTATTCATTTATCTTTCTTTATTTTGAGTGTGTGTGTGGTATGTGTGTGTGTTCACATGTGTTCATGTGTGTGAGCCAGAGATTGATATGGGGTACCTTCCTTAGTTGCTCTCCACCCAATTGCTTTTGGGACAGGGTCTCTTGCTGAGCCCGAATGTCTTAATTTTGGATCAACTAGCTGACCAGCAAGGATGTCATGTGCAAAGTAGAGTGTGTCAATTTAAACAGATGTGAGCACACTTGTGTATGTGTAGATTGTAATATTTTATTTATATAAAATGTATTTTTGCATTTTATATGCTTATGACAGCTTTCACTTTTTTTCTGGATGTTTCTATCTGAGGATAAAATGACATGTTAAAACTTGCTGACACAACATTAGTTAAGCTACAGGGGAATAAAATGCAGGTAAAGAATGTTGTAGTCAGTCAGACCTGGTGGTACAGGCCTGTTATCTAGCACTCAGAAGGCTGTGGTGAGTTGGTCCAAAAAATTCCAGGCCAGTCCAGGCAGCTTCGTGAGACCCTGTGTCTTAGGGATTTTTCTTTGGTGACAAAATGCCATGAAGTTCAGTGGGTGAGTCCATAGCCATCCTGGTGGGGAGTGTGGCAGTGGGCAGACACGGCTCTGGAGCAGTACCTGAGAGATTACACTCTCTGATCCACAAATATGAGACAGAGGTGGGCAGGGCTGACTGGGAATGGCATGGGCTTTTGAAACCTCAAAACTTGCCCTAAATCATACACCTTCTTCAACAAGCCCACACCTCCCAATCCTTCTCAAATTGTTCCACAACTGGGGACCAGATATCCAAACATACGAGCCTGTAAGGACATTCTCATTTAAACCGTCACACTCCGTCTCAAAGCAGAATTGTAAAGGGCTCCATCCCTAGCCCCTTGCACCCAATTCAGGAGACAGGGACAGAATCAGGAGATCATTGTGAGATTAAGGCCAGCCTGATCTACATAAAGAGTTCCAGGCTAGCTATAGCCACATAGCAAGATCTTGGCTTAAAAATAATGAGAAGAATATCAGACTGAAGCTATTTAGGGGTGGGAGAAACTGAAAGGCATTGAATGCAGTATAAAGGACTCTAGAAGCATTTTTCTCATTCTCTGTTCTTTGGGGAGCATTGTCAGAAAGATCTAAACAGATACATGCAAACCCTGGGGGCCTATCAACCAATCCAGAAAGACCTAAACAGATATATGTAAAACCCGGGAGCCAATCAACCAATCCTAGAGGACTGTACAGGTCAGCTAAAAGCCAGATTTTATGGAAGCCCCAGGGAGTCCTGCCCAGAATGCCCATCTGCATCGCGCTATCAGGCATTCCTTCAAAATGAAGTGCTTGCAACAGGAAATGAAGAAACCCAGTGACAAAAAAAAAAAAAAAAAAAAAAAAAAAAAAAAAAAAAAAAGCAACAGGTAGCCAAGTCCCTAGTGTCTCTCCGTATGTGTATGCTTTGCCGAACGCCGGTTGTCTCACCATTTCAGGGTGTGCTCACCAGAGCTCTCGCTGCACGATTTTGTGGTAGGTACAGGGCAAGGTCAGTTCTAACAGTTGTTTACTACCCAGCAAGGGGGAGATCTTATTGTATATTCACTTGTCAGTGAGCACTGAGCATGCACCTAATGCATACTGGTGAAAAATAGAAAGAGGATTCCCAGGCATGATGGTGGTTGTGTGGTGATGATGATGATGATTGTGGTGATGGTGGTGATGATGGTGGTGATGGTGGTGATGGTGATGATGGTGGTGGTGATGATAATTGTTGTCTCAGGGTATAGTTGCTGTGATAAAACACCATAGCCAAAAGCAGCTTTGGAAGTTTCACTTATACTTCCCTCACTGATGGAAGTCAGGACAGGAACTCAAACAAGGCAGGAGCCTGAAGGCAGGAGCTGAAGAATAGGCCATGGAGGGGAGCTGCTGCTGGCTTGCTCAGCCTGCTTTCTTATAGAACCCAGGACCACCAGCCCAATGGTCTGGGCCTCCTACATCCATCAGTGATTAAGAAAATTCCCTACAGGCTTGTGTTCAGCCTGATCTTATGGAGACATTTTCTCAGTTGAAGTTCCCTCTTTGCAGATGACTACAGCTTGTGTAAAGTTGACATAAAATCTAGACAAGGCAATGGTGATGGTGACGATGATGACGATGGTGAGGATGGTGGTGGTGACAATGGCGAGGTTAGTGTCAGTGGTGATAGTGTGGATGGTGGTGATACTGACGATAACAGAAACGATGGTGATAACAGGTGATGATAGTGAGGGTGAAGAAGGGAATGGCAATGGCCATGGCTGATGGACATGATGGTGGGATGGTGGCTGTGATGTCAAAGATGATGATGGTTTCTTTAACTCAGGTGAGGTTTGTCAATGTCTGTCTTCTCGTCAGCAATGACGCCTGGACTCAGAAAGAGCTCTCTGTGTGGGCTCTAAGAATAGAATGTCCTGTGCACTTTGTCCTGTTTCCTAACAGCATCTTGATAGATCACTGCTTCCCTGCACCCCCGTTTAAGGAGGGGACAAAGGCAGAAAGGGGGAAGTCATTAGTCCACAGCAGGCTGCTAGTTGACAGAGGTGAGCAGCCATGGCCAACCTTGACCCCAACCTCTCTTGATTCCTTTGGTGCACCTGACGAGTGGGCATGGACGCATTTTCTCGTGGTGTTAAGTTGCTCTTGTTGCTAAGGAGTGTGGACCGAGCTACTGATCACCGTGTCCCCACAGCGGCAGTGGAGGCCTGTGTGCTGCACGGGCTGCGGCGGAGGGCTGCTGGCTTCCTGCGAAGCAACAAGATTGCTGCGCTCTTCATGAAGGTGGGCAAAGGCTTCCCTCCGGCCGAGGAGCTGAGCCGCAAGGTGCAGGAACTGGAGCAGCTCATCGAGAGCGCGTGAGTGTGGCATGGGGGGCATCAGTGTGCATTGCTCCTCAGCTTGGTGAGGGCCCACACCTCCTGTCTGTCTGTCTGTCTCTTCCTGTCTGCTCCTCAGACCCACCAGTCGCTCCTGCCCCAGAACCTTGGCACATGCTCCGCCCACTGTCACTCCACTCCCCCAGCTCTCTAAATCCCACCCACTTTCATCCTCTCTGTCCCATCCCCCTGTTATTTCACTCCCTGTCTTCCTGTCTGTAGTTACTCTTGCATTGTTCATTCCCCAACCATGAACTTGAGTCTGAGAATGCGAGAATAGGCTGCCACATCTGTGTCCCCAGCCTCTAGGCAATGTCTAGCTCCTGGCTCATCGCACAAGATGTCTGTTGAGAGATTAAGTACCAGCTAGGAACCATGCCCCCGTTTTATTTCTCTCTTGTGTGTGATGTGTATGCCCGTGTATATGTTCACACGTGGGCACGTGTGTGTGTGTGTGTCTGGGTGGAGACCGGAGGTTGGCGTAAATGTCCTCCTTGGTCACTCTCCACCATGTCCACTGAGGCCAGGTCTCTTCCTTGAACTCAGAGCCAGATCTGCTGGCTTAGCCTATCTTGGAGACCTGCAGCAAAAGGGCTCTGTGGGAGAGGTGGGCATGTGGGAAAATGAATGGGGCTGTGTCCTGCTGGACCATGGAGCAGTGGGATGGTAGTGGGTGAGGCCACAGGACCCTCATGGCCACAGTACACAGTTACCTTCCCAAGGGCAGCAGGGTGTCTTTAAAAGAACCGAGGATCTAAGCCTCCTTGGTCATTCTTTTTTAGAAGGGGGCGGGGAGAGGAAAGAGAGGGAAGGAGAGACAACAGAAGAGGAGAAAGGACGGGGGCTGGCATCTGGCTTCCCTGCTGGCAGAGCTTGCAGTGTTCTGCTCATTCTTGGCCACTCTCTGCCTGATGCTTTCACTCTCCCCCATGCCCACCATCACCCCCTACCCCACCCCACCATCATCCCTACGCCCAACCTCTATCTTCACCCCCACCATCACCCCTACTCCCAACCTTTATCCTCACCCTTTAACTCCACCCTCCAACCATCACCCCCACCCCACCATCACCCCCACCCTCTACCCCCACCCCACCTAAACTCCCACCCCTACCCTCACCCACACCTGTACTATCACCCTAACCCCACCCTCACCCCACCCCACCTAAACTCCCACCCCTACTCTCGCCCAACCCGCACCCCACCCTCACTGCCACCTTCCCATCTGTGCGTCAGGAGTGAGGAGGGCACTTGTTCTATGGATTCCCACTTTCCTGATTGTGTTCTCTCCTCCTGATGGTCTCAAAGGCGAAACCAGATCCAGGGCCTGCAGGAGAATGTGCGGAAGCTGCCGAAACTGCCCAACTTGTCCCCGCTGGCCATCAAGCACCTGTGGATCCGCACTGCCCTGTTTGAGAGGGTCCTGGACAAAATAGTTCACTATCTGGTGGAAAACAGCAGGTAAGAGGCATGCTCTGTGGCCGCCTGGTGGCCATTCTGGGACCTGCACCCTTGAGAATAAAGCAGCTTTTTCTCAAGTTTGAAAAGCTTAAATAAAAACTCCCTGGAGGTTTGACCCTGAACTACTGCAGTTTGAAACCTGGAGAGGATTCAGGTGTTGAACAGCAGTGTGAAAACAGGGGCTTCACATTTCAGGCAAGACGGAGGAGGGATCTTGGATCCCATCCTTTTGCCGTTTCCTCCGCTTGGTAGCTGACAGCTTACAGCTACCCTACCTCTCTGTGCCTTGGTGGTCTCTTTGGCTTAAAAGCACATGGTGGTTTACAGCAAATATATAGAAATGAATTTAGTGGGCCACAGAATGTTGAAAATACACAATGACTCTAGACACTTCCTCTCCTGACTCAGATTAATCTGGTGTAAAGGTTTTATGGCGTGAGACTTCTTGTTCGGCACCCATCCTGGTAACTACAGCCACACACCATCTACCATGTGGGTGCCGTCAATCAGACCCGGGGCCTCTCCAAGTGAGAACTTAACCATGCAGCCGCCCCCTAGCCCATCTAACTTTTGTGTCCTTTTTAACAGTTCCCGTGTTAGATGAGTTTTCATTCCTGTTACTGCTCACAAGCAGGTGGACCCCTTCAGCACGGGCATTGTATTGATGACATCATGCATTTATCAGGGTCAAATTTCAGGGACCTGGGGCTTGGTGTTGACATTTGTTTTGACTACCAGGGTAGGATAGCCTGTTAGCACAGCCTTTGAATCTACAGCACAGCATGCTAGACCGCACTGCTTTGCCTTGGAAACAGAAGGACAGCATCCCGAGAGCCTCACTTCTGACTCCTTTGCTCTCATAAAGTCCTCGGGGCTGTGTAGTGAGCAGGTGCCCATGAACTCCAGGCCAGGTCAATTGTTTTGCTTAGCCTATGAGATACAGCTGTTGTCCCCTGCAGCTGAGGTTCTGAGCTGGGCTCCTGGGGTGTGGAACCTAGTCCACCCACGTGCGCCCTCTGCTGGTCTCCATGTAGACCCTCATTCCTTCCCTCCCACTAGTAAATACTATGAGAAGGAGGCTCTCTTGATGGACCCTGTGGACGGCCCCATCCTCGCCTCTTTGTTAGGTAAGTAGGCTCTGGGCTGCATCTGGTCCTTTGCTCTAGGGGTTCAGGGACCTGTCTCTCTCTCTAGTGTACTCTGGGGCATCCTTGCTGCCTGGAAAGAAAGGGAACAATCTAAGGCAGTTGGGTGGGAACACTTTTGGGGACTCCAGGTTCCCAGCCCTGTGTTCTCTGCAGTGGGGCCCTGTGCCCTGGAGTATACCAAGATGAAGACTGCTGACCACTTCTGGACGGACCCCTCAGCCGATGAGCTGGTCCAGAGACACCGGATCCACAGTTCACATCTGAGACAGGACTCACCCACCAAGCGCCCAGCACTCTGTGTGAGATGAGTGGGCAGTGGGAGGGCCTTGGACAGGGCCTGGACTTGGTCTTGGGGCAGGGAATGGGGTGGGAGGCCTGAGGGCCACTCACAGGTGCGTCTCTGTCCTCTCGTGACACCAGATCCAGAAGAGGCATTCGAGCGGCAGCATGGACGACCGACCATCCGTCTCCGCCCGGGACTACGTAGAATCCCTGCATCAGAACTCTAGGGCCACCCTGCTCTATGGCAAGAACAACGTCCTGGTTCAGCCAGTGAGTTGGGTGGGCCTAGATCACGCTCTGAGGGCTTGACTACAGGCTATGGGAGAGGGAAGGTCCCTCAAGCTTTAGGCTGCCTATCCATTTCTTCATCCATTTGCCTACCTGCCCATCTGTTCATTCATAAATTTACCAAAAACTCCATCTAAGCATCTGTTCATCTACCTATATAATCACCCACCCATCCAACCTCCATCTGTGTGTTGGCTTCATCTACCCAGCAGTGTCTCCATCCATCCACCCATCCATCCACCCATCCATCCATCCATCCATCCATCCATCCATCCATCCATCCATCTGCCTATCCATCCATCCATCAATCCATCCATCCACGCATCTATCTATCTAATCTATCTATCCATCCATACATCATGCATCCAACCTTCCATCCATTCACCTATCCATCCATCCACTCACTCAAAAATTTCTATTCCTCCATTTGCCAGTACCCGCCTACCTACATAATGTATCCATATATTTGCTTGTCCATCCATCTACCCAGTCATCATCTCTCTATCCAGCCTCCCACTTGTTCATTCATCCCTTTGTCAATCCATCTGCCAGTAAGCGATCCACTCCCCTGTATCCATCTGGCTGAGTACCCATCCATATCTTCATCTATTTCTTATGCATACATATATACATGCATAATCTAGGCAGCCGCACATCTCTATATAGGTACAAATGGCCATATTTCTAGCTAGCTGCCCTCCCAGCAGCTCTTCCGTTCTCTACACCTCCCGCCACCAATTGCTAATCTTTCTACCCACCTACCGGCTTGTCCACTTAGTCTGTCTGTACATCCCTGTCCACCAGGCCATCTGCCTGGCTGTGTGCTCTTGCTGTTGCTCAGCAAACGGCGTGGCAGAGGTGTGGTACTGAGACGGTGGACCTTTCTGTCACTGACATCTGGCCAGTGCTCACTGTGAAGGGCCTCATGCTGCACTAACGTAGAGATGACAACGTTGAAGCCCACACAAGGGGCAGCATTTTGATTTGCTCTCACACTGATTTGCTTCAGTGAATTGGTTGCCTTCTGTGCTCCAACAGCTGCCTGGGCTCAAGGGCAGAGCATGAAGCATGAGCAGCCCCTGCCCTGAGGCAGGGTCCCTCGCTGTCCTCAGGGTCTCTGGGTTACAATCAGTGTTGTGTTTGGGCCCAGCTGGAAGAAAGCAGGAAGAGGCCCCACAGCCTCAACTGCTGGGTGACCCTGGGCAGGCCATTCCACCGTGTGGCCTGTCATATCTGCATCACACTGGGTGCAAGGTCCAAGTTTCTCAGACGAGGAAGTCGTGAGTTTAAGATGCAGCTGGATTTCAAGTGACCAACAAGAAGCTTCTGTTGCTAAGGACTGGGTGCTGCTCAGAGGTAGAGGGCTTAGTGGGCCCACGGTACCATCCACATCAGAGAGGGAGAAGAGAAAGGGAGGGAGGGAGGAGGAGGGAAATGGAGAGAGAGAAAGAATACGAGTCATCCAGATATTGAAACACGACCATGCCAGGCTCTGGTGGCAGAGGCAAGTGGTTGTCATGATCTATATATGGCTCCCAAAGCCTTAAGCATTTCCTGTCAGTCTCTCAATACAAAAAAATTTGGTGACCTCTCACCCAGAAGTTCCGATAAGCACAGAGTGAACGCTTTCCTCTCCAATGAGGGTCTGAAGGCCCATGGACCACGCCATCCCTGTCTTCCAAGGAGATCTGGGTCTGGGTGACCTGGGGAGATGAAAAAAATGGACTGTCACCATGTTCTCAAGGCCACATCACAACAGCATCGTCTCTCAAAGCTGACTCACAGGTTCCTCTGTCAGGAGATGCTTAAAACGGACTCATATCCTCCCTGCAAAATAACAGCCCTGCCAAGCTCAACGGAGGAGTGATTGACAGAGATGGGACTGAGCCTGCGTGTGATCATGCAACGACAGCCACTTCACAGCTGTGAGATGCCACAGGAAATCAGATGTGTCCCAAATCGGGGGCAGATAAGACTGTGACTCAGGAGTGGAGGGCTCCTTCCCAGAAGAGAGATGGGAGCATTTTCTTGCCCACCCTCTGACTTGGAGTGATGGGAAGTGGGTGAGAGAGCCCATGGGCAGATTCTGGGTAGATGGAAGATTGGGCTGCGGGGTGGAAGCACAGAGGAGTGCTAGGAGGAAGGTTTTCTGGGTGACACCTATGGGGTGCGGTGTAGGTTACCTGCCCTCTCTGTACCCCTGAAGACTGGCCTAGATCCAGGCCTTTGTAAAGGGGCGATGTTGGAGCCACAGCCTCCTTTACTGGGTCTAGAGGAACCTTGGGGTAGAGACAGTCTCAAGAGGGAGACGTGGGGGCATGTGCAGGGGCAAGCAGCTTTCGCAGCTGGACTCTGCCAAGCTCACCCTGGATGCTCGGCTGCAGGTGGCTTTGCTCAGCATGGCACTGGGAAGGTGCCAAGTGGCTCAGCTCTTAGGTTCTGCTTCTGTGTCCAGCAACATGGCCTGGCCTGAGTTCTCCTCTCCTCTCTGCAGAGGGATGACATGGAGGCTGTGCCAGGGTACCTGTCCCTGCACCAGACAGCTGATGTCATGACCTTGAAGTGGACACCCAACCAGCTGATGAATGGGTCTGTGGGGGACCTGGACTATGAGAAGAGGTAAGAGAACTTCAGATGAGTCCCTTTCACTCCCCTAAGCACAAGGGTGCTCTCTTCTCAGGGAAGGATGGCCCTGCCTACCATTCTACCTGGTTGGCATGGTTACCTACTAGCCTCCTTGCTATTGTGGCCTCAGAAAGAACACCAGCCTTGGGAGCACCCGGAGACAAAGTGGCAGAGCCTGGGTAGGGTTGGGGGTGGGGTAGGCATGGTCGTCCATCACATCCATACATCTGCTCTCCAGGGTCGGTGAGATGGCTCAGGGAGCAAAGGTGCCTTCCACCAAGCCTGACGACCTGAACTCTATCCCTGGGACCCATCCGGTAGAAGGAGAGAAGTGATCTCTAACCTCCACTCATGCGACATGACGTGCACTCCTCCCCCACATTAATTAATTGATTAATTAAATTTTAAATGCAATTTAAAGAATTCGTAAATATGCTTCCCCGACCTATCAAAGTGTAAGGATAGCAAGTCTAGAGACTGCAAATGACACCTTAGCCAAGCTGTAAGGACACATCAGACTGAATCAGGAACTGCCCCCAGCCAAGTGGCCTTGAGCAATCACCTCCACAACCCCCAGCCTCAGTTTCCTCATCTGCACTGCAGGGTATGCATACACGTGCAGGGGGACCGATAAAACCAAAGGGCACTATAGTTGCTGACCACCATCAAGGATGTCTGCTCCCTGGCCATTGGCATGGCCAGCTGGTGGCCCAGGGTAGGAAGGCCTGTGATGAGATTTTGCTCTGACTCCAACTGAGAGGCAGAGGGGTGGAGGTGTCAGAAGTGGGATGCAGCCACTGGCTTGGTACCTGTGTTAGTCTGGGTCCTCCCGAGCGGGTGCCATGAGAGGATCTCTGAAAGAGATGTCTTGGGGAAGGACCTGGGGGCGGGAAGCTGAGGGCAGAAACAGGGGTTGAAAGGAAAAGACTCAGACTGCCATGCATGGTGACAGGAAAGAAGGAAGACGGTCACACAGGGGAGAGAATCCACCCGGCTGTCTAGGGGAGCCTGGGATAGAGGGCTCTGTAACGGGGGCCTCCTTTTTCCCCAGGATGGGCCTTGATCATGCCCATGTGCTTACATGGCAGCTTGGTAGGACCATGGTCGATCTGGGAGTGGCTTCGCTACCAGGGAGCGCTGAGCTCTGCTCCCTGGTCCGGAGTTTCTGAGTGGTTGCGTTCCTAGGCTCCCACAGAGCCCACATTCCCAAGTGCCCCCTCCAAGGTGTTCGGATGGGGAAAATCATTTTAGAATGATGGTGGTTCTAAGCTAAAAGCACATGCTTCAGTCAGTACTCAGAGTGACCCTGCCCAAGGCATGGTGCTCTGAGCTGACTGTATGGGGGGCTCTGGGTTGAGTCCTTCAAATTGAAGGTTCTATTGAATCCCCAGAGAAACACTACAGTAGGGATCTTATTGGAGCCTCCATTTTATAGTCTGGGAAACTGAGGCTTAGATTAACCCTCAAGTCATACTACCTACCCACGTAAGGTCAGAGCTGGGAGTGGCCATTCTAACTTCTGCCTGTGGTCACATGGTGGCCTGGAGGGAAGGTTCTGGGCTAGTATAGCTACCTAACTTCCAGGTACAAAAATGTCAAGTCCAAGCTAACTGGAGCATTTGTCCAATGATCCAAGGAGTCCAAGAGCAGGAGACCGCAGGCTGGACCCAGGGACCTGAATGGCCATGCCTGGACTCATCCTGTCTTTGCTTTCCTGACCTTCCATACATGGTCTGACCATCCCTGGGCAGCAAGGAGCTCTTCCTGGGCTGTCTGGGCATAAATAGGAAGGATCGTTCCTGCCCACTGATTGTGCTTGAGTAATGGTGCAATCATGCATCAATCACTATGACTGCTCAGTGCTGATTGGCCGGCCTGGATCAGGTGACCATGGTCAGTGCTGATTGGCCAGCCTGGGTCAGGCGATCATCCCAGAGTCCCAGGGTAGAGATTTGGCAGAGTTTTGCTCAGGTAACCATGTAGCTAGGGAGGAGGGATTCTTCAGAAAGTTGAGGTACTGAGACCAAAAGAAGGGGAGGATGGCTGGATAGTCTGGGGACACAGATTCTGGGACAAGTGGGTCTTGGTGAAGGCAGAGGTGCCCCTGCATTGGTCTTCTGGTTTCCTGCAGTCTCCCCCACTTTCCCTTCCCAGCGTCTACTGGGACTACGCTGTGACCATCCGCTTAGAGGAGATTGTTTACCTTCACTGTCACCAGCAAGGTAGGGACCGCAGGGACAGCGGGTGGCTAGGCGTCCATCGTGGGTCCCTGTCCCTCCTCACCACCTCACCTCACTGCCACAGCAAGGTAGGGACCGCAGGGACAGCGGGTGGCTAGGCGTCCATCGTGGGTCCCTGTCCCTCCTCACCACCTTACCCTGTTTCTTTATTTAGCATCACAGGACACCTATGTGTCTCCTCAAGCAAATGGCTTTACCTTCCTGAGTGTTTTGCTCTGAGTCATTATACCCACTTAGTGACAGGGTGGCCTTGTGCAGTCACATACAAAGTGACACAGACTGTTGACTCTGGAGACAGGACTTAAACCTATATCTTTCTGAGTCCAAGATCAGTGGTATGCAAACCTGAGATCAGTAACCCGTACATTCCATTAAAACTGGAAGAAGGTACACTTAGAACAAACAGGGTGCGCTGTGTCTCACCTAGGTATGGAACTCAATGGTTTAATCCCCTTTACGAAGGCAGACTCGAATACTGTCCAGGCTTTGCACCTTATCAGCTATGTGACCTTGGGGATGATACAAAACCTGTCTGAGCCTTTGTTTTGTCCCTTGTGAAATAGGTGATCATAGCTAAGCCTTGCAGGGATATTCTGGGGGTTACAGTAAGACAGAACTTTGAATACACAGTGTTGGTATGCTTCAGGTGTCAAATACATGCTCTTAGCAGTCACCTACAACCCAGAGCCTCAGAGTGGCTCCCCTGACCTGGTTGGTCTTGGGGGTGGATGCATGTGTTGGTACTGCACCATGCTTTGCAGTGACACCTGCCGTTCTCTCTTGTCTGGTGTGGTGGTGGCAGTGGACAGCGGTGGGACTGTCGTGCTGGTGAGCCAGGATGGAATCCAGAGGCCGCCCTTTCGCTTCCCCAAGGGTGGGCACCTGTTACAGTTCCTCTCCTGCCTGGAGAATGGATTGCTTCCACACGGGCAGCTAGACCCACCACTTTGGTCACAGCGAGGAAAGGTGAGGTGTGGGGGCCTTGAGAAGGCAGAGGAGATGCCAGCCACGGGCTATCACTGGGCCCCACTGTGAGACCCACAGTGTTGCTGGGCGTGGGGACAGATGGCTCTGAATTCTGCCCTGGAATGTGTTCCTGCAGGGGAAGGTATTTCCTAAGCTGCGCAAGCGGAGCCCACAGGGGTCCTCGGAGTCCACATCATCAGATAAAGAGGATGACGAAGCCACAGATTACGTGTTCCGCATCATCTACCCTGGCATGCAGTCTGAATTTGGTAAGCAGCCCTCTGCCCTGCACTCACCGTCTCCTCCTGAGATCTACTCCAAAAGTTACAAGTAGCGGGCTGGGGCCAGCAATGGGAGCTCAAAGCCATAAGTGTCCCAGTACCTCCCACCTCCCCCGAAATGAGAACCAACAGTACCCACTGGGCAGGAGGTGGCAGTGATAGTGACAGTGCTGTGGGCTCTGGAAGCCTGGCATGACGTGGTCAGGTTTCTTCTCATCCCCTCCCCAGCCTTCTTTTTCCTTGTCTGTGAAATGGGCTGTCTGCTACAGGCATCCAGCACACGCTGAACAGGTGCACGCTAGCTGCTGTGTGACCCTCTTACCAGTATCTCACTGCGAGTTATGAGGAGCCAATGCAAGCACAAAAATCTGAGTTCAAATATCTAATAAAAAGCCAAGCTTGGGCTGGAGAGATGGCTCAGTGGTTAAGAGCACCAGCTGCTCTTCCAGAGGTCATGAGTTCAATTCCCAGCAACCACATGGTGGCTCACAACCATCTGTAATGAGATCTGGTGCCCTCTTCTAGCGTGTGGGCATACATGGAGGCAGAATGTTGTATACACAATAAATAAATAAATTAAAAAAAAAGCGAAGCTTGACTACACATGCCCATAATCCCAACTTTGGAGGATGGAGCTAGGCAAACCCCATGTGATCCCTGGGTAATCAGCACAGCCTTCAAGTTGTAAGAGACCCTCGGTGGAATAAAGTGACAAGGAGTAAAGAAAACCCCCCAGATCTTGCTCTGACCTCTGCATGCAAGCATACTTGTGCATGCAGCACTTAAGTGCACGCACATGTGCATCCACACACATGTGAAGCCGGGCATGGTATAATGGCAGGCACTTGCTACCCAGTGCTAGGGAGTCAGAGTCAGGCGGTTCCCTGGGTCTTGCTAGCCAGCCAGCTTATTCTACTTGCCAAGTTCCAGGCCAGTGAGAGACTGTCTCAAAAGCCAAAATACATACATGGTATTGGAAAACAACCCTTGAGACTGACCTCTGGCCTCCACAAGCATTGCACAAACATGCACTGATATTCACACATACGTGTGCACCTGTTCGAACACACATGTGCATGCACATGTGCGCACGCACACACACACACACACATACACACACACACACACAAGCCTGGATTGAGCCAGGTGTGATGGAGCACGCTGTAATCCAACACACAGGAGTCTGAAGCAGGAGGAATGTGAGTTTGAGGCTGGCCAGGGCTACCGGGCAGTGCATGTCTCAAAGAGAAACAGGCCCTAGCTCTCCCCGTTACTGCTGTTATTGCCACTGTTAGGAATCTCTGTTATTTCTGAAACACGGATCACCAAGGATAAATGGCAAACCTGATCTAGTGCCTGGCACTGAGTGGGCAATTTATAAATGTCCTGTGTTTTCTTCTCTAATCCGCACAATATACGTGGAACAGAGCAGGGGAGGGTTAGAGCCCAGGGGAGCTGGTTTCTCTCGTGGTCTCTGTCCTGCCCACCAGCTCTCCCTCCTCACTGGTTCTTTTTGTTTTCTGTCTCAAGTTACCCTTGATCTTTTTGGCGGCCCTCGACCCGTGTCCGTTGGTCCTGCCTGGATGATGCTTGCTGCTGGCCAGTCCGTTCTGGTGGTGGCCAGGGGGATCCAGTGGGGACAAACCAGAGGGTACCTCACCATCCCCACACCGAGTGTGAAGGAGCAGCCCCCCAGTAATGTCTGGTTCCAGGTCCCCTTCTCCCGGGCTGGGTGCCGCTTCAGCCATGTCATCATTTGAGTCTGTTCCCAAGGAGAATGGAAAAAGGAAACAAACGAACAGTCTCGTGCCTCTTGGTCCCCACCCCGCAGAAGGCAGCCGCTAGGTTCCGTGACTCGCGGGCGCTGACTGCATGGTGTGAGGGCTGGAGGCAACGATTGCTGCCCTGTGCCTCTCTGGGTCGGCCTGAGAACCTGGGTGTGTTCTGGCTAGCTCAGTGGTGAGTCTGTGAGGAGAGGGGGGATCCGTACACCATCCGTGGGTGCGAGAGCCTCACTCTGTAGCCAGCATGCTTCTCTGTTGTGTGGGTCAGCATGGCCCAGTTAGCTGCAAAGCTCTGGTAACAAGGAGAGGGCACAAGAGTCTGAGTCTTTCCCCCTCTCTGGGCTCAGGGAAAGAGCCTAGGTGAGAGCAGTTGTCCTAAGAGGCCATAGCAGGTAAGAGGAGGTGCACGCATCTCGTGTCCTAGAGCAGGGCTTCCCAACCCATGCCCAGGGGCCATCCAGCCCCTTCTGTACAGCCCAAGAGCTGGGCATGGTTTTATGTCCTTGACTGGAAAACAGCAAGAGAAAAACAGGTCTTGGGCCAACAAGACAACTCAGCAATTAAAGACCACCGTGCCTGAACCCCCAGAATCTACATCGTGGAAGGAAAGAACCTATAACCACAGTTGGGTGCATTTGAGGATTTTGTCTCCAGGATATCGGGGGTACTAGATGGCTTTTTAAGGAGCCCCCCCCACCTGAGTCACCTGGTGAAAGTGATTTCTAGTTCAGGAGTGTGAACAGCTACCCCCACCTCCACCCAGGCCCTGGGGACTCCGCTTATATTTTGAAATTGGTTCCTTCCCTTCTGCCCACACAAGCTCCTTTAGAGGCAGAGGAACTCAGGAGCACCCAGTAGGCTCCCCTTCCCTCATGCCACCTTCCTGTGAGCAGAACTGAATGAGGGCATGGCGAGGTGGGGTTGTCTGCAGGCTTCCGGGCTCTGGTTGCCTCCTCTCTACTTCTGCCTTCGGCTGTCCTCCACTCTGCTCTGCAGCCGGAGTCTCTGAAGCTTGGTGGTGCTTTTCACTGGATCAGGCGGGCTCGGGGACTCCATCAGATTGTGGTTGGGCACATTTGGGACAGTGACACTCCTATCTTCTCTGCCCCTGAGCCAGCTTTGAGGGAGCTTCTTGCTTTAGGGTCAAGTTTCTGTAATCCATGTTGGTTTAACCAAGGTTATTGCTGGGCCCCCTTTCCACCTACTACCCACCACAGTGCCCCAAGACCTGATGGATGTCTCTGTGAACAATCTTCCATCCCTATGGCAACCCAGTCCTCGGAAGTCCTCCTGCTCTTCCTGTTCACAAAGCGGCTTGGCTGATGGCGGCTCATCCAATGGCTGCAACCATGAGAGGTATGTGGGGCTCAGGCTGTACATGGAGGCGCTTGAAGCACTGACCTAAGGCCTGTGGCTCTCTATCTCTTGCCTTGGCCTAAATTTTCGGAGGTGTGAACATGGCCTGTGGATCCCCAAGGTTTAAATCATAGCCACGTGTAGTTGTAGCCACTGGAATTCCCTCCCATGTGTCAGCCAGGATAAGGTTCTGCTGCAGTAACAAAGAGCCCTAAAACATCAATGGCTTTTTACAGTAAATGCTGACATGTCCCAAATGCTATGAGTCTGCCATGGCTCTGCTTTCTAATGGACATCGACTTGGATGTCACTAGTCACAGTGTCAGAGGCAATGGTATTTCTGTTTCAACTCAGTGGCCCCACTCACAGGGAGGCCGAGAAATACAGGCCAAGCATACACTAGGAGCCAGAAATATTATTTAAGGATGATCATTGTTCTGTGTGCTCCTCCACAAAGCAGTAACTTAGTAGGGTTGTTAGAAGAAACTAGTAAGTAGTCACCATGGACCATTGAGCAATGCTACTTTCCCCAGTGCCTGCTCTCGGAACGTCTGACTTACATACTTGTATCATGAGGAGCTCGCTTCCTTGCAGAGTATGAACCCCCTGAGGAACTGCTCACTGTATGCACCTTGAGTAAGACCAAGTCTCACCTCCTGAGGGCGGGAAGAGGAACTCCCTCCATGTAAATACCCAGGACCTCAGCCAAGCTCCCTTGCCAGCAGGCTTCCTGGGTCTGTCTGCATCCCTGGGATAGCTTCAGGATAGATACATAAGTATTCTTCCATTCTGTCCGCTGTGCGAGCACACAGCCCTCCTTGGCCCCCGTCTCCCCAGCCATGCTAGGCTGTGTTCTTCTCTTTTTCACTCCAAACACCCTCAGGAGCTCTGTGCAAAGAGCAGTGACTCTGAGCCCTGCCTCCTGTGCGGTCCACAGGCCAAATCCATGGGCCACTTTACAGCAGATCACTTCAAACTGGTTCAAGAGGAAAAAAGAATTGTGTGTGTGTTGGAGTACTTGTGTGATCCCAGCGCCCAGGAAGCTGAGGCAGGAGGACTGTGGGTTCCAAGCCAGCCTGGGTTATATCATGAGACCCTGTCTCAAAAAAAAAAAAAAAATCAAGAAAAGAAAATAGAAAAGAAAGAGAATGTACTAGCATTGATTGAGAGGGGCAGGGGCACAGCAGCTCTGGACCTGGCTGGCCCCAGATGCTCAGAATGGGAACAGCTCTCGGGGTCTTCAGATATGAATGGGTAAGCCTTTAAGGTGGTCTGTTCTCAGGGTCTTCAGATGGGGATGGGGGAGCCTTTAAGGTGGTCTGTTCTCAGGGTCTTCGGATGGGGGTAAGTGAGCCTTTAAGATGGTCTGTTCTTGCGCTGGCCCTCCTGGTGATGGCCAAGAAGACTTCCAGCAACCACTGCTATGTATCCCTCTGGCTTAGAAACTACCTAGTGTGTGTTTCTAGGTAGATGCAGCAAAAATCCCAAGGCTGATTCTCATTGGCCTGGGTTGGGACACATGACCACTTCTCAGCCAGGGTCAAATGCTGGCTGATCATCCACCTGAATCCAAGCCACAGAGGCACACTGCCGGGGCTACTTCCCCAGGGAAGCCTGGGGGGCGTGTGAGTGGGAGCTGCAGCAGCCTCTCTCCACCCTGGCAGTGACTTTGATCTCTGTGTAGATAGTGATGGTTCTTCTGCAGCGCAGCTGAGCTGTGCGTGGCCCTCTGTTCCCTCTCCCCACACAGGGCTCCACTGAAGCTGCTCTGTGATAACATGAAATACCAGATTCTTTCCAGGGCTTTCTACGGATGTGAGTACTGGGCTCTGCTACTGCTATGGTCTTCAGCAAGCACTGACTGAGGGCCTCGTATGCCAGGCAGAGTGGATGAGGGTGCCCAGGCAGGGTGATCGTGAGGGACAGGACCATCTTGGACAGCAGGCAGAGTACTCGGCATCTCCCAGGCTCCCTTCTCCACCCAGCAGTGACTCTGTTTGCATCTGGCCTTTGTTCTTCCTATACGAAAGGGAGGCAGGCCCAGAGTGAGCCTTGAAGTCCTTGGTTCCCCTGCCTTCCTGTCCCTTCTCTGCCCACTGCACATCTATGAATTGCTTTAACTTTCAGCAGAGAAGGGTGGTGTCCAACTAGATACGAAAGCATCCCCACGGTTTAACAGTCAAGCCACCAGTGATAGCATGCTCAACTTGCTTTCTCTATCTAGAAGGGGGATGGTGAGAATTATCTGGGTTGGGGGGGGCCTGAAGATGGGAGCGGGTAACAGGACAGCCACATGGAGCATGCATGAGAGACTGGGTGAAGCATGTTGGGTAAAAGATGACATCTGCCTTCCCTCCTGGCCCAGGGCTCGCCTACTGCAGACACCTGTCCACCGTGAGGACCCACCTGTCGGCCCTGGTCAATCACATGATCGTGTCTCCAGACCTGCCCTGTGATGCTGGGCAAGGGTTGACAGCCAGCATCTGGGAGCAGTACATCCAGGACAGCACGGTGAGCAGGGCAGGGCTCGTGCACCAGAGGGCAGCGGAGCGAGGCGTCTTGTCAGCTCAGACCCAGGGACCCAGGTAGACGTGCCTGTCTGACATGGACAGCTAACAGGAGCCCCATCCAGATGAAACTAAGGGAGGTCAGAAAACAGTCATAGGTACAGCTTACCAATCCCAAACCCCATCCAGAATGTTCTGAAATGGAAGCTCTGGGCACTGGCATGAAACTTAATGGAAAATCCCACACCTAACCTCACATGACAGGTCACAAACATACCACCCACTAAAAATGCTGTATAAAATGACCCACAGGCCATGAGTATAGGTGTATGTTAAACGTATGGATTTTGTGTTTAGACGTGGCCCATCACACACAAATATTCAAACATTCAAGAAAATCTGAAGTATAAAACCCTTCAGGACCCAAGTATTAGGGACTGGGATGTTCAACCTAGAAGAGAAGAAAAGGAAACAGTTGGACTGGGCAGGATGGTGCACAGCTGTCACTGCAGCCCTCATAAAGCTGAGGCAGGGGACTGTGAGTTTGAGGCCAGTCTCGGCCACTTTGTGAGTTCTGGGTTCGCCTGAGTTCATAGCATAGTGTTCTGAGTAAGTTCATGGTTATGTGTTGAATGAATTCATAGCTGCTTTGGGGCACATGTGGGCCTTGGGTGGTGACCTCAACACCTGCTCCAACACTGTCTGTCTATCTGTCTCAGGCTGCCCTGGGCACCTGCTCCAACACTGTCTGTCTGTCTGCCTGTCTGTCTGTCTCAGGCTGCCCTGGGCACCTGCTCCAACACTGTCTGTCTGTCTGTCTGCCTGTCTGTCTGTCTCAGGCTGCCCTGGGCACCTGCTCCAACACTGTCTGTCTGTCTGCCTGTCTGTCTGTCTCAGGCTGCCCTGGGCACCTGCTCCAACACTGTCTGTCTGTCTGTCTGCCTGTCTGTCTGTCTCAGGCTGCCCTGGGCACCTGCTCCAACACTGTCTGTCTGTCTGTCTCAGGCTGCCCTGGGCACCTGTTCTAACACTGTATGTCTGTCTGTCTGTCTGTCTCAGGCTGCCCTGGGCACCTGCTCCAGTGCTGTCCATCTCTGCCCGTGTCTTTGTTTCTCTACCTACAGTTACAAAGCCATGTGGAAATGCAGCCGGTGTCTGGGTTTCCCTTCCCATTGCTGTCATAAATACCCCAACATGAGCAAGTTAAAGGTGTAAGGGTTGATCTTCACTACAGTTCCACATTTGTTCCACTTTTGTGGGGAGGTCGAGGCTACAGGATCAGGAGGCAGCTGTTCCTGTCTCATCCACTGGCAAGAAACAGAAGGGTGACTGCAGGCAATTCCATTTGCACAGTTGGGGTCCCCAGCCTAGGGAATGAAGATAGGTCTTCCCACACTGGATAATATAATCAAGCTAATTCCCCAGAGGCTTGACCAGGGCCCAGAGGGGCTCATCTCCCGGGTAATACTATTCTCTGTCAAGTTGGCAATCAGAGCTAGCCACAGCACTACATAGAGATCCTGGAGGTGACCCACAGATGTGTGTGCATGCACAGAGCTGACCTACAGAACACTTTACAACATACAAGTCAAAGCCAGGCATGGTGCCACACACCTTTAATCCCATCACTCGAGAGGCAGAGGCAGGTGGATCTCTGTGAGTTCAAGTCCAGTCTGGTCTACAAAGTAAGCTCCAGCACAGCCAGGGCTACATAGTAAGACCTGTCTGAAATAAACAAAAAAGACATATAAGTCATATACAGTAATATAGTTCATCAGGATTTTTAAATATATTTCGTAAAGATACATTTATGCCTAACTGCGTATTATACAGCTCTTATATATTTCTGTGCTTATTATATATACATAGACTTTTCTAAAGTTATCTATCATCCTATCTTTGATCTATATATAGCTATATCTATAGCTATAGAGCTATAGAAATGTATTTATAATATTGCAATATTTAGCTAGCCATAACTTAATATTTATACCTAACCTTATTCTATATTTTTTAAATTTTTTAAGTATTTATTTTATTTTGTATATGGGGGCATGCAGATGCCACCGTGTGCATGTGGAGGTCGGCAGACAACAACTTGCAGATGCCAGCTTTCTCCTCCCACCATGTTGAAACCAGGTTGCTGTGGTAGCAAGTGCCTCTACCCGCTGAGCCGTCTCTTAGCCTCTAGATGGGCGTCTATACCTTGTTAGCGTTCTGTTTGCAGTTCAGTGAGCAGCTCTGCTTTCAGACCCACCTTCCAGATCTCAAAGAAATAGTGAGCCAGAACTCAGCACTTTGTGTTTGTGGATGGCTCCTCACAGTTTATTTAAATTCCCGCTGACAGGAATTCTCTCTCTCTCTCTCTCTCTCTCTCTCTCTCTCTCTCTCTCTTTCTCTCTCTCTCTTCCTCCCTTTTACTTCTCATTTGTTGTTGCCTGGGTTGGGGGGTGGGGTGGGAATCTCGCTAGATAGCCCAGGCTGGCCTTGAATTCACACACACACACCCCACGTCAGTCTCCATAGTGTTGGGGTTGGATTTGCAGACCTGCACCAGGCCTGGCTTTCTTCCCACTCGTTTTAAAGACTCTTGTCCAGTGGTACAGGAGCAGCGGCAACAACACTTGGCACATGCCTGTCTGTACGGCTGGCATTCTGATTTTGAGAATGGGTTCCTAGAAGTAGATTGCTGTGTATTAAAACGTGAAACAGATAAGCCAGAGTACTCTCTCAACCTCCTACGGCCACAGTGTGAGCCTGCTGGTTCCTGCGGAGCTGTAGAACTGACTGGCTTCTAGACTCATCTCCAGCTTGGCAGAGCCTGCATCTCCGGGAGAGGAGCCCACGCCTGTGTTTCTAAAGTCCCTGGAGTGCTTCCGTGATCCAATTTGGGAGACACCAGTTTAAGGTCAAATTGGATGAAACAATAGATGAGCCAGAGTGTCTCCAGTACTTCCCCTCCTGCTGCCTGACCCTTTCTCAAGCTTTAACCACCTCCTGTGCTGGGTACATTGAGTCTCAGGAATAAACAGTACCTGCTTTCTTGTTGCCAGGCAACACTGGGCTTATTTCTCACTAAACAGCCCTGGGAGCCGTGTCAATGGGTGCATATCTCTTTTTACCTGCGAGACTCGTGAACCTGCCATTCCCTGGCACTCAGTGTCTCTTGGGAAGCCTGTGGGAACCCACTAACTTCCCTCCTCTCCTGCCCAGTCCTGAAAATAGCTTTCATTACTTCCCCTCATACCCATTGGCCAGAAACTGTCCTATGACCCCACCGAGTTACATAGGAGGCTGGGAAATGGAGTCTAGTGGATCCAGGAGCCCAGGAACTGGATTTTCTGTTTTTATTGTCATCTCTTCTCATCATAGCAAACAATTGCAGTTATGGCATTTGCAATCAATGGAAACCAAGACCATAAATAAAACGATAAGTGTTAAAATTTAGCATAGCATAGTATTACAGAGGTCTAGGGGCTGTTGGAGAGATGGCTCAGTGGTTAAGAGCACTGGTTTTGTTGGAGGGGACCTGAGTTTGCTTCCCAGCACTCACAGCAGGCAGCTCACAGTGGCCTGTGACTCCAGTTCCCTGAGGGCACCAGGCATGCGTTATAGTGCACATAACCTCATGCAGGTACTCACACATACACTTAAAATACATACATACAAAGGTCCAGGTTGGTTTTTTTTTTTTTAACCTATGAAGTAAAATGAAGAAAGATGTAAAAGTCAATAACTTAACCTTCTGTCTTAACGCTTGAGGGGGGCAGCAAACTGAACCTGAAGCAAACAGAAGACAGGAGGAAGGATGAATGGTGATCAAAGCAGAATCAGGTCAGAGAGAGGAGAACAGAGATAAGAAATAGCAATAAAACGGCCTCTCAGGAAAGACCAGTGAAGCTGGGAAACACTTTCTTAACCAGAACCACAAGAGTGTGTGTAGGGCACATAGATGACCAGAGTCAGAAGTCAAAGAGGAGACGTCGCTATAGACGCTGCAGGCAAAGGAATGGAAGATAACACGCAAATACTATGAAAATGTATGTACCAACAAACTAACAACACAACTCGCAAACTCCTAGAGACACAACTACTGAGATTTCCTCACAAGGAAATGATAAGCCTGGAGATGAGTGATTTTATAACTCTTATAAAGTAGCCAGGTCGTGGCGGCGCACGCCTTTAATCCCAGCACTCGGGAGGCAGAGGCAGGTGGATCTCTGTGAGTTCAAGGCCAGTCTGGTCTACAGAGCGAGCTCCAGGATAAGACTCCAAGGCTACAGAGAAACCCTATTTCAAAAAACCAAGAAAACAGAAAAGTGAGGGGGCTAGAGAGATGGCTCAGCCATTGAAAGCACTGGGTGCTCTTCTAGAGGTCTTGGGTTCGATTCCCAGCACCCACGTGGCAGTTCACAACCATCTATGACTCCAGCTCCGGGGATCCCAGGCCCTCTTCTGGCCTCTGCAGGCATTGCATGCACATTGTGCACTTGTATTACTCAGTCAAAACACTGTTGTACATAAAATAAAAAATAAGGGAATAAAAAGCTGAGATACAGATGGCTCTCCAGGGATTCTCCCCACGACCCTGAAAGAAAGGAAGTCATTTCTTATGAAGACTTTGCGTTCTTGCCACAACCGATTTTCTGATTGCTAACTATGCAGGCGTTATCTACTTGGGTGGTCAGAATTCTCTTGGCAGCCTGAGGATACACTGTAGCCGCAAAGCTTGCACCAGTGACTTTTCTTGAAGTAACAGCCCAGCCGGCACCACAGGAAGCCTCCGAAGCCCTTCCTGTGCAGAGAGTTGATGGTGTGAGAGGAGGCGCTGGAAATGTTCAGTTTGCTTTATTTCACTTTAATTTTCTTCAAGCTAACTCAAGATGAGATTGAGTATGAATCAAATGGAGAGGCTAGTTCATTAGGTACTGCCTTGGGCACTTGCCTCCTCCCCCTGCCCCTTCTTTCTTCCTTCTCTCCCTCCTGGCTTTTGGGTTCTTTATCTGATTGATTTTAGATGAGGTCTCATGTTGGTTGGCCTTAAACTCTATGTAACTAAAGACGACCTTGACCTTCCGACTTGACCTGCTCTGAATGCTGGGGTCACACAGTGCCCACCTTTTGTGTCATCTCATAAAAACAGGCTCACCCTAGACACAGTCACATCTTTATTTTTTTAATATTTATTTATTTATTTATTTATTTATTTATTTATTTATTTATTTATTGTGTATACAGTGTTCAGCCTCCTTGTATGCCTACAGGCCAGAAGAGGGCACCAGACCCCATGGTTGTGAGCCACCATGTGGTTGCTGGGAGTTGAATTCAGGACCTTTGGAAGAGCAGGCAATGCTCTTAACCTCTGAGCCATCTCTCCAGCTCCCACACCTTTATTTTTTGCCACTGCGCTTCACACTTCGGCCTTGTCCCCACACAACAGTGTGTGTCTCCCCTGACCTCGGATGCTCCCACTGGTAGATGGTTTGTGTTGTCTGGTTTAGCTCCTCTTGTGCTAAACCCGGTTAGTTGCAGGCTCCTGTATTATGTCATCTCTCTGTTACTGTAACCAGTTTCCAGACTGAACAGCTTAGAAAAAAACGGTTTATCTTGGCTCACAATTGTAGAGATTTAAATCTGATGGGCCCTGTTGCTCTGTGGGCCTAGGCAGCACAGGACAGCATGGCAGGAGCAAAACAGAGAGGCTTACTATGGGTGGGGCTGAGCCTCCATTCCTCCACTGTGACCTAAGACCGACATAGGATTCCAGTTCTTCAAGGCCCCACCAGCTTCTAATAGTGCCTAGCTAGGGACCACATCACTAACACAGGCATTTGGAAGGATGCTTGTTCACACCAGGATCTCACCACAGAAACAAGACTGCAGGGCTGCAGGCCACACTGGCTTCTCCATTGACCAGACCTTTTGCCCCTCCCAAACAGACTTACCCGGAGCCAGAGCTGCTGCGGCTAATCTACTACGGGGGTGTCCAGCCTGAGATCCGCAGGGCAGTTTGGCCCTTCCTCCTGGGCCACTACCAATTCGGGATGACGGAGATGGAGAGGAAGGAGGTTGGTCACCTGTGAGGGCAATGAAAGGAGCGGGGTGCTACAGAGCTGGGTACTTTGGGGCTGGGTGCTAGGTGCTGCAGAGTTGGGTGCTGTAGACTTGGGCACTGTGTACCTGGGTCCTGTGCACATAGGCACTGTACAGCTGCACAGTGAACCTGGCCAGGTACTCTGCAGTTGGGCACTGTGCACCTGGGTACTGGGCAGTTGGGCATTGTGTGCATGGGCACTGTGCACCTGGGTACTGTGGAGCTAGGTGCCACACAGTTGGGCACTGTGCACCTGGGTACTGGGTAGATGGGCATTGTGTGCATGGGCAGTGTGCACCTGGGTACTGGGCAGATGGGCATTGTGTGCATGGGCAGTGTGCATCTGGGTACTGTGGAGCCCTGCTTGCCTATTGCAGTGTTGCTGGTGACAGGGGAGAGGCAGGAACATTGAGGAAAGAGCTATGTGGTAGAAACATGATACAAGGGAACTTTCAAATAAATCGACCTCCTATCTTAAGGTCTTACGGACTCCTGCACATTTGTAGGAAGCACTACAGGGACCCACGTGACCTTTACTCAGTTTCCCACATGGTGACCTCCAGCAGAACCATGATGCTCTGTAATGTCACAGAGCACCAATGCTGGTACAGCACCTATCCCCCTCAGGCCTCTCCATCCTATAATTACCTCTGTGGGTGGGGTGTGTGTGCGCGTGCGCACACGTGTGTGTGTATATGCTGGTGTGTGTGCACTGGTGCATGTGTATACTCATTTCCCTGTATTGCAGACATGCACATTTCTGGTGCTCCAAGAATCCTTCCCTTGTCCTTCTGTAGTCCCACCGGTCTCCATCCACCCTAACCCTGGCTCCTACTCACCTGTCCTTCCATTTCCAGAATTTTCTCTTATTCAGGTTGTTGTATAAACAGAATCATGTAATATGGAAATGGGGGGGGATTGGGGGAATTTTCATTCAGCACAGATCTCTAGATCCACACAGAGTGTTCTATTATTACCTGCTTCCTTCCGTGGCTGAGCATCGCTGTGTGCAGATGCCACGGCTTCACTCTGAAGCAGTTGGTCAGTAGCTAGGCACGGCCATGAGTCTCTATTCACAACTGACTTCCAGTGCGGGCTCTGTGTGTTGGAGAATTGCCTGGTAGTAAAATTACTGGGTCATGTGATGGAGGCATATTCAGTCTTGAAAATGAGAAACTCCAGCAGTGACCGGCCATCTGTTATTGCCACCGACTGTCTATGAGTGGCCCTAACCTGATGGATGGGTGGGTGGATGGACAGGAGGGAGTGGATGAGGTGGACGCATGGATGGGTGGGTGGGTGAGTACGTGGATGGGTGGGTGAACTGGTAGATGAGAGGGTGGGTGGATGGATAGCAGAATCTTGTTCATCTTGTAATCTATATGCCTGACTTGGTAATAAGTACACTGTGGGTACTTATTAAAAGAAAGTAATGAGCAAATGTATTAAGTAATTAATAAACGAATGAGGAAATAGAGAAATCATGCAGCGTGTAAGATTGTGTAAGAGGAGAATTAGTAAAAGGAGGAGCGACAGGAGAGTGGGGGTGAAGCTCGCATCTGTTGGTGATGACTACACACATGTGGACAGGTCAGAGTCCAGGGAGCTCAGCACCTCACGTGACTTGCACATGTGCCGACAGGTGGATGAACAGATCCATGCCTGCTATGCACAAACCATGTCGGAGTGGCTGGGCTGTGAGGCTATCGTGAGACAGAGGGAGCGGGAGTCCCACGCTGCCGCCCTGGCCAAGTGCTCTTCAGGGGCTAGCCTGGACAGCCATCTTCACCGGATGCTGCACCGGGACTCTACCATCAGTAACGAGGTAAGGACAGCTGGTCTGAGAGATTGCCAGCATGAGAGGGACAGAGCCTTGGGGCAGCCTTGCCATTAGCTTTTGTGCGGGAGGGATTGGGGAAACTCCAGAATCAGATATAGGTTCAAAGCCCACAGGGAGTCTCTTACCAGTGCCTTCCCTTTGGGCTCAGTTCTTGCACGCATACAGTGGGAATGGTGGAGGTGTGGGTACAGCCCTAAGAAGACAGTATCGGATTCCAGTGTAGCGTCTGCCCTCCATATGTTCAGCTAATGTGTTCTGAACACCTATGTACAAGGACTTTCAAGAATGTTCTGGTAGCTAAGACAGATCTCTGCTCTTACACAGTCCTTAGATAAATAACCCAAAGTAGACTGACTGAAGCTGACTGCGTGGCAGAGCCTAGGGTCAGAGTAGGGAGGGTGGGACAGAAAAACTGAACCGCGAGCCCCATCTGTTACTCTGGAAGGACATAAATCCTAGCCAGAAGTTCTCAAGTTTGTTAAAGGTGGGGTGCTCTAATGTGGAGGCTGAAAGGTGGGACCCAGAGGCCAGGGTCATCTCCAAGGAGGCTCCAGGGAGCAGCCAGGAGCAGAGGTTCTGGGAGGGAGCTTGTGCCAGCCAGAAGGAATGGAGCCCCTAGTGTGACCATCCATCTTTGTCTCTCTGGTTCCTATCCACCTCAGTCCTCCCAGAGCTGCAGCTCAGGCCGCCAGAACCTCCGACTACAGAGCGATTCCAGCAGCAGCACACAGGTGATTTTTCAGAGGCCCTGCCCCTTGTGCCCCCCCCATCCACACCAGCCCCGCCCTTCCTTCTGGGGTTGAAGGGATTGGATGTTCATCATTTACCAGCCTCTCACTGCTTGACGTGTTGTGTGTTGGGCTCCCCCCACACACAGGGTTTCTCTGTAGCTTTGGAGCCTGACCTGGAAATCACTCTGTAGACCAGGTTGGCCTCGAACTCACAGAAATCTATCTGCCTCTGCCTCCCGAGTGCACCTCCACCACTGGGCTTTTTATGGCTGTACTGGAGTGTGCTCTATAAGTCGCACAAGCGCCTGCAGCCTCCTTGAATCCACAGTGATGGGATGCAGCCTTTGTACATATCAGCATGCCAGGATCCCAGTTCTTTGTGTAAAATGACAAGTGTGTACACAGGCCAGTGCATTCTTCAGGTCACTCATAGAGCAGTGCAGTGTAAAACGACATAGAAATAGCCACCGGGCTATGTCATTAGGAAGGAAGGACAGGTGCCTGAGCCTGGTCTGTGCAGGTGCAGTGGCTTGCGGGGTATTTTTGCTCAGCATTGGTTGAATCTCAGACCCAGCCTCTGTGAATTTGGAGGCTGAACACAAGCCTTCTCTCCTGTAAGACATCACACCTCACACCTGTACTTTGCTTTTGTCTCCATCGCCTCTGTCCTCCCTTGGAGCAGTGCTACAATCATCACTATACAATCATCATGTCTCCTGTGTGGCCTTCCAGAACCTTCTGGGTGCCTTTACACACACACATACCTAATGTAGAGCAAGAGCTGGTGGTTCTTAAGATCCCACGTAAACGCCAGCCAGCAGATGTATTGTTCAACAGCTTTTGGCATCACTAGTAAAGCTTACTCCATCTGGAACCTCATTAAACAGAAAGAAAAGCACAAAGCAGTCTGGAGCGATGTCTCAGTGGGTAAGAGCATGAACTGCTCTTGCAGAGAACCCAAGTTCAGTTCCCCACACCTGCATGAGGTGCCTCACAACCCAGGTGTAACCCCAGGAAAACTGGTGCCCTCTTCTGGACTTCAAGGGCACCTGCACTCATGTGGGCATATACACATAGACACATAAATAAAAAAATAAAATAGCTGTTTTTAGTGAAAAGTATAAAAACATGCACAGAATGTCACCTTGTGGGTAGAAAAATCTGTGTGTTTTTGTGTGTGTGTGTGTGTGTGCTGACCTAGCCTATAAGAGGTCCCAGCACTGCACACAAAAATGCAGAAATAGACCCAGTGAACTGAGGTTGATGGTGGCCACACAGAATATCAGTGTGAGGCTTTGGAACCTGATGTTTTCTGTGACCTTGAGGGTTACAGCTGAAGGACACAGAGAACCACAAATAAACCCAATATCAGACATCTGTATGGTGAAAAGCAACCTTCTCCCTAAACTGCATATCCCTATTGACCTGAATTGCCAACATAATCTCAGCACTTGGGTTGTTGACTTTCATTAAGAAGAGCACACTGCCTTTGTACTGACTGCATGCTTTTCCACTACATGTAAATCCATCCCAAAACATCCCTGTTGTTGGACATTAAGTTGATGCTTTAAACTGAGTTGCCCTGCACACCCTGACCTGCCTATCTGCGTGTCCCGTTCCTCAGGTGTTTGAGTCTGTGGATGAAGTGGAACAGACAGAAGTAGAAGGCAGGTCAGAGGAGAAACAGCCCAAAGTCCCCAACGGGAACCCGGCAAATGGCACTTGCTCCCCAGACTCTGGGCACCCTTCTTCCCACAACTTCTCGTCCGGCCTCTCTGAGCACTCCGAGCCCAGCCTTAGCACCGAAGACAGTGTCTTGGATGCCCAGCGCAGCCTCCCCGCTGTGTTTCGACCTGGAGACAGTAGCGTAGAAGACGGACAGAGCAGCGAAGCCACCACTTCCCGGGACGAAGCCCCCCGGGAGGAGCTGGCGGTGCAAGATAGTCTTGAGAGTGACCTCCTTGCCAACGAGAGCATGGAGGAGTTCATGTCCATCCCTGGCAGCCTGGACGTGGCCCTGCCTGAAAAGGATGGTGCCATGATGGAGGGCTGGCCCAGCGAGACGGACAAGCACGGCCGGGCTGACAGTGAGGACAACCTCTCTGAGGAGCCGGAGATGGAGAGCCTCTTCCCTGCCCTGGCTTCTCTGGCTGTGACCTCCTCCGCCAACAATGAGGCATCACCTGTGTCTTCCAGCGGCGTCACCTACTCTGTAAGTCACCGGGTCTTTCTCCTACGAGGGTGAGACTGGTCACCGTTTGTTTATTCCCTCCATCACAGGGACTCATCGTTGTAACATGAAGGCCTGCTGAGCTAGGAGCCAGGAAACCTGACTCCATCCCTTCTCCTGGCTATGGCACAAGGCCCCTCCCCAGAGCCTCAGCTCCCCAGCTGTACCCTGGAGCCTCCTCGGAGGTGACCTTGACTTCTGGTAGCTAAGGCTAACCTCTGCTTTCACAGACTTTGGCTGAACAGCCTAAAGCAAAGTTCAGAAACAAACCCACTTTCTCCACGATATCACCAGCTTCCACATCCATGGTGTGTTACCCAAGGCCAGCCACTTTTGCCAACCAGCACTGGGCCCTACATTTGCCTCCGAGTCTGTGGGCCAGCTGGGAAGCTCTGCCCCAAGCTAGGCTCATCATGACATTGGCAGTCAGGGGCTGGTCTGTGTTTCATCTTCCGGCAGGCTAACCTGGGCTAACCTAGGCAAACGTAGGCTAGTACTCATGGCAAAGGCAGATGCTAAGCAGAGAGACCCGACATGCCCATGTATATTTTAAGCCCCTGCTCTGTCTGGCTCACTCACAGCACTGGCATTGCTGACTGAAGCCAACTGTGTGGCAGAGCGTAGCATCGGAATGGGCAGTGTGGGCAATGGCAGGGGGTCACAGAGCAGAACGAGTGTGGGAGAAAGTGAAGTACTGGGCCATGAGTCTCACCTGTTTCTCTGGATGGACGCCTGTGGAAACAGGCGGGTGGACCCCAAAGGGCCCCAGTACCTTCTCTCCTATGGCTCTTTTCTTCCTCAGTTTACAACCATGTTTTGTTGGAGTACATGCCATAGTGACTTCCATATGCTTCTTTATCCCATCTGATGTCACAGGCTGCAGGGCCGGGACCCTGCCTATTCTGTGACATTCCTTCTTTGTGGTTTTGGAATCAGGTCTGTGGACCTTGGCATGTGTGTGATGGCGTGTGCAAACACCAGGGATGCCCTCAGGATCAGGTCTTCAGGGGCCTTCCTTTTTGTTAAGTGTCTCTCCCTGGGCTGTAGTTCATCAATTCAGCCAGGAGAGCTGGCCAGCAAGCCTCAGGGATCCTCCTGGCTCCTCCTCCTCCTCAGCTCTGGGAGAGCAAGCATGTGTCCCCACGCCTGGCTTTCTACATGGGTGTTGGAGGTCTGAACATGGGCTCTCATACTTGCCAGACAAGTTCTTTACTGACTGAGCCATCTCCTCAGCTGCTGAAGAATCTCTTACGAAGATTCCCTCATACGTGTTCATCCTGAGTGATGTTCCTTCCCTCATCCTGACATCTATCCCTTTACTGAGTGCAGGGCCACATGG
This sequence comes from Alexandromys fortis, assembly GCF_014885135.2. Lineage (NCBI taxonomy): Eukaryota > Metazoa > Chordata > Mammalia > Rodentia > Cricetidae > Alexandromys > Alexandromys fortis. The sequence goes on from NW_026068072.1 coordinate 1,815,310, forward strand.
CTGCCATGTTTACACAGATTATACATGGAACTTTCTGTCTGGTTTTGCAGCTGTTTAGTCCCAAAGAAACACGTAGAAGCTTATATTAATTATAAACTGTTTGACCTATTAGCTCAAGCCTATTATTATCTAGCACTTACAACTTAAATTAAGTCATAATTCTTGTCTAGGTTTAGCCATGTGGCTTGGTATTTTCTCACTAAGGCATTCTCATCTTGCTTTCTCTGCATCTGGCTGGTGACTGCATCTCTGTCTTTCCCCTTCCCAGAATTCTCCTGGTCTGGTTACCCCACCTATACTTTCTGCCCGGCTACTGGCCAATCAGCATTTTATATATGATTGACAAATTTTTACAGGGTACAAGAGCATTATCCCACAGCAGTTCCTCTTTTTTTTTCTTTTCAAAACAAGACCCTGAATCTAATCTCCTTTGTTTAGCATTTTTCCTAACCATTGTCCATAACAACTTGTAACCAACACGCTAAACAAAGATAAACATTCATAATCCATTTTGATTTTTGATTTTTTTAGGCAAAGTTTCTATGTGTATCTTTGACTGTCTTGGAACTCACTCTTTAGACTAGACTGGCCTCAAATTCACAGAGATCTGCCTGCCTCTGCCTCCCAAGTGCTAGGATTAAAGGCGTGCGCCACAACACCCAACTACCCTATTTCTTTTTTAATCATCACATCATCATCATCATCACATCATCATCATCATCATCACATCATCATCACATCATCATCACATCATCATCATCACATCATCATCATCATCATCATCACATCATCATCATCATCACATCATCATCATCATCACATCATCATCATCACATCATCATCATCACATCATCACATCGTCGTCATCATCACATCGTCGTCATCATCACATCGTCGTCATCATCACATCATCACCATCATCATCACATCATCATCATCGCATCACATCATCACATTATCATCACATCATCACATTATCATCACATCATCATCACATCACATCATCATCATCAAAGCACAGTAGACCAGGCACAGTGCCACACAACTTTTATTCCTGTTGGGGGAGGCTGCTCATCCATTCTAGGCTGCTTATCCCAAAAATAATCACACAGAAACTATAGAAAAAATACAAGCAGTATTTGCAATATTGTTTGGCCAATAGCTTAAACATATTGCTAGCTAGCTCTTGTATCCTAAACTAACCCATTTACATTAATCTGTGTATCATCATGTCACTGTGGCTTACTGGGTAAAGTTCCATCCCCAGCATCTGTCTCCCACGGGGCTACATAGCATCTCCTGATTCTGCCTACTTCTCACCCCCCCTCTCTATATATCTTCTAGCATGGCTATATTCTGTTAAGCCATTGGCTGAAAGCAGCTTCTTTATTAACCAATGAAAGCAACACATATACAAAAGGACTTCCCACACCATATCCCAACACTTGAGAGGCAGAGGCAGGCCTCTCTGAGTTAGAGGCCAGCCTGGTCTACACATATCCCATCTTAGAACAGACAGTAACAAAATCAATGAACAAGTAAAAACCAGGATGGATTATGTAGCTCAGTGGCAGAGCACTTACCTACCCTGCACAGAGCACTGGGTTAGATTCCCAGTAACACACACACACTCATATCACACACACACAGTCACACACACACATACACACACAGAGACAAATGCACATGCATCCAAGCATACATAGACATACACAGAGATACAGAGACACATGTAAGTGCACACTCACACACGGGTATACACATACAGATGCACACGCACACAGTCACACAGACACACACTCAGTCACACAGACACACACATACAGTCAAATGCACATGCATACAAACACACATAGACATACACAGAGATACAGACACACATATAAGGGCACATTCACACACAGACATACACATACAGACACACACAGGCACATATGCACACAGATGCACAGAAACACACAGATACACAATGTACCTGTGTGTATAAGGGGGTCTCTCTTTGTCACTGTGTGCCACTCTTTCTGGCGCAGGTCTCCCTTTCTTCCCAGCCAGGGTTTGTTGGGCTTGTGACTCAGTCGGTCCTAGAGTGTCCCACCTGTTGGTACACTGCTCTTGCTGCTTCGACATTTCTTCTCTCCTCCTGCATCTCTGGCTGGGTCTTTGTCGGGACACCTCCCATGCCCTTCTCACTTTCCTCTTAGCAGTCACCTTCCCCTGGGTCTCCAGCTCCTGGCTCTCTCTTCAGCGGTGTCTGCTGCTGGAGCAGGGAGTGCAGCTCATGACCTGCCTGGCGTGTGCCGGATCTGGGGTTTGATCTTCAGTGCAACCAAACCTGTCTGTTTTCAGTCTGTGTGCCTAGTGTGAGCCAGATGTCTTTCTCACGTGACTTATTATTTTTCTCCTGTGTGCTGTGAGATCCCTGCTGGACTCTAAGAATCTGACTCCTGTCCCTACTCTGTTTTCGTTTCCTTGTTTCTCAGACAGAGGCTCATGATGCAGCCTGGGCTGGCCTTGAATTCACTCTGTAACCCAACTTCTAACTTACAGCAACTCTCCTGCCTCAGGCTCCTGAAAACTGAGGTGGCAGCTTTGTGCCGCTTTTAAATGTATTAAATATATTTGTTTACTATTCTGTTCTGATGCACTATGTGTGTGAACACACATGTCTGCCTGCAGTCCCAGCACTCTAGGTGTTGAGGCAGGAGGATTATGAGTTCCAGACCAGCCTGGGCTACATCATGAGACCTGGTTGCAAAAGAATACTTTTACATCATGCAAAGTGAAAATAACTTTCCCAGGAAACAAAGAAAGCCAACTCTGGAGTGAACTGTTAGGAGATGAGGGCTGGAAGTAGTTCTTGGGGTTAGTGTCCCCTTCGTTCCTCTCCCGCCCACAGCCAGAGCTACTGGACCTGTACACAGTGAACCTCCACCGCATTGAGAAAGACGTGCAGAGGTGTGACCGCAGCTACTGGTACTTCACAGCCGCCAACCTGGAGAAGCTGAGGAACATCATGTGCAGGTGGCTGTGGTTGGGGGAGTGGGAGGGGCAGTGCTGGAGCAGAGAGGGGGAGATTGGGGGGATGGGAGACATGTGGGATGGGGTGGGAAAGTGGGGGCTGTAGGAAATCCATTTGCCACTTTGGTTCCTGTTGTTGCTACCACTCTGATATGAAGTTTTATTTTATTCATAGTACCAGTAATAATATAGGGCAAACTGAAGATCAGGAGCAAAGAGAACAGAGGCATGAGTGCTCCTTATTGCTTAGCTCCCTCTACACACATGGTCCAGGATCTCCTGCCTGAGGAATGGTGCTGCCCACAGAGGGCTGTGGCTTCCTAGACCTATTAACGTGTAACCAAGATGATTTCCCAGCAGCCACCATGATGTAGACTAGCCTTTACTCCCTTCCCAACATGACCCTTAGCACTAACTGTCACCGGACTGTGGGTATGTCCGTTGCTTCTCTGTGCCTCAGTCTCCTCGCCAGAGAAACATGATCTTGATGAGACCCACTTCACACGATCACTTTAAGGTTTAGAGATTCTAGGTGCATACAGGGCAGAGGATGTTGTCCAGGCCTAGTGGGTCAAAGCTGGTTATTCATAGCGACTGATCCAAATTCCTGGCAGACACAGAGGGAATCAGTAGGGTAAATTCCTAGAGACTTTAGTGAGTCGTGTATTTGTGCAAAGTGAAGAATTCCTCCCAGTAGCCAGAGAAGAGGCACTTGAAAGGGATGTGTGGGTCTGGGGGGAGGAGATGAAGATACTCCGCTCACGCACCCACGACAGCACCCCTGAGTGGCAGTACTTGCGGAGAGTCCTGTGCTCTGCACCTAGGATGTGTGGGACACTGAAGGTGGGCATCAGACTGAGGGATGGAGGACCAGATGGGAGAAAGGAGCAAGGAGAGTTTGGAAGAAGCAGGCTGGGAGGGGGCAGGCCATGTGGGGTGTAGGCTGTGGCACCCTCATTGTGCCCTGTTTCTTCTGCAGCTACATCTGGCAACACATTGAGATTGGCTACGTCCAGGGCATGTGTGACCTTCTGGCCCCACTGCTGGTCATCCTGGATGATGGTGAGTTAAGTGTGTCCCCTTGCTCTGTGGGAGAGGAAGGGTTAGCCTTACTTGTGTCTCTATGGACTGGGTCAGGACAGTTGCACAGCCTGGTGAACTCATCCCAAACCCAGTACTATGAGACATCCCACAGTGCACCGTGCTGAGGTCCACCTGGCTGTAGTGAGCCTCTGACCTGGTCCAGATGGTGCCCCTCGTATAAACTCTACCAAACAGTGTAAGATTGAAGGGTAGCTCTTCACAAGCTCTCCTCCACTGCCCCCCACAAAATAATTAACAAATTCAATCCAACAATATATAAAGAATTAGACAATATGACCAATTGGGGTTTGTCCCAGAACTGCAAAGACAGTTTAATATCTGAGCATCAATCAATATAATCAATATAACATAATATAATACAATTAATATAATACAATATAATATAATGCAATCAATACAATGCATCACCTGAATGTAGACACCAGTTGCACGATCATTTCCCAGCCACCCAGACACAAATAATCACATAAAAACTTTATTAATTACAACACTGGCCAATGACTCAGGGTTATTTTTAGCTAGCTCTTACATCTTAAATTAACCCATTTCTATTAATCTATGTATCACCACAAGGCTGTGGCCTACTGGTAAGGTTCTGATGTCTTTCTCCTTTGGTAGCTACATGGCATCTCCCTTACTCTGCCTTCTTTCTGCCTCAACCTCTGCTTGGATTTCCTGCCTTTCTATATTCTGACTTGCTATAGGCTGAAGAAGCTTCTTTATTAGCCAGTGGTAATAAAATATATTCACAGCATGCAGAAGGGAATCCCACATCACCTGACTATAAAGACAGGCAGGGTGTGGTAGCCATGCCTGTGGTCCCAGCTCTCCAGAGGATGAGAGGTTCAAAGTCATCCTTGACCAAGGTGAATTTAACGCAAGCATGGGCTACATGAGGTCCTGTCTCAAAATATTAAGAGAGGCGGGGGAAAAGAACTAGAAAGGAATTAAAATCATCCTTGGTGTGTCCTGTTCTGGATGATTTGACTTTAGGATGAAAATCCAAAGACTAAGAAACAGCAAGTGAGTCCGTCAGGGCTGGGGAAAGCAAGCATAAGTCTTGTATTTCTACATAGCTGAGCTGAGCAATCCTAAGGTGAAATTCAGATGATGAATCCATGTGTCATGTCTCCTAAAGAAAGAAGTGTTTTCACTACCTTTAAAGGTGTGGCTTATCCATCGAACACCACAAAACATTGTCAGTCAGAGGAGAGGAAGCAGAAAGGGGGGCACATCTCCCGTTGCAGCTGGAAGGTTGGTGCTGGCGAGGAACATTGTCCTCTGTACTGTGTGTGAACTTGGGAAAGCCCTGTCAGAATCCCCAACTGTGGTGGCGAGATGACTTGGTGGGTAAAGGCATTGCCACCAAGCCTGATGACCTGAGTTTGACCTCTGGGACTCACATGGTGAAAGGAGCCACAAGTCGTACACACACACACACACACACAGAGAGAGAGAGAGAGAGAGAGAGAGAGAGAGAGAGCGAGCGCTTTGGCGCCTTCACCAGGGCCTGCATGTAGATTTCTGGGCTGCAACTCAGCTAACTAACTGGAGTTCAGTCAATTCACCTCCACAAGCTCAGTCATGTCAAGTTAGCAGCTGCTGCGACGGGAAACACACATGCAAAAGATGGAAGACCTGCCTTACTCGCCCCACACAAGAAGCACACTTGAACTTGATCCCAGAAAGAACCAAAATGGCAATACTCTTCACTTTTAGAAGAGAGCTTTCAGGGGAATGCTGGTCACTTTGCTGGGATGGTCGATGTTGTGAAATCTTATAGTAACTCAGCAAGCAAAAACTGGTCCACTGGGGCTAAGACTGGCAGCCAAACTTGGTGAGCTAAGCAGTCTCCCAGATGGTCCTGGCTTTGAAGGCATGAAGGAATCAGAACAATGGAGGTTTGGTGCTGTGAGAGATGGTAGTCAGCAGCGTGTCAGGGTGACCGTAATCGTGACAAGTAGGCCAGGCAATACAGACCAGGGTGATGGGCCGCCAGACTATGAAGACATCTACTGCTCACAGTTTCTGTAATCTGCCCTGATTCCTTTTAAACCTGAGTGGGATCCAGTGTCTTTGAGGCGCTTCCAATAGCGTTATCTCCCCAAAGTCACTAAGAAAAACTAGAAAAACTACCATTTTCAAATAAGATTTTCAAATGCAGTCCAGTATGTCAAGTTTCTACAGAGTTTCTCAGAGGCTTTGCTTTCTTTTTTCAATTTTTGAGGTTTTGTTTATTTTTATTTGCTGTCTGAGTATTTTGCCTGATTATGTATTTGTGCACCATGTGCCTACAGTGGAGGTCAGAAAAGGGTGACAGATCCCTTGGAACTGAATTACAGATGATTGTGAACTGCCATGTGGGTGCTGGGAATCAAACCCAGGTCCTCTAGAAGAACAGCCAGTGCTCTTAACCACTGACCCCTACTTTCTTAATATATGTAAATAGATATTCCAGGCAGCATTTGCCGAAGGAGTTTGTCCCTTCTTTACATAACATCAACCAAAGCTCTTGCTATGTTGACAGTTGCTTTTTAAAAAAAATAATTTATTTTTATTTTATGTACAGCGGTGTTTTGCCTGCATGTAAATCTCTGTGAGGGCATCAGATCCCCTGGAACTGCAGTTACAGACAGTTGTGAGCTGCCATGTGAGTGCTGGGAATTGAACCTGGGTCCTTTGGGAGAGCAGACAGTGCTTTTAGCCACTTAGTGGTCTCCCCAGCCCCCAGCAGTTGCTCTTGAATACAGTAACTTCCAGAGTTGAGAATTCCATGAATCAGTAGAATTCTGAAGGAAAGAACTATGGAGACCAGCAAAGCAGCATGGGCTTTGTGTCCCAACCAATGGAGAGCTTTCAAGAGTGTCTTTGTCTGACACAGGCTGTTCCTCCCAGTGTCTCTGAAGCAAGACCTGTGTGACACACTACAGGTTGCTGAGCATGCAAGGGCATGGCCTCCACTGAGTCCTTCCCGCCCATCTGTTTCTCATGTGATCATGGCCTCTGCGCTGGGCTTTCCACTGTCTCTCATAAGCCCCAGCGCCTGAGGCAGTGGTCTGGCTAACGCTTTGTCCTGCTCTGTCCCCAGAGGCCCTGGCCTTCAGCTGCTTCACGGAGCTCATGAAGAGGATGAACCAAAACTTCCCCCACGGAGGTGCCATGGACACGCACTTTGCCAACATGAGGTCCCTGATCCAGGTAGGACCCTGAGGCTTCCTGCTCTGACTTTAAGGGAGACAGGAAGTATCGCAAATGACTTAAGGGTCAGCAGTTTGCAGGCCAAAGGCATGCGCAGCTGGTAGAGTGCTTGCACCCATAAGTACCTAGTTCATTGTATGATTCCTTAAGCCTTTTTCAGGCATCCTGACTTTGATTTTATCCTCCTTCTGTATTAATCTGTCTTCCTCCCCCTCCCTCATTGGAGGCCTCCATCTTCCCCATCTCCCTCCAGATCACTTGTGCCCCGTTATCCCCCTCTCTGTTGCTCCCTGGCCTCCCTATCCCTTTCTAGCTTTCCTGTTCTGCAGTCACTGGAGGCTGTGGACTGGTGTCTGAAGATTTGCAGCTCAGAGAATCAGATGAGAGCTAACACACCGAGTTTGTCTTTCTGAGTCTGGGTTATCTCGCTCAATATGATCTTTTCTAGTTCCATTCATTTACCTTCAAAACACATGGTTTTCTTCTTCTTTAGAGCTAAATACTGTTCTTCTGTGTATAGTAACACATCGTCATCTCCCATTTGCCGGTTGAAGGACATGTAGGGTGTTTCCATTTCCTTGCTATGGTGGATAGAGCAGCACAAACTATGGAGCAGGACGCTGAGTGCTTCAAGCACATGCCAAGGAGTGCTACAGCTGGGTCAGAAGTTAGGTTTCCTTTTAGGCTTTTGCGCGTTCTCCACACTGGTTTCCACAGTGGCTGCTCCAGTTTGCACCTCCAGCAGTGAGTGTGCCCCTCTCCACCCTGGCCAGCATTTGTTGTTGGTTGTTCTGCCGATCTTGGCCATTCTGACTGGGTGTGATGTGAAATCTCAAAGTTTTTGTTGGTATGCATTTCCCTATCTGCCAATCAGACTCTACAAGAGGCAGGCCCTATGGCAGTTTCAAGCAGAACCCTGCAGGGGAATCTACACAGGCTGGAGCTCTGAATGTCCTCCAGCCCAAGGTGGCTCTTGCTGCTGCTTTGGTGGGATTCAAAAAAACTACTAAATGTTTTGGATACAAAAGATTGAAGAAACAGGATGGATCAGGGTTGATTGCTGCTAAACCCAGAGACTATAGTTTGATTGGTTGAATTCACAAAGTACAAGGAGAGAATTGACATGTTGTTCTCTGATCTACACACACACACACACACACACACACACACACACACACACACACACACACTAGACAGACAGAGAGAGAGAGAGAGAGAGAGAGAGAGAGAGAGAGAGAGAGAGAGAGATGTGGCTTAGCACAAGAAAAAGGACCAGAGTTCAGATCCCCACACCCTTGTAAAAACCAAGCATGGTGGTATGCTTTTGTAAACCCAGTGCTGGAGAAGCGGGGACAGAGTTGTACCATTCTGCATTCCCATCAGCCATGCGTTCACTCTGAATTCTGTTCACTCTGAATTCTTGCCAACATTTGCTACTGTCTGTCACTTTGGGTGTGAGCTTGTCTCGTTGCTCTAACTTGCTTCCCCTGATTTGAGGCCTGGCCATTGTAAGTCCTCTTTGGAGAGGTCTGCACCCTTGTGCTCACTGGGAGCCGCCTGGAGTGCAGGGTGAGCGCACAGCCAGAGGATTCCGCTATGCCCAGCTCTTTCCAGGGAGCTGATGGCCTGCCCTCCTTCCATCAGATCCTGGACTCAGAGCTCTTTGAGTTGATGCATCAGAATGGGGACTACACCCACTTCTACTTCTGCTACCGCTGGTTCCTGCTGGATTTCAAACGAGGTACAGACTGCTGCCTGGGGACTTGTTCCCAGAATTCCTGGGGTGGTAATAATGGGGAAGTGGAGGCTGAAGAGGACACGGGAGTGAAGGGCACTGGGGCAAAGGTGGCAGAAGAGAGAACATTTGCTCAGATCTGTCCTTATCGCAAAATGACAATGCAATAGGAATCATAAAATCCCTATTTCGGTGCCTTGGGAGACAGCTCAGCCAATAAAAGTGTCTGCACAAGCATGAGGTCCTGAGTTTGGATCCCAGAACCCACATAAAAACCTAGGTGTGAGGGCCAGCGAAGTGGTAAAGGTGCTTGCCACCAAGATGGAGGACTTGAGTTTGATCATTGGAACCCATTTGGTTAAAAGAGAGAACCTATTCCCACAAGCTTCCTCTGTCCTCCACACATGTGCACCATGACTTTAATTAATAATTCAATTATTATTAATTTTATTTTTAATTAATTATAATTATTAAATAAATTGTTAAATGTTAATCACTAATTTAGTTAATACGTTGAGAAGTTTAGAAGGCCAAGTGCAGCCATGTATGTTACATGTCTGTGATTCAGTGATGGGAAGGCACATGCAAGTTGGCCACTAGCCCAGCCAAACTGGTGAGCTCTGGGCTCTGTGAGGCCACCCAACCCAGCTAAATCAATGAACTCTGGGTTTCCTGAGTTGGAAGTCGATAGAGGACATTGACGTCAATATCGGGCCTCCATGGGCATGCACACACACGTGCACATGAACACACACGCCAAGATTTCTGTTTCACGGGTGAGGAAACTAAGAAGTCAAATATGGAGCTGGGAAGAGGGGAGCCAGGGCCCAAACTTGGTTCCACCATCTCTGGGGCGAGTCCCTCCCATCTGCCTTCCTGCTTAGCCGAGATCAAGAGCTCTTCAGTTGATGGGACATCAAGCGTGTTTCCTGATGGACTTAGCAGGAGTGTCACCTCGGGATGCGCGCTGTCGTGCAAACCTGTGGTGAGGCGAGGAGCACTTGATTTGCGTGGTGGTGTCAGCCATCTGCCCCACGCTGTGCAGTATCATTGACTGGCTCATCTCTGGTCCTTTACTGTGAGCAGCAGGCCCCAGGCAAGGTTGAGGTGTGGAGAGGCTGGAACAGGACAGCACCAGCCCATAGCCCTTGGCTGGGTAGTGAGGGCTTGAGACCCAGTGCCAGCCGTTTGGACTTGGTAGCCTTGCTCTTAAGGCAGAGGTTCTCAATGTGTGGGTTGCAACTCTTTTGGGATCAACTGACCCTTTCACAGGGGTGGCCTAAAACCATCTGAAAACACTGATTTCCAATGGTCTTAGGAACTGAAGAAGCAATCTCAGTCTTGGCACTGATGTTGGCTTTTTGCACATACTGTTTAAAAATTTAGCAGTGTAGTTTACTGCTGTTCTAATAAGACTGTTACCCATGCTACACCATGCTTCAAGATAAAATTTCATTTATTTGTAGTTAGAAATAAATATTTCATGATATATAATTGCATATTGTTTTTTGTGATTAATCTCTCTGCTTTAATTATGTTTAATTTGTAACAATGAAAGCACATCCTGCCTATCAGGTATTTATGTTACAATTGATAACAGTAACAGAATTGCAGTTGTGAAGTTACAATGAAAATAATTTTATGGATGGGGTTACCACAACATGAGGAGCTGTGTTAGAGGGTCGCAGCATTAGAAAGGTTGAGAACCACCGTCTTCAGGGCTCTTCTATCTCCTTGTTAGGCTGAGGCAGCAACCAGCTTGCCTATCACTGAGAGCCACCTGTGAATGCTGCTGAAGCGAGAGGAAGGGCAGTAGGAGAGGGCAGGCAGGGATAGGCCCATGCCAATCAAACCCGCACATGCTCAGATTCTTCACACGGGCTCCTTAGACCGAGTCTGGGTCTCCTGCCTCCCAGCCCGAGTTCTGCCTGCTGCTGCAGGGTGTGAGCACAGGGCTGCTCTGGGACTGTCACCTAGAGAAGCTGGGTGCTTGCAGGGAGGACTAGAAAGGGCTTACTTTGCACTCTGTTCTGGACCAGCTCCTATGCGCATGTGTGTTGTGTCCCGCAGAGCTGGTCTATGACGACGTCTTCTCCGTGTGGGAGACTATTTGGGCCGCTAAGCACGTGTCCTCTGCCCACTATGTCCTGTTCATCGCGCTGGCACTGGTAGAGGTTTACCGAGATATCATCCTGGAGAACAACATGGACTTCACAGACATCATCAAGTTCTTCAATGGTACCAAGGGGCGGGGCTGGGGCGGGGCTCCAGGTGCCAGCAGCTTGACAGGCCCCACCCATTCCCCTGCCTCCACCCTTCTGCAAGTTCCCTTACCCACTGAGCGTCTCCTGGGTCCTCTGTTCACCCGCTGGGATTTCAGCATGCTCCAGGTGGTTTTCTCCAGGCTGAGGCTTGGGGGCAGCACCTGGCTCCGCCACTGGCCAGCTGTGCCCCGTGACAGGGTCCTGCCCTCCCTCTGAACATCTATTTCATCTGTGAAATATCAGGGTCTGCCCCACAGAGTTCGTGGGTGGGGAAGGTGGGAGTGGCAAGGAGTAGGTGCTTAGAGTCTGGGCCCAGCAGGTCACTGGGTGTGGCCTTGTCTAAATGACATCATGTTCTGGGGGGAAAAATGCTGCAAACACATCCTCCCTCAAGGGAAGTCCAGAGACTAATGATGAGACATGAAAAGGTCCTCACAGGTCCTGTGAGGGCCCAATGAGCAAGGCAATTGCTAGCATTATTGCCACCTAAACAATAATTAGATGCTGAAAACAAAGATAGAGCTGGTTTGCAGCTCCATCATAGAGCACTGACAAACACTAGGCCCTGGGCTCCATCCCTCACTTCTCACCCCAAAACTTAAAGAAGGTTCTAGAAAAGGAGAAAGCCACCTCAGGAACATGACTAAGTTTCTCTCAAGCCAGTTTTCCCTTTTGGAATGATTTTGGATTTGAGCCGTGTAGTAGAATTTTATGTTTAGGACTGTTTGGTTTACTGGGAATTACAAAGATGGTGCCCAGCGGTGGAGTCATTTCCTAGTTCCCTTCACTTCCGGTGCTGCTTTACGTGTTTCTGGGATGTTTGACACCAAAACTAGGAAACTTCATGAGTTTCACCTGCATTGGCAAACTTCATGAGTTTCACCTACACCAGAAACCAACCAGGAAACCAAAAGAGATTCGGTGCTGTCGCCAAACAAACAAACAAAAGCCATCTCCGGGCTGGGGTGTGACTCCGTTGACTGAGTACCTGCACAGGTGTGTGAGGCCTAGTCCACTACACCCAGATGAACCCGGTGTGGCAGTGTGCGCCCGCGATTCTCACCCTGGAAGGAAAGGCAAGGCGATCAGAAGTACCATAATTCCTTATCTGCCGTCAGAGTAGAAGGCTTCCGTTTCCATTTCCTCGCTGCTGTGTGTAGAGCAGCAGTGACCCTGGCTGAGCAAGTGTCTGTGAAGTGTGATGTGAGTCCTTGGGGCCTATGCCGAGGACTGATGTAACTGGGTCCTGGAGTAGATTTATTTTCAGTTTTTTTGAGAACTCTTTACACTGGTTTCCACCGTGGCTGGGCCAGTTTGCATTCCCACCAGTAGTGAACGAGCCCCCCACCCCCCATGTCCCATCCAGCATTGCCGTCTGTGGTTCTGCTGATCTTTGCCATTCTGACTTGGGACAAAATGAAATCTAAGTTGTTTTGATTTGCACTTTCCTAATTGCTGGGGATGATGAACTTTTCTTCAGAAAACTCCGTTCAGGTCTCAGGCCCAGTTTTTAATCAATCAGCTGGGTGACTGGTGGCATTTCCTCCCACCCACCCTGTGGGCTTCTTCCCTCAAATGGTTGTTTCCTTTGCTGGGCAGAGCTTTTCAGTTTCGTGAAGTCCCACTTGTCAGTTGTTGGCCTGAATTCTTAAGCTAATGGAGTTCTAATCAGGAGTCATCTCCTACACCTGTGTCCTGCAGGCAAGCTCCTAGCAATTTCAGTGTTTCCAGTTTCCCACTGAGGTGTGTCTTCTTTAGGGTTTCCATCCCTGCGAGGCAATGCCGTGACGTGACTAAAGCAACCTGGGAAGGAAAGGGTTTGTTTGTCTTCTACTTCCAGATCACTGTTCATACTGAAGGAAGTCAGGACAGGAACTCCTGTCCTGTTCCAGGGCAGGAATCTGGAGGCAGAAGCTGATGGGAAGGCCATGAAGGGGTGCTGCTTACTGGCTTGCTCCCTGTGGCTTGCTCAGCCAGCTTTCTTATTGTAATGGTTTAAAAGAAAATGGCCCCAAAGACAATGGCACTATTAGGAGGTGTGGCTTTGTTGGAGGAAATGTGTCACTGTGGGGGTGGGTGTAAACAAATCCTGTGCTTGGTGTTCCCAACTAACTAGGCCAGATCTGAATAATCACACAGAAACTATATTAATTACAGCAGTTTGACCAATAATTTAGGCGTATTCCTAGCTAGCTCTTACATCTTTTTTTGTAGTTAATATAGTTTCTTTCTTTTTTTTTATTGAGCTCTACATTTTTCTCTGCTCCCCTCCCTGCCTCTCCTCTCCCTGCTCCAACCCTCCCCCAAGCTCCCCATGCTCCCAATTTACTCAGGAGATCTTGTCTTTTTCTACTTCCCATGTAGATTAGATCTATTTAAGTCTCTCTTAGTGTCCTCATTGTTGTCTATGTTCTCTGGGATTGTGGATTGTAGCCTGACTTTCTTTGCTTTATGTTTAAAAACCACTTATGAGTGAGTACATGTGATAATTGTCCTTCTGTGTCTGGGTTACCTCACTCAAAATAATGTTTTTGAGCTCCATCCATTTTCCTGCAAAATTCAGGATGTCGTTATTTTTTTCTGCTATGTAGTACTCCATTGTATAAATGTATCACCTTTTCCTTATCCATTCTTCGGTGAATGGGCATTTAGGCTGTTTCCAGGTTCTGGCTATGACAAACAATGCAGCTATGAACATAGTTGAGCACATGTCCTTGTGGCACAATTGAGCATCCTTTGGATATATACCCAAAAGTGGTATTACTGGGTCTTGAGGAAGGTTGTTTCCTAATTTTCTGAGAAATTGCCACACTGACATCCAAAGAGGTTGTACCAGCTTGCATTCCCACCAGCAATACAGAAGTGTTCTTTTTTTTTTATTGGATTATGTGTTTTTTGGTGTCCAATTTCTTGAGTTCTTTGTGTATTTCGGGGATCAGACCTCTGTCTGGTGTGGGCTTAGTGAAGATCTTTTCCCATTCTGTAGGCTGTCATTTTGTCTTGTTGACCATGTCCTTTGCTTTACAGACGCTTTTCAGTTTCAGGAGATCCCATTTATTAATTGTTTCTCTCAGTGTCTGCACTGCTGGGGCTATATTTAGGAAGTAGATCCCTGTGCCAATGCGTTGAAGTGTACTTCCTACTTTCTCTTCTATAAGGTTCAGTGTGGCTGGCTTTATGTTGAGGTCTTATGTTGAGATCCATTTGGACTTGAGTTTCGTGCATGGTGATAGATATGTGTCTATTTTCATTCTTCTACATGTTGATATCCAGTCATGACAGCACCACTTGTTAAATATGCTTTCTTCTTTCCATTTGGTATTTTTTGCTTCTCTGTCAAAAATCAGGTGTTCAAAGGTGTGTGGATTGATATCTGGGTCTTCTATTCGGTTCCATTGGTCCTCCTGTCTGTTCTTATGCCAATACCAGGCTGTTTTCAGTACTGTATCTCTGTAGTGAAGTTTGAAGTCAGGGATTGAGATGCCTCCAGAAGTTTTTTTTATTGTACAGGATTATTTTGGCTATCCTGGGTTCTTTTGGCTTTTCCATATGAAGTTGAGTACCGTTCTTTTGAGGTCTGTCAAGAATTTTGCTGGGATTTTGATGAACATTGCATTGAATCTGCAGATTGCTTTTGGTAAGATTGCCATTTTTACTATGTTAATTCTACCTACCCAAGAGCATGGGAGTTCTTTCCACTTTCTGGTGTCTTCTTCAATTTCATTCTTCAAAGATTTAAAGTTCTTGTCATACAAGTCTTCCACTTGTTTGGTTGGAGTTACTCCAAGCTATTTTATGCTATTTGTGGCTATTGTGAAGTCTGTTGTTGCTCTGATTTCTTCCCCAGCCCTTTTATCATCTGTGTACAGGGGGGCTACTGATTTTTTGAGTTAATCTTGTATTCTGCTAATTACTGAAAGTGTTTATGAGTTGTAGAAGTTCCTTGGTAGAATTTTTTGGATCTTTTATATAAACTATCATATCATCAGCAAACAGTGAGAGTTTGACTTTTTCTTTTCCGATTTGTATCCCACTGATCTCCTTTTGGTGTCTTATTGCTCTAGCTAGTACCTCAAGAACTATATTGAATAATTATGGGGAGAATGGACAACCTTGTCTTATTCTGATTTCAGTGGGATAGCTGGGAGTTTCTCTTCGTTTAGTTTGATGTTGGCTGTTGGCTTGCTGTATATTGCCTTAATTATGTTTAGGCCTGTTCCTTGTATCCCTGCTCTCTCCAAGACCTTTATCAGAAAGGGCTGTTGTATTTTGTCAAAAGCTTTTTCGGCATCTAATGAGATGATCATGTGGTTTTTATTTTTTAGTTTGTTTATATGGTGGATTATGTTGACAGATTTTTGTATATTGAACCATCCCTACATCTCTGGGATGAAGCCAACTTGATCATGGTGGATGATGGTTCTGATGTATTCTTGGATTTGATTTGCCAATATTTTATTTAGTATTTTTGCATCAATTTTCATGAGTGAGTTTGGTCTGTAATTCTCCTTCTTAGTAATGTCTTTCTGTGGTTTGGGTATCAGAGTAATTGTAACCTCATAAAAAGAGTTTGGCATTTTTCCTTCTGTTTCTTTTGTGTAATAATTTGAGGAGTATTGGTATTAGTTCTTCTTTGAAAGTCTTGTAGAATTCTGAGCTGAAACCATCTGGTTATGGGCTTTTTTTAGTTGGGAGACTTTTGATGACTGTTTCTATTTTTTCAGCAGTTATAGGTCTGTTTAATTTGCTTATCTGGTCTTGATTTAATTTTGGTAAGAGATATTTATCGAGAAAGTTGTCCATTTCCTTTAAGTTTTTGCGGAGTACAGGTTTTCTAAATATGACCTGATGATTCTCTGTATTTCTTCTGTGTCTGTTGTTATGTCTCCCTTTTCATTTTTGATTTTGTTAATTTGGATATTCTCTCTCTGCCTTTTGGTTAGTTTGGATAAAGGTTTGTCTATTTTGTTGATTTTCTTGAAGAACCAACTCTTTGTCTCATTTATTCTTTGTATTGTTTTCTTTGTTTCTGTTTTGTTGATTTCAGCTCTCAATTTGATTATTTCCTGCCATCTAGTTCTCTTGGGTGAGTTTGCTTCTTTTTGTTCTAAAGTTTTCAAATGTTCTGTTAATTCACTAGTGTGGGATTTTTCCAGCTTCTTTATGTAGGCATTTAGTGCTATGAACTTGCCTCTTAACACTGTTTTCATTGTGTTTCTTAAATTTGGGTATGTAGTGTGGTCATTTTCATTGAATTTTAGGAAGTCTTTAATTTCTCCCTGGCTCAGGCCTAGTTCCTGGGAGGTCCTAAACTCATGTCCAGACCCACAGTGGTCTCTGGCTCTGGCTAACTCGCTTGGTGGTTACTCCCCTGTGCCTGAGCTGACTCTGGATCAGGTCTCTGGCTCAATCCTGGTCTGCCAGTGTCCAGGACTGGGTTGGCTCCTGGCTTCTGTTCCCGTGGAGCTTGTTTTCTCAGGCCCACTTTGTCCTAAGTAGCTGGTTCAGTCCCACTCTGTGGAATTTGTTGCCCAAGGTGGAGTTCCTTGCCTCGGGCCTCAGCTCTTACATCTTAAATTAACCCATTTCTATTAATCTGTGTATCACCATGAGGCTGTGACCTACCGAAAGGTTCCGGCGCCTTTCTCCTTTGGTAGCTACATGGCATCTCTTCAAATATGCCTACTCTCTTTCCATACCTCTGTTCAAATTTTCCACCTGGTTTTACTCTGCTAAGCCATTGCCCCAAACAGCTTTATTCATTAACCAATAAAAGCAGCACATGTACAGAAGGACCTCCCACATCAGGTGGGTTGTAAGATCTCATAGGCTCAAGCACCTCCCCCCCCCTTCCCGTGGCATTCTCATAAAGAGGTAGCCAGCACCATGTCGGCCTGCACACTGCCATACACCCCACCATGATGGAACTGAACTGAACCTCTGAACTATAAGCTACCATCCCAATTAAATGTTTTCCTTTGTAAGAGTTGCCATGGTCGGTCAAGGTGTCTCTTCACAGCACTGGAAACCCTAAGACTCGTCAATCACTAAGACAATGCCCCACAGACTTGCCTACAGCCTGAACTTATGGAGGCATTTTCTTAACTGAGGATGACTACAGCTTGTGTCAAGCAGCACAGGGTCTTTGATCCATTTGAAGTTAGTTTTATGCAGGGCGATAGATAGGGGTCTAATTTCATTCTTCTGTATGTGGCTATCCAGCTCTCCCAGGGGCTTATATTGTAGACACTCTTTTCTCTAACATTATTTTTGAGTCTTTGTCAGTTAATAGATGGCTGTAGTTATTTGCAGCCATGTTTGGGTCTTCTGTTTTGTTCCATTGTTTTTGTAACAGGACCAAGCTGTTTTTATTACTATAACTCTGTAATATAGTCTCAAACCTGGAATGTTACTGCCGTCCAGCATTGTTCTTCCTGGTCTAGGTTGCCTTGGCTATCCTGGGTCTTCGTGGGTCTTTATGGATTTTAGAATGTTTTTTTTTCTTTCTGTTTTTGTGAGATGGGGATTTGATTGGGTTGCACTGAATCTGTAAATTGCTCTTGACAGAGGTGTTGTTTTCACAGTGCTAATTCTACTAATCCATAAGTTGGGAGATCTTCATTTTCTAGTGTTTTCTCGATATTTCTCCAGAGGTTTGGAGATTTTTGTTGCAGAGGTCTGTCACCTGTTTGGTGAGGTTCATTCCTAGATGTTTTATTTTCTCTGAGGCGGATTGAGTGGGAGTGTGGTCCCTAGCAGTGGCAATGTTTCAAGTTTCGCACTGAGGTCTGTCTTACTTGGGATCTTACAAAGAGATCCATGATCTCTGAGCTTTTTTGCTGTTGCTGTATAGGAAAGTCACTGATTCTGTAAGTTCGTTAGGTATCCTGCACATTGCTGAAAGTGATGATAGTTTCTAGAAGTTTTGTGATAGGATATTTAGCATCTTTTATATATCATGTCATCTGCAAATAGGAATAGGTTGGCTTCTTATTTGTTTGCTTGTTTGTTTTTTGAGAGAGAGTTTCTCGGTGTAACAGCCCTAGCTGTCCTGCTCTATAGACCAGGCTGGCCTTGAACTCACAGAGATCCACCTACCTCTGCCTCCCAAGTGCTAGGTGGGATTCAAAGGCGTGGGCCACCACCACCTGGCTTAGTTTGTCCTCTTTAGTCTGTATTTCTTTAATTTCCTTCTCTTGACTCTTGTCCCAGATAGTGCTTAAAGCCCTGTATTGAGAAGGAGTGGGGACATGGGCCAGTGCTGTCTCCTTCCTGATTTTAATGGGGTTCCTTTGAGCTTTCCTGCACTCAGGATGATGTTGGCTGTGTGTTTGTCACATGTAGCCTTTATCACGGAGAGACATGTCCTCCTGAGTCATACTCTCTAGGACTTTTATCATGAGGATATTTGGGGTTTATTATTAAAGGCTTTTCTGAGTACCAGAATGTCTGCTGTCAGATCGTATATGATAGGGGAGCTGTACCCACAAAATCTAGAAGGATTAGTCACCTACACATGATGGGAACAATGAGAGCACCTGTTGACAAGCTAACAAGGATGGGTGAAATTCCAAAGGCCTCCCCTCCAGAGGAAGAGCCACAGGCAGAGAGAGGGAATCGGTTTCCCCAGGGATGAGCCCCACTGATAGGTTACACAATCTGAAGTGATTAGCCCTAAACACATATCTGTGCAAATGAACTCAGCAGGAAATATTTCTATATACATACATATGTAACAATAATAATTATTCTTGGACATGAAATTTAAAGGAAGTAGGGGCACAGGAGGACTTGTAGGGGGAGAGCAAGAGGCAGTAATTATGTCAATATGGTACTCCTCAAGAAACTAAATTTGAAAAAAGAATCTCAACTGATCCTAAGTTCAAGGTCATGCTCAGCTACATAGTAAATTCAAGGCCAGCCTGGGCTACACAAGACTCTGCCCCAACCCCTACTTACCTTTCCATTCTTTTCCATAGTGGTTTATTTTCTGTTGTTACCATCACAGAATCCAGTTATATCTACTTTTTCAAAAATTTTGCCCGTGATTTTTTTTTAAGATTTATTTATTATGTATACAACATTCTGCCTCCATATATGCCCACACGCCAGAAGAGGGCAAAAGATCTCATTACAGATGGTTGTGAGCCAGCACTCTTAACCACTGAGCCATCTCTCCAGCCCCTCACCCGTGATTCTCTTTCAGGGTGGCAGTATGCACACCCTGCACAACTACCCTGTGGTTTTACTAAGCGCCCTTTGTTATTGGGCATTCTGCTTGTTTCAGTTTGAAAGTGTGTGGAGAACTCAAAGCATTTCACACTTTAGCACAGCACAATCCTCCTGCCTCAACACCCCCAGGTTCCCAAACTTCCTCAGTCCAGGGCACCCCTAACTTTTCTGCAATATGCACCCATGCAAACCAAAGTTCCCAGTGGTAAGGCGTGAGGTCCAAACCATGTGACACCTTTGTCCTGTCCTCACCACTCAGAAGCTGTTTAATACCCACAGCCTGAAGGAAACCCCATTTCCCTTCATCCCTTACTTGGTGCAGCCACTGGTTGTGGAATATTGCACCTGTCTGGCCATGCACAAATCTGCACGCCTCACGATGAGGTCATATTCCCTCCCCCCATTTCCTGCTTCCTCAAGTCTTTCACACAGTCCTTGCTTTTTATCCATGACTGCGTGCGTGGAACTGGTGAGTGTTGCCAAGTTCCCCTCCAAATGACTGCATATCCCACAATGTCCCCAAGAGTTTACTAGGAACCCTAGGGGTACCTCAGCAGCTGCTTTAGAAACCATGGTCTTAGGTTCTTTCTCTTTATGAACTGGTTTCTCTGTGACAAAGTCAAGCTTCAAATTATCCTGCTGTACACAGAGATCTGAAGATCTAAGCATTTGTGTAACTCTTGATAGTTCTTCCCTCTCCTCCTCCTCACCACCCATGGCTTTCTTCCTTCCCATAGAGTCTTCAAGAATCAGCCACATGGGGAAGGGGGCAGCTGGAGAGGTGGCTCAGAGGTTAAGAGCACTGACAACTCTTCCAGAGGTCCTGAATTTAACTCCCTGCAGCCACATGGTGGCTGACAACCATCTATAAGATCTGGTGCCCTCTTCTGGTGTGCAGGCACACATGCAGGCAGAATACTGTATATGTAATAAATAAGTAAATCTTAAAAAAAATCTGCCACATGGCTTTATACTACCTTTTATCTTTAAGAAAAATATCTTGCTGTATATCCCAGGCTGGCCTCTTTTTTTTTTATTTATTTATTATACAGTGTTCTGGCATGGAGGGCACTAGACCTCATTACAGATGGTGGTGAGCCATCATGTGGTTGCTGGGAATTGAACCCAGGACCTCTGGAAGACCAGCCTGTGCTCTTAACCTCTGAGCCATCTCTCCAGCCCCCCAGGCTGGCCTCTAACTCTCAATGCTCCTGCCTCACCATCCCCAGTGTTGGAATTAAAGGTGTATTGCTGTGCCTGGCCTGACACAGACTTGTAAAATATTCAGATGTTCTGCCTGCAGGGAAGGGTGGAAGAACCAGCCTTCTCCCAGCATATTCTGGGCCAGCATCACTTCTTTCTGTTTCCATGGTAATGCCATGCAGTGACTTCCTGTTATACTCCTCAGTTTACGGATGGGGAAGCTAAGATCTGGCAGTGCATAGCTCCTGTCAGAGTCACTCTGAGGGGGGAACACCCAGGACTCCACACTAGGAGCTCGAGGACTCTCCCGGGGCTGACACTCATGAGCGTATTTTCTCTTTCAGAAATGGCTGAGCGGCACAATGCCAAGCAGATCCTGCAGCTGGCCCGGGACCTGGTGCACAAAGTACAGATCCTGATCGAGAACAAGTGAGGGCTGCAGCAGCCAGGCTTCCCTGCTGCCGTCTATACCTTCCCCTCCTGCAGCCCAGCACGAGGTCCTGGTGTCTGCTGACTAGTGTGGACTGCTGTGTGAGAGCCATACCCTTGACCTTGGCCACTGGACGGTGGCGTGGAGGAGCCCAGCTCAGCCTTACGTTTTCCTGTTTGACCAAAGATTGCCCGAGACTGGGATTTCCCCCTCTTGGGAGCTGGGGTTGTAAGTAGAGGTGGCCTCTGGGCCTGTTGTCCCTGTTCCTTCCTCTGTACCTGGCAGTGTTCCAGAACATTTATGCCAGGCCGGCTTAAAGCAAGGTCTCAGGCATTGCTCACGTTCAAAGTCCCAGATGTCTGAGCATCATCCCTGGCTTCAAACCACCAGATGTTACCCGTACCATCACCCAAGGTGACCCAAAAGTCCCTGCACAGCAGATGTGCCCCACCAGAGAACCACTGGCTTGGTAGAGGGGCTACCGACATAGCCGTGTCTGTTCTCTTCCTGCTGAGTCACCTGAGGTCTGTTGCATGGCCCAGTCAGAAGCACATAGCTTCCCACAGTCCTGCTGGAGTCAGGTCTCACTTGCTGTGTTTTCTGATTTTGCTCTGCCCGCTCCCAGGAGACTTTTAAGAGGGCATCCTGCGAGTGCCCTGGGGATGCAGGAACTGTTTTTAGGAGGGAGGCGGGAGCTCCTGATGAGAGCCTGGCCCTTACTCCCCTCCCTAGGGGAGACCTCCCAGCCTTCAGCTGTGGACCTGGGCTCAGAAGCCTGCAGACTGTTTGCGGAAGCCCTGCTCAGGTAAACTAGCTCTTCTCTGAGTACTTAGTTCACTCAGAACAGAGGAGGGACGAGCCAGGGGTTGGCGCCGGGACAGGATTGATCTGTGCTCCATGATGGTGGGCTGGGGACGGGTGGGTCAGAGAATGGTTCCTCTCCACCTTCGTGCCAAGCCAGACACTGACCCGGGATGAACTGGTGTGCCTGCTCACTATCCCCCAGTAAAGCAGTCTGGGTGCGACAGAAATCAAAAGTCACAGCAGAAGCTCATTCTCGGACCTGCAGCCTCTGGGGCAATCAAGGAATGTCAAGTAGGAGTTTGGAGAGAGAAGAGAGAGGAGACAGGGGTGGTTTGAAATCTCTCCAGGGGCCTTCAGCCTGGCCACTCTGTAGCCTTGTGGTGTCCTCCCTCTGTCACACCTCCTGAGTCAAACCTCTGCCTCCACTCTGTGGGCAGGGTGGACAGAAAGAGCCCTTACTGCATCTCCATGGACAGCCCAGGGCAGCAGGAAAGGAGGCGACCTGATGATCATGGTCACCTCCCAACCAGATCTCTAGGCTTTCTAAGATGGGAGAAAGGGCCAGCGGATAAAGGTTTATTTTGCCACAGGGCGGCTGCCACGAAGGGTGGTGTTTTAGCACAGCCAGGTCCAAACCCCTGACCCTTATTTATTTTTGTAACTGACCAGTGTGGAGTGTAGCACAGGATCTCCCACCGCCCCTCGTGCCTCCAGCCTGTGTGCTTGTGGATCTGAGTGCCTCCTATTTATTCCACTTACCAGCTGATGTCTGTGTGTCGTGTTTTCTCCTGTCCTGAAGTTGGGTGTTGGGGAGTGTCCCCCTGCCCTGGCAGTTCTCTCTTTAGTGTTGCCCAAGTGTCTTGTGTTTACTAAGAGGTGGTTCTATTCAGAGGAAATATAGCTGAGTGAAAACCTAAGTGTGGGTCTAGTTATTTTGCTGCTTCTTTGTTTTTTGCTTTTGTTTTGACGAGGTCCTGACTGGCCTGGAACTTGCTATGTAGACCAGATTGACCTTGAAGGAGATTCCTCTGCCTTTGCCTCTCAAGTTCTAGGATTAAAAGTGTGGATAAGGTTTCATGTAACCCAGGCTAGCCTTGACCTTTCAATCCAGCAGAAGCTAACTGAGGCTAGGTTTGAACTTCTGATCCTCCTAAGTGCTGTGATCATAGGTACTTACTATCTTATCTTTTTTTTTTTTAATTAATTGCAGAGGACCTCTTTAAAAAAAAAGAAAAAGATTTATTATGTATACAACATTTGCCTCCATGTATGCCCACACGCCAGAGGAGGATGCCAGATCTCATTACAGATGGGTTGTGAGCTACCATGTGGTTGCTGGGAATTGAACTCAGGACCTCTGGAAGAGCAGCCAGTGCTTTTAACCACTGAGCCATCTCTCTAGCTCCTCATCTTTTTGGCTTACAGCAGAGTCTGAGAGGCCCTAACCTTCTCATGCCAGGATGGTGGGAACAGTCACCTTCCCTCCCTCTCTCTCCCAGGGGAGGTCCCAGTAGAAAGAGGGATGACCAAGGCAGGGCAATGGGAGGGGTGCTGTTCATTGACCCTCTTTTTCTCTAGCTGGATGTTCCTGAGGAATTCTGGCCTTTATCTAATTACCAGAAAGCCACCTGAGCCTATCTCTGGATATTTGGGCTGCCGTTTGGAGTCTGGGGAATTGGTGTTTCCTTTGGACCTGATTGATGGTACCCAAGGAACAGCACTCCAGGCTGACCTCTGGCCTCACACACTTGTGCTCCATATAGAACACACACACCGAGAGAGAGAGAGAGAGAGAGAGAGAGAGAGAGAGAGAGAGAGAGAGAACTCTCACCAGAGTACGGGTGAGAAGCGTTGAGAATACACTAGCATCCAAAGAGATGGAAATAGGCATGACTTTCTCACGATGCCACCTGGACTGGGGTTTTCTGTCCTTCTCTATCCTTTGGAGATTTCGGATCCCAGCTCTCCTGCTGTCAGACAGAACTATCCTCCAAGCGATCGGCCACCATCTTCATCAGTTCAGCTGTGTCCAAGCAGGGCTTGTGGACTACTGACCTGAAAGCTAAGGCTCACGCAGCCATGAAAGCTGCCACGAGCATCTTCACCCTGGCTGGGCGGCTCATAGGAAGGGTCATGGGCTCTTTCCTGGCATGTCTAGCCATTCCTCTCCACCAGTTGTACCCAATTCTGCTCTAATTGTACATGGCCTGAGGGTCTCGGGGATAGAGCGTAGTGTGTGTATGCTGGCAAGGCTAGAGGAAGGGGTCTCCATCTATGCATCCACAAAGAAGCCGTCATTCATGCTGGGGACAGACCTCCAGGGTGGCTGGTTTAATGTCACCCACACTCCTTCCTGCAGCCCTCACTTATTGCTCTGTATGTAAGCCTAAGAAACTCACTGGTGTTCAAACTTCAGTTGCTGTCGGTGTGGAGAGTTACATGTTTAGTGCTTCTAGGCACCCAAGGTGGAAATTCCCATGACAAGTGCTTTGGCTGTGTGTCCCTGGGTAAGAGTTAACTTCTCTGAGACTTAGTTTTCATACATATGCAATGGGAAAAGTAGAGGTTCCCTTGGTTCTGGACTCCCGCCTGAGGGGGTGCCATCCCTTTATGCTGCCGAGAAGTCCTGGCTGGGAACCCACCACCCCTGAGTTCCTGTTGAATGCTGGGGCTCGGCTGCCCTCTCGCTCTTGTGCAGTCAGGAACCGAGCCTGCGGATGGTGCTACACATTCAAGTGCGTCATCCCGACTCAGCCAACCCAGTTAGGAAAGCCTCTTGCTGGTGTGCACGGAGCCCACCTGCTTTCTGAGGTCCTGTCAAGTTGACAGTCAACATAAATGATTACAGACACGAAGTCTGGAGACAGACAGACATCAGAACCAGATGGAAGCTGAGCTCCCAGGAAGAGCAGGGTTTCCTCCTCAGTGCTCTATGTTTGTGGAAGGTGGGGCAGGTCCTGAGCCCCACCCAGCAGGGAGCACCGTTCTGCACGCAACACTAAGTAGCTCATGGGAAATAAAGACCTTCCAATCCTCTAAGAGAGGAGGGGTTATAAGGGAAGAGCAAAAACATGGAAAGGGTGTCCAATCAGAAGGCCTTGGTGGCACATGCCTTTGATCCCAGCACTTGAAAGGCAGAGGTAGGCAGATGTCTGTGAGTTTGAGGCCAGCCTCGTCTATATAGAGTTCCAGGACAATCAGGACTACATCACAAGACCCTGTCTCAAAACAAATCAAAACAACAAAAAAAGAGTTTTCAATTAGACGGCCGTCTTCCCAGGGTGGCGCTGTGCACTTTCCATCCATATATTTCATTCTCACCCGAGTTCCCGTAGTCCTGTGAGCCAGGGGCAGGGCCACAGCAAATGTTTGCTTCGTTTACATATGGCAAATCAAAGTCCTCCACAAAGTGGGCATTATGCCAACCTCCAATTTACCAAAGAATAAATGAGTCCAGAAAGGAAGTAACTTGCCTGAGGTCACACAGCATGGAAACAAAGGAGGTAGGATTTAAACCTGAGTACGCAGAGTGTAGACATAATTAAGGAAGTTCACGAGAGCCCGTAATAAAGGATAACAACTGTTTATTTGGAGAAGCACTCACAATAAAAAAGTTGCAACTGCCCTCTGCTCTGTTGGTGCTAGGGGCTGCATACAGAAACTTAGACTGCCAGCCAAAAGGGCGAGCATGCTTCCTGTCTGGGTTTATCAGTCCACACGTAGTACCTCAGGCCACGCCCTAATGGGCCAGTACCCAAAAGGCTGTTGGCTAAGGAATTCCCACAACAGTAGAATAGATTATTTTTGTTTGTCCTTTGCTTTCCTGGGTGATGCTCATTTGCTTATTCTGACTCAAGAGTGATTCCTTGAGTGTCACGAGGGGTGGGGATGGCTGTCCTCTGGCTTGTGGTCATCCGAGGCCATCCGATGACAACAAGCAGGCTGGTCAGGATCGCATTGAGGATGGCAGTGGTATAGCCCCAGCTCAGCTGGCATGTCCCACTGTAGTACACGGAGGAGCCTTCACAGACTTCTTTGGCTAATGGGGAAGCCAGAGTGACTGGAAAAACAAGCAGACCTACAAGAGTGGAGGCTGCTGGGAGCAGCAGAAAGGGAAAGTCAGTCTTGGGCAAAGGCTTCTGGGATGTTCTGTCATCCTAAGACTCACCAAGAACCCTGTCATCCCCTACCACTGCTACATACCCATCCATCCATCCATCCATCCATCCATCCATCCATCCATCCATCCACCAATCTATCCAGCTATCAAATCATCCATCCTTCTAACCACTTACCCAGTCATCCATCCACCCATCAACTCACCTACCCGCCCACCCACCTGTCCATCCACCTATCTGTGTGTGCACCCACTCACCCATCTATCCATCGACCCATCATCTCTCCATCCACCCACTCTAGAGACTAAGGCACACACACACACACACACACACACACACACACACACACACTTTGCCCAACGTCCTGGCAGACGGTGATATTTTTTTCTGCTCAGTTTATCACCACATGCATTAGAGTAGAATCCTGGGGGGTCAAATTGCAGATTCCTGGGGAGCTTCAACACTGTGTAACTAGGTGTAGTCTCACAAACTCTAAAGATCAAGAATCTATTAAAAAATAAAAGCAAAAGAAACTCCTGGTGGAAACGATAAGGCTAGAAATAAAAGATCCACACTTGACTGGGGTCCTCCCGCTGAGAAGGCAGCTTCAGGCTCAGAAGTAAGATTCCAAGCAGGGCTGCAGAGAGGGGAGGGACTGTGGGGTGAGTATGGGATTACAGCAGCAGGGAGAAGTGAGCAGCTGGGGAGGCCAGGCCAGGAAGGGGAGGGCTGAGGCAGCAGAGAGAGACTTGGGTTTCCTTCTTCCTGCCACGGAAAGCCCTTGGAAGGTGGCTAAACCAGTCAGTTGGGTCTTGTTTCCCTCAGCTGGTCTGGTCTGTGAGCACAGGATGGGTGGGAGACACAGGGGGGTTGGGGGAGGGCAGGTATGCTAGGGCAGGAGAGGAAGAGGAAGACCGAGCCTGTGGGGCTGGGTGAGAGGGGCGGAAGGCAAATTAGATGAGAGCATTGTGGGGCTCAGGGAACCCCACCAAGAGGATCCCAGCAACTAGAGAAGAGCGACCCTCCTCCACTGAGGCTGAAGTGAAGCGAGGACTAGACCCCAGCATTTTCTCAGCTCTTGGTTGGACATCCTCGGGCAGTGCACAGCCTACCCAACATGCAGTGGTAGCGATGGTAAACATGGTACAGAATGGATAGACCAAAGAGAAACATAGGGGTTGACAGGGTTGGATGTGGGTGGTCCCCTCCAAGATCTCGGCACTGTCTGCAGGAGTCTACCTGCTGCTGCCTGCACCACAGGTGTTGGACCAGAGCCCCT
Source organism: Alexandromys fortis (assembly GCF_014885135.2). Taxonomy (NCBI): domain Eukaryota; kingdom Metazoa; phylum Chordata; class Mammalia; order Rodentia; family Cricetidae; genus Alexandromys; species Alexandromys fortis. The sequence continues at coordinate 1,842,695 of NW_026068072.1, forward strand.
CCTGGGATATAATCTTCTTGAGGCCAGCGCCCAGGCCAAAAGAAGAAGAGCACTAATGGCCAGCAGGACCCAGCCTCCCAGGAGCATTGCCGCAGAGACCTTCAGGAGAGAGGAGAGAGGGAGGTGGGATGGGGACATGGCCATCACTGGACCTATGGCCCAGTGAGTCCCTGAGATGTTCCCAACAGCCATGTGTTATCATAACCCCATTCTCCCTATCAATAAGTAGAGATCCAGAGATTGTAAGTCCTTTGTCTTAAGACACACAGCTAATCAGTCCAACAGAAGCAGAATCCAGGTCAATGAATCACCACATCCAGCCCTTATTAAGCGCTTGCCAGGATCACCAGCAGAAGCACTGTCACATTTGTGGTCAGTTTTGAAGGCTGTATAATCTTCCTCCTGGGTGCTGGACTAGGTACCTGCTCTTCACCCTCCCCACTGTGGGTCACCATGACACGCAGAACCATAAGGACGCGGACACCTCATCTCTCATTGGTTAAAGCCCAGCAGTGCTTTGGGTGGAGTCAGGCCGGGGTGGGCAGGGCGTACATTGCAGAACCACCCGCAGACTTGTTTAATCTCTGACAATGATTTCCTAGCAGGTGGCTGTATGCTTGAAGAAGGTGACTTTTCCTGGGTTGCAAAAACATCCTAAGAGCCACCTCTAGACAGAGTCACACGTGCCCCATGCCTGCAGAGCCCAAAGCTCAGAGGCGTAGCCCAGAACCTTATGCAAAGCTCCTTGGCTGTTTCTGATAGTTTTTGGGCTTAGGAACCTGTGTGCTTAGACACGGGGACAAACAGTGTAAGTTAAGGACCTTCAGAGCCCACTCCTCAAGAGCCAGTAGCCCTGGAAGACATGTGTCTCACCTTCCAGGCCAAGCCTGGCATGTCCTTCAGGGACCCGAAGGTCATACAGCTCTGGTTCCAGCGGTTATCCTGTGACCAGGAGCAGTGCATGAAGACACCATAGGAGAAGGAAGGGCTCTGGAACCAGGCAGGGGACACCAGGCTGAGGCCAGACAGGCCTGTGAGCGAGAGTCCTAGAGCAGCCCTCACGCTGACCTCCATCAGGAATGTGGCTGACCTAGGGGTCAAGACAAGGTGAGAGATGAAGAGGGTGCAGTGAGGTGACCCAGCACTGGACACAACAGGCCCCATTCACGTGCTCCCTCTCTCACCTACACACTCACGCCTTCCTCCACCCGGGTCTCCCGTGACGGTTAGTCTTGACTGTCAGTTGTCTATAACCAACAAGTCTCCATGAGAGCTAGTCTAGATAGGAAGGCCCATCCTAAACGTGGGCGACAAAGCTGGGATCCTATGCTGAATAAAATGAGAAAATGGGCTAGGCCGTGGCCTTCCTTCGTGGCTCTCTGCTTTCTATGGAAGATGTAGCGGCCTGACCCTCCTGCCACCTTGCCTCGCCTTCCACCGTGGACACTGAACCCTCAGACTGCAAGCCAGAATAAACCCGTCTTTCTTCAAGTTGCCTATTGTCGGGTAGTTGACCACAACAAGAAAATCAATGTCTCCCTTGTCCAAAAGGACAGTCCTGTCCTGCACAGTGGCATCCCTGAGGTCTCACACTCCCAGGCTAGGTTTCTGTCCCAACCACCACCTAACTCCTCTCGGAGGAAGGCCTGGGACTTGTCCATCATTCAGGGTGGCCTAGGATCTCGTGGGGTTTGGGCAGCTGGTGTCTGAGGCACTCGCTACTGACGCTCTTGGGAGACTGTGGATTCCATCTGCTCCTGTCCCACGGGAAGGCATTGTTGATTCTTATCTTGGCCACCAAGAGCCCCATGTCCTCATACCATCATGGTGGGATGAACGTTCCAGCTAGGAACTATAGGGGAATAACAGAGATGTTCAGACTCACGCAGGATTCTGTGAGAATCTGGGAATGTGGACCCATGACCCTTGGAGTCCTGCTAGACTTGGTGTTGTCTCCATCCACTTTCTACTGCTATAATATAATATTGTAGACTGTGTCATTTATAAAAAAAATCATATGATTCATGATGCTGGGGACTGGGAAGACCAAGTGTACTGTGTGGCCTCTGCTTAGTATCTGGCAAGATGTACAGTCTGTCTCCCTCCTCTCCCACCTCCTCCTCTTCCTCCTCCTCCTCTTCTTCTTTTATGGTGTGCATATGTGTATATGCATGTGTAGGCATGCATGAACATGTAGGCACATGCATACAGAGGCCAGAGGTCAGCCCCAGGTGTGAGTCCTCAGGAGTCTTCATTTTTTGTTTTGAGACAGGGTCTCTCCCTGGGACCTGGAGCTTGTTCATCAGGCTGACTCACCATTGAGCCCCAGGGTCCGCACACCTCTGCCTCCCTAGTGCTTGGATTAGAGGCATGCACTACACTGGGCTTTTGTTTGTTTGCTTTTTGAGACAGGGTCTGGCTGTCCAGGACTCCATATGCAAATGAAGCTGGCCTCCACTCAGCGATGGGCCTGCCTCTGCCTCTACTGGGATTAAAGGCGTGCGCCCAGACTCAGCAACGCTGGATGCTTTACATGGGCTCTGGGGGCATCAGGTCCTCAGGCTTGCACACAAGCACTTGCGACGAACAACTCCCTGGCCCTCTCTTCTTCTTCTCATGAAGCCACTAACCAACCATCTTGGGGCCCCACCCTCCTGACCTCACTAGCCGGCTCCCACCTTGACTTTCCAGTGGCCTCACCTCCAGACACAGGACTTTGAGGATTTAGTTCCCAGCAGGGAAGCTGTGAGGGGTACACCCCAATCATGACCTGTTTTCTAAAGAAAAGTAAAATTCAGTTAAACACAAAAAAAGCAAGGGGCTTGAAGCAGAACTTTACCTAAATAACAAAGGATGTCTTCTGGTCCGGCCTGGAAGGAGGCTCTGCCAGGGGAGGCTTGCCCTGGTGCTGGTGCTGGTGGAGGTGGAACCTATTCAAACTCTCTCAGGGGTAAGTCAGAGCTGGGTCCTCGCCAATGGCAAATGGCCTGGCAATGCGACTGTAGGACTTGGGGGTTCTCAGAGCCCAGTTGGTACTTAAAGGTAGCGTGAAATCCTAGCCTCTCACCTGGGATCCAGGGCTAGATGGCCAGGCTACAGTCCATAGTTCCTCCATGTGTATAAGAAGCACATAGATTCCCAGCATGTGTGGTTCAGAGGAGCTGGCCGTCGGGGCTTGGGGGTGTGCCTTAGTCCTGTCAAGAGGAAGGGGAGATTTCTGTGGGGATGGGGAGAGATGGGCCTGGGCAGACGGGCACAATCAAGTTGTGAGAACTTTCTACTTTGGGATTCGGAATCTCTCTAAGGCTGCTAGCCAGCAGGTGAGGAGCCATCCCCCTGGGTGACAAAGAACTTATTTTTCCCCTTTTACCAAAACCCACACCTCCCATGGGTCAGCTGATCTCAGGGGTGTAATTTCAGGCCAAGAATCTAGGAGTGCAAGCCCTGTAGCCCCGTCCGCCACTGTCCCAGGGTGCTCTGGTGTTTCTGGGTCCTTGAAAAGACTGGGTAAAAATCACAGCCACTAAACAGGTGCCCAGAAAACTAAGTGAGGCCTTACAAACCCCAAAGCACATTTTGCCAGGTTCCATTTACCGGCGTTCACCTACAGGGAGCCGGAATGAAACAGAACGGACAGTTTCTGCTTGTCTAGATCTGACTTTTCAGTTTAATTTAAAAAATTATTATGTGTATGGGGAGTGGTGTTCCAGTGAGCACGCGGAGGCCAGAGGACAGCCTAAGGAAGGTGGTTCCCCTCACTCACACCAGGTAAGTTCCACTGACTACCTCCACCGGCTGAGTCCTGCTGGCCCCTGCAGCTGAAGGAACCCGTGCTAGCACCTAGTGAGTGGTGCTGTTCCATCCATGGGTGGTAAAGTTGAGGCTCAGACCCAAACTTAGAGAGCAGGCACCTGCCTTTCATCCCAGGGTTCTTGGGGATACTAAGGATTTAGATCAGAGGCTGGGCATCCCGATGGCCTCCAGATTTTGCCAGTTAGGGCATCAGCAATTGTTCCGCCAGCTCCAGCCAGGAAATAGAGATGATCCAAGGCTAAGATCTGTCCCCAACAATCTCAGGAGGGAAGAAAGGCACAGAGGTGGCAACTGAGGACTTCCTATGTAAAGCTAAGTCATACTCTTCTCTAGATTTGGGTGTCCTTGTATATAGACTGGAGGCGTTTGGACCCTATTCCTTTAACTGGTAGGTTCTGAGCCCACAATGACCCCAAAACTCAGTATAACACATGATGAACATTACATAATCTGATTCTTTAAGGAGCATAGGGTCCTGTAAGCAAGACAGGACCATAAAACATAATAATATGGCCTCCTATATCCATCCATCATCCACCCATCCATCCATCCATCATCCATCCATCCATTCATCATCCATCCATCATCCATCCATCATCCATCCATCCAATCATCATCCATCCATCAACCATCCATCCATCATGTACCTATCCAATTCAGCAACCCACCCACTCATGCATGCAATTATCCTTCCATCCAGTATCCTTCCATCCATCCCATAGTTATTAAATGTCTAGTACATTCCAAAGTCTATTCTAGATGGTAGGAACTGAACATCGAACAAGTCAGCCACAGCTTCTCTCCCATGGATCCTGCCCCTGATGGGGAAGAGAGGAAATAAGTCAACATGTAAAACAGATGCTTGGACTTGGTGTGTGAGAGGAAGTGTGTGTGGGGGGGGGGGCAGGGATGCCCCCAGGGCTTTTGACCTGGGGACCTGTGATGGTAGTGCAGCATCAGGAGAGTCTGAGCCTAGACCTCAGAGGAAGCAGTCGCTGAGCAATAAAACCATATGCATGTCAGAGCTGCATGGGACAAAGCTCTGAGGAAGGACATTGGGCTGCCAGGTGAGATCTGAAGACGGGGTCCTTCCAGACATGAACTCTTTCACTAGTGTCTGTCTCAGCCAGGCCTGCTGGCGATGTCCTTTGGGACAAATGACGCAATGGCTCAAAGTCTCAGTTTCTCCAGTTACAAGACAGGCCCTCACCTACAGCAGGGGCGCCTAACGTTTGGAAGTATGAGCTTCTTTAAAAATGTGATTTCACAGGGGCTGGAGAGATGGCTCAGAGGTTAAGAGCATTGCCTGCTCTTCCAAAGGTCCTGAGTTCAATTCCCAGCAACCACATGGTGGCTCACAACCATCTGTAATGGGGTCTGGTGCCCTCTTCTGGCCTGCTGGCATACACACAGACAGAATATTGTATACATAATAAATAAATAAATATTTTAAAAAAATGTGATTTCACACAGTGCTGTGTTCCACATTCAAGCTCCAGACTACACAGACAAACACACAAGAGTGTGTACACTTCAGGGCTCCTGTTGCAGCCCCCTGAAACCTGCTGGGCCCCCCTAAGTGATGCCTGGGGCCAGTCCACTCCTTCCTCTCTCCTCACCTCAGATGTCCCTTCTCTTCAGGATCCTCACACCTTGGGTCAGGCCTCTCCAAGGTTTCCTTCTCAATTGGAGCTCCCCTGCTCCATCTCTGGCCTTAAACATAATCTGTAAGCTTTTAAAAGGTCTCTTTTCCTTTAAAGGTCGCATTCAGATTGGTGAGCAGAGCGGAGTCACCCGAGGAACTGGTCTGAGAAGGGTATGTGCACACCTGTGCATTTTCCTTCCTGGTTCCTGAAATCAATAGCTTTTCACTTTGTACTGACTGATGGGCGGGACCCAGAGGGGAACTCCAGTCCCAGATAAAAAGGAGGGAAGGGGGATGGGGTTTCCTGGGAAGGAGAAGGCACTTACAGGGGCTACCTAAGCAGTTAATAAATATGGGGCTTACACCTTCTCTTTGTTCTAAATGGTGAAAATGTAACCCAAGATTATGGAAATGCAACTTCAAAGAGGCTCAAGTAGAAATAAGAAATGTACAGACGCACATTGTGGTGATATTTTGCTTGTAATCTAACAAATAAAGCTAATCTAACAAATAAAGATCAGAGTGTAGAGCTAAGCCATTAGAGACCAGGCAGTGGTGGCTCACACCTTTAATCCCAGCACTTGTGAGTCACAGGCCTTTAATCTCAGTCCTAGGGAGGTGGAAACAGGAAGGGATCTGGCTGGGCAGAGAGGAGACAGCAGCTCAGATACTGTCTGAAGCAGTCGGTCTGAGGATGCAGTCTGAGGATTAGTAGAGACAGGATCACCCTTTCGGTCTGAGAATTTGATAGAGATAGAGGTCTCTCTAGTGGCTGCTGCACTGCTTCTCTGATCCTCCAGCTTTCAGCCCTAATATCTGACAGCTCATAATTGAAATTCTGTGTGTGGCTTCGGGCACAGTTCAATCCAGGTAAATAAATGATCTCAACTATCAGTCTCTCCCTGGTGTCACACCCATGCCCAGGACACACTCCTGCACCAGGAGGTGCACATCAGTTGGCATCATCAAAAGAAGAATTTTTCCCAAATTAAGGCCAGAAGACCTCAGGGGTCCGTGTGCAGCCTTGATTAGGCTCCTCCAGCAGCAGGGCTCCTGGGGCTACTGAGGTGAATTCCTGCTTCTCCATTCATGCATCCATCTCCTTTGCTAGAGGGCACTGGGAACCTTTGGGTCCCAGATCTGCTATCACTAGCTGTAAGTGGCCTGACTGGGCTTCCAGGGGCACCCAGCAGTCCTGCCCAGCTGCTGCTGGCCTTTCCTTGCTGGCCTCTGCTGGAAAAATGCCCTGGTATCCCAGCTTAGCCAGCTCAGTCAGCAGTGACGTGGCTTGATGGTGACCCTGTTCTCCACAAAAACCAAATAAATTGATGATGATGATGGTGGTGGTGGTGGTGATGGTGGTGGTGGTGATGATGATAACAAGAGACCCCAGCAGTTCTAACAACTTATCAGACTACCCCACAGGATGAGACAGACACATGGACAGGCCAGTGGCGAGTGGGTCGGCACGACAAGGACTGCTTAGATGTGTGTATCTCTGGGCATTATTCAAGGTTAATTTACACTCCAGGACCAAAAAAGTGTTGTTAATAAAATTCCTTCCCAGGAATATCTCCGAGGTCCAGTGACAAACCAGGGAATGATTGTTTCCACCAAAGTTCACTCTAGAAACCGGTGTTTATTGGACTTCCTTACGGAACCTGAGGGGTGTGGGTGCTCCCCCGAAAGGTTGCACTGGAAAGTTCTTCCCCAACAGGGATGAGGGCATCCCTATAGATGCATAGATGGAGCAAAGATGGAGCAGAGATGGAGCTGGTCTCCCTAGTCTTCCAGGGCCTCTCTACCCTAACCCCTCCCAGGATCCATATACAGCTATGGCAGAGTTGGGGTCATAGGATGCTCAGGTGAGGGTCCTACAACCCTCCACCCCCAATATCCATGGAAGGGTGGAAATGGTCGACGAGCCCAGCTGGGTTCATCTTTTTTTTCCTTCGCTTTCCTCTATTAAGTTGGCTCTTTTAATTGGCTAATTGAAGATGGGTGACTAGACTATTGGGGAACAGGCAAATTGATACCCACAAATTGGGTATCAAAACCTCTGCTCCCTGAGTTCTCTGGGCTCCTCAGGAAGCCAGCGGCTGCGGGTGCCAGCAGCAGAGGGCGCTCTACACCCACCTTTCTGCCTTGGGCTGATTCCCAGGGCTTCTCTGGATTCCTACCAGTGAAGGGAGCTCGCTGAGGTTTGTCCAACCTCACAAGGCACTTCCTGTGTTTGTTCACTCTCTCCAAGTCTCTCTTCGTTCGCTCGTGTTGGGCTGGCATCAAATCCCCAATAAGTATCCAACATGTTCTGAAGTTTGCCTGAGATCTGTTTGCCAGACTGAGATTCCCGGCGTGTGATATTGAGCGGTTTATGGGTTTTCTCTGTGCTTCAGCTCCCTCATCCGACAGCACCGCTGAAGATGCGTCACCTCTAACAGGACTGCGGCATTCACTGAACAATCACCTGGCTTGGTTTATGGCTAATTTCAGTAGTATCATCCTTACCGGGGAATCAGGGGGTTCCTGATGTAGGTTTTAGTCTCATAGATAAAAATACTCCAAAATGGACTTAGAAGGAAACCTGAAGACAATTTTACAGGCGTTTGAGAGAAAAGACCAGGGCAGGTGGGTTGCCTGTAGGAGGAGCATGGAAGGGAGAGAGTCAGGGTTGGTCAGTTAATGCTCAGGAAAGCAGGTACAGATGGACAGATGGACGGACGGACGTGGGGGCGGGGGTCTTTAGAGAGGAAGGGAGATGCCTGGGGCATTGATTTGGTGAGAAAGGCTTCCAGGTAGGAACCCAGACAGTAGGAACCCAGGCTCATCGGTAAGGATCTGTGAGCTTCAGAATGGTGGGGACAGTTCGGGTTGTATGGGTGTGTATTTTGTTAAAGGCTATTATTCTCCACAACTCCATTTAATTCTATTCTGAGCACGGTCTCCTTTAGCCCAGGCTTGCCTTGAATCTCTTTGAAACCGAGGATAGATAACCTTGAACTTCTGGCCCCACTGCTGCTTCCATCCTGAATACTGCGGTGATGGTCCTGAGGCGTCCAGTTTTAAGCTGGAGATCAAACCCAGGGCTCCCAAACGCTGCCCACTGAGCCACACGCCCACCCCCTCCATCTTTTTTAATGTCTTGGAGTCCAACTCTGCAGGCAGGCGGGGTGGAGGAGAGGGAGAGGGACGTTTTCCTATTCGGGTGATTGACCAAGTGAGACAGACTATTAAGACTGCAATGGTGCTGGGTGGTGGTGGCAGACGCTTTTAATCCCAGCACTCAGGAAGCAGAGGTAGGGGGATCTCTGTGAGTTCGGGGCCAGCTTGGTCTACAGAGCAAGTTCCAGAACAGCTAGGACTGTTACACAGAGAAACCCTGTCTTGGAAAACCAAACCAACCAACCAACCAACCAAACAACCAACCAACCAAACAAACAAGCAAAGAGTGAATAAATAAAATAAGATAAATAAAAAATTAAAAAAGAGCAATGTGTGCTCAGAATCCTGAGCAGTTTAGATCATGTCTCCACCCAGGCCACAGGTATGATTTAGGCCTCTTTTATTTTGACCAAAAACTCTGTATTGAATAGATTTAAACGAATTAAAGAAGTGACTTTGCTGGCAAGAAGCTTCCCTAGTCCTCAGCGGAGAACCTAGGGGAATTAAATCTTAAGAAGGGGCACCTGGAACACTTCCCTTTCTTAGGAATCAGTGTGTTACCAGGGAAACGGGAGGCAACATCCAAAGATGATTGTGAGGGGAGGGTGTGTGAGAGACTCATGAGAAAAGTCTTACCACAGGTCCAAAGGGACGCAGCCCATCCTGTTGGGGAAGCCCCCCATCACACTGTACTCAGAAATCAGGCAGTGAACAGGAAGGGGGCAGGCTCTAAAACCCCAGGGTCCACCTGCAGTGACCCCCTCCCACTTCCTAAAGGTTCCTCAACCTTCCCAGACAACATTGCCAGCTAGGGATCAGGTATTTAAACACATGAACCTACGGTGAGGTTCACATTCAAACCACATATCGGACCCATCCTTGGTGACGTATGAGCAGGCCAGCTAATGTCTGGCTGTCAACCAGGCCCTAGATTGTGTCCAGTGAAAATCCTGACTCCAAGTGTGGCTCCGTGTTGAGGGTTCGCTCTGTCCCAGATGCTGGGACCGACTGTGGGTTCCAACTTCAAGGGGAGAGAGAGAGAAGAAACTGGCCGTCATGAAACTGTGGTCGGCACTCCAGTGGGTGGGCACATGACGCAGACGTTTCATGTCTAAGTATGGAATCCGTCTCTACCCTGTAATCCAGAAGACCTCTGGGTGAACCGACTGTAAAGGTGAGGTTGGAGGATGGCCGTTAAGCCGAGGACGGACCAACAGAGGCAAGGGCCTCCTGGCAGGGCAATACAGCACAGCAAAGGTCTGGCGTCAAGAGAAAGCATTTCAAAGACTATATTGGCTCTTAACCCAAAGCAAAACCAAACCAATAATAAATAAACAGGACGGGCTGTGGTGTGGCTGTGGTGGAGTGCTTGCCTGCTGAGCAGGAAGTGCTGGGTCTGGTCTTCAGCATCGCTGAAACTGGACAGCACCACACAGCCCTGTAATCAGGACTGACGCAAGTTCCAGTCCAGCCGGAACTGTGTAGTAAAACCCTGGCAAGAAAATAAAGTAGAGAATAAACATGGATGAAACCTGCCGGGCAGCTGTGGGTCTTGGGGCTTCGCTGGCCACCCTGTGACCAGGGTCTTCTGCACGAAGGCTGAACGGGGCCACCGTGGAGCCCCACTGTTATAGTAAGTGCTGCTGGACAGAGCTACCACCATGGGCTTCCTGGAGGAGGCAGATGTCCTGTCCAAAAAATGATTCTGGGACAGTCCCGGAGTGCACTGTTTTTTTTTTGCACCAGAACAGACAAGCCAGGGCCTGGGGTGCCGGGTCTGGGTAGAATGGGGTGCAACTCCTGGGCACGTGTGGCTGGCAGTTTCTCGCTTGGCCTGAGTACGAGAGAATGTGGTGGAGTCTCCCAGGAAGTCTGGCCCCATGAGGACCCAGGGTGCCTCTGGGAGTTGTAGTTTGTTTTGCCTCAGTCATTCCTCCACGTGGCTTGAGTCGACAGCCTGCAGAGTGGGAATGCGGTAATCAAAGGGAACCTGTCTCGGCTTGGGGTCTGTGGGAGTGTTGGGAAAGATAGTGTTTGTTCCCTTCCCTGCTTATATTCTGAGGCAGATTGGCGGTGTCAGGTGGGCGGACCCTGCTGGCTGGGGAGCCGAGAACCACAAGTGTCCCACTACTCAGAAACATCCTGACACCTATCTTGTAACTGGTGATTGGTACAGAGAGATAGGAACTTTCTCCAAGGTTCCGGAAAAGACATGGCACATGGTGGGGTATCAGACTGGACATTTATGGCCCTGCATATCTGTTTATTGATCACCGACTGTGTCCCCGCCCTGAGGTAGGCACTGTGAATCACCTGAAGTATCTCTAGAGAGCAGAGTGCACACAAACTGCTTTTATTTTTATTTTAGTTTTTATATTTTTTATCTTTTTTTTTTTTGAGACAGAGTTTTCTCTGTGTAGTCCTGGCTGTCCTGGAACTCACTCTGTAGACCAGGCTGGCCTGGAACTCAGAGATCCACTTGCCTCTGCCTCCTGAAGGCCGGAATTAAAGGTGTGCACCCCCATACCTGGCACACAAACCAGTTTTTTTTTTATAATAACATACAAACTCTGTATAAAAGCCCTGCTTTTAGATGAATTCTGAGGGATTTTGTCTTGCAAACCAACCGTTGAAACTGCCTCAAAGACCTTCCCCTGGGAGTGCTTGACAAACACGGGGATGGGTCCAGCTGCTAATTGTGCCCATGGCATCCAGAGGACCCAAAGCACGGCTGGACTCTGTCACTGTGGACAGGTCCCTGGGGAGTCTCAGGTGGATCCTGGGTGTTACGGAAGGTGTCAGTCCTTACTTCAAAGGGGCAAAAATTCACAGGATTGAGTGAGCCGTACACACACACACCACCACCACCATCGTGATGACCAGCAATTTGAAGCAAAGAGGAGTGAGGGAGAATGGCCGACAGCTCTCTGGAAGCCACACTGCTGCTAATCCCTGTCTCCCTTTTCTTGACGTTGGGCGGGCTTGCGACAAAGGCATAAACCATGTCTCGTGACTCAGGCTGGACCATTTCCCCTGGGAGCACATGTCATAAATATGATTCAATTTTCTCATGCAATGTTTCTCCCTAATGCTGCTGAAACCCCGTGAGAACCTGAATCCTGCCAGCTGCCTCAGAGCGGAGTCTCCAGAGCCCAGCATCGGAAAGGTACTTAGTAAAGGCAGACTGGCTGTTCAGTGCTGGAGCTCCAGCTACCTGAGGGAAGGAAGGGAGCTGAGGGGAGAGACTGGATTGAACCCAGGCGCTCACACCCGAGCCATACAGTGATACCTTGAAAAAAGGAGAGGGAGGGAGGGAGGGAGGGAGGGAGGGAAACAGAGGGAGTGGACTGGCTCATGGTGGAAGACACCACTTTTGCAGTTTCCAACACCCCAGCCTCCTCCAACTCCAGTTCCTGAGGATCTATGGCCCTCTTCTGGCCTCTGCCTGCACCTGCACTTACATGAATATATACACATAACAATAACAACAATCCTTTATTGTTAATTATTAATATTAATAATTCATTAACAATAATTTTATTGATATCAATAATTAATTATTAATCTTTTAAAAAGAGAAAGTAAGAAAAAAAAGAAAATCAAATTGTGATAGATATGGTTAATGAAATGAACAAGGCAGCGGACCAGGAATGCTCTCGGGCAATGCTCTGCTACCCCACCACACCCGTCGTCAGGTGGTGGCACACAGTACGTTCCCCGGGCGGGGACCCCGGCGCAATGCCGCGTCTTTCCAGCAGGGGGTGCGCCTCGCGCAGTCTCGCCGCTCTGGGGTCCGCGCTCCGCCCCCTCGCTACTCTGCGCAGGCGCCGCCGGGAGCGGTTGCCACGGCGACGGGGCGCTTCCCGCCCGAGCCCCGCCCCCAGGAACGAGGCTGCGCGCGCCGCGGCAGGTGCGGGCGGGCAGGTGCGGCGCGACGGGCAACTGCGGTAGGTGCGCGGAGGGCGCGGGGACGCGCGGGCAGGCGCGGGGGCGCGCGGGCGCGCGGAGACGCGCGGGACGCCCACTCCTGCCCGCGGGGCCGCGTGGAAAGTTGGCAAAGTTGGCTGAGGGGAAAGCGAGGACCGGGGTGCGCCGCGTGCGGAGTGCCACTGCAGACTAGGGGATCCCATTGCATCTGCGACCGGGGCATGACGGCAGAGGACGCCTAAAGCTGGCCCCGCTCCCCACGCGCGTCCGCGGCTCGCGCGTGGCTCGGAATCGCGCTATGCTGGGCGCCGTGCAGGCCAGGGCTGCCCTTCCTCGGGCCGGGAAGTCGTGGCCTTTTGCTTTCGGAGGGAGGGCGCCTGTTGCAGAGAGCTGTCCCTGGAGGCCCTGCGACTGGCGCTGGGCCTGAGCCCTGTCCCGGGGTCGCGCCCTCCCGGGTGGCGCGCACACCGCCGGTCCGCGGTGACAAAGATGTGTAACTTGGACTTTTCGGCCAGGCCGCGCACAGAGAAGCGCTGGGGCTGGTTAATCAGTAGCCGGGACTGAAGTGGAGGCTCAGAGCTGACAACTTTCCCCCGCAGGGCGGGCAAGCGGCCAGGCTGGCCTCTGCAGACACCAGTGTCTTGGTGGGTCCAGGAGAGACCCTTTGAAGGGATTAAGTCTCTGTAGACACCCTGTTTTGGTGGGTTCTGGGGGAGTCTCCTTTTAAAGGGTTTGAGGACTTGGCAGGAGTGCACTTAGGCCCTAAAAGTGCACTGGAGGGCACTTTTGGCCCGCGGCCGCTGTGTGTGTGTGTGTGTGTGTGTGTGTGTGTGAGAGAGAGAGAGAGAGAGAGAGAGCGCCCTTGTGTGTGTGGGAGTGGCCACAGGGATACAGGGGAGTCCCAGCAAGTCGCCCAGAGCAGTTCAGAATCTGCCCCTCCGGGAGGATGACGCTCTAGTCACAGTCAGCCTGCCCTGAGCCTTTGTTGATTTGTGATGTTGGGGATGCAGCCCTCACCCCAGACTCTGAGCTAGACACCCCTCCCCCAGGGGCTCCTGGTGACTGTTAGTACTTACACTCACCTGAGCGGGGGTGGGGGGGACCAGTTGTCCTTCCCTCGTCATGTGACCCCTCTTAGCATCACCACATTTTACCAACACACAGATGAGCTGCGGATGACACGTATGTCCATTTGTCAGTTGTTCATTCACTGAACTGATGGTTTGAGACAGTGTCCGGGACTGGGCTTGAAGTCACATCCGGGGGTGAATCCTTGGTCCGTCTGGGAAGGCAGAGTGGGGGTGGCAGAGGAGGGGCTAATGGCCTGGGGCAAGAGGAGGATCAGCATCTGGGTAGAGTAGGGTGCCAGGAAACAATCTCAACTCCTTGGGCTTGGTGGCAAGCCCCTTTACCCACTGAGTCATTTCACAGCCCCGAGCACTTTGAGACTCTGGACCTTCATCTATGTAAAGGTCTGATGGGGTCCTCGGCTTCTTTATGGGGTGGAGAGGGGGATAAGGCGGGGCTTGGGGAGTGTCAGGGATAGGTCTGATGGTGTGACCTCGGGGTGAGTGTTCAGGTGGATGGTGCCTTGCCGAATCTGACTCATGTATGTATGTGCCTGTGCATGTGTGTGCCCGTGTGTATGTGTTCAAAGGTGACACTTGGGCTGGGTCTTGAGGGCCGAGGAGGAGGAGGAAGGACGGAGACAAGGGTGGGTGAGGCCTCGCTCCCAGTCCTGCCCAGAGTGGAGGGTGTGTTGAGCGAATAGAAGACCTTCGCATCCCAGCTCTGCGTTGGAAGGCTTGGGACTGCGGGCCCTGATCCCTGCCTGGAGGTGCACATCTTGCCTCCACCTACTTCAGGTAGCCGGAGACTGGATTCAGAGCTGACTTCTCTCAGAACCCTGATGGGGGTTTGGAGACAGTGAGGTAAAATTGCCAAGAGGGACCAGAGGTAAATCGGAAGGGGGGGGCTCTCGAGAGGAGGTGGAAGAGAGGCTGGCCAGGCAACATGGCCAGGACGAGGCGAGTGTAGGAAAAGCTAGAGTACAGATTTGCTGGTCTGAGTCCTTTCTCGCGTACTCTGTTCTTCACGACAGTCTGTCTCAGGCAGTGTGGCTTTGGAGACTCCCCCCCCCCCCCCAGCAGTTCATGAAATTGACGCTTGGACTGGGAGGTGGAGGAGCTGGGTTCTAAACATAGAACTGGCTGCTTGATGTCACGGTCCTCCTCGTCCCCTTTGTGGCTAGGCGTGGCTGCCCACTGTCCACACCCTGGCTGCTAGCCTTGGTGAGGGATCTCTGTTTGGGTGGAGGGCTGGACACATGGATCATTTCTCTCCCACGAGATCAATGTTTCATGGAGTCTCTGGGCATGAAAACTAGGAAGATCTCTTGTCCCCAGGAATCCTCTAGTCAGCTGTGTGGGAGAAAGGTCACATGACCCAAATCAGGAAGCAATTATGGACTTGACTTTGAGGCCTGAGTTATCACTGCCCTCTTGGCAATTGTGCAGTTAAGCGACCTTTGAAATGTCTATAGCTGTGTCTGCATTGGGAGTAGAAACGTTTCCAGAGCGTGGTCCTTGACTGTTTACACCTGAGTAGGCCGCAGTGGGTGCGCATCTGAACTTAGGGTGCTGTGCGCAGTGTGGAAATCCTGCGTCAGGTGAAAGTGTGTCAGCCTCAGACGCCCCACTGGACGCTTCAGAGAGCCATACTTAGGCTTCACGCGCTCACAGACTCCAATTTCGCCCAGGCCTCTGTCACACCTTGCCAGTTAAGAAACCTGCTTTCAGATCTGCTCTGGAGCCAGAGGGGTAAGATTAGGTCCTGGCTTTGCTGCTTCCTCTGCTCTGGGACGGCAGTCAGGTGTGCTAACCTCTCTGAGCCCATTTCCCCCTTTATAAATGAGGTAAATGATGGGACTTTTCTCTGAGGGCAACTGTGAGGACTGAGGGGCTTGGCAGGTGCATGTTGGTCCTAACCGACAGAGAAGGTGGGTGCTCAGTAAATAGCTGGGGGAAATGATTAAAAACTAACAACAATGTAAAGGAACCTCACATATAAATTTCTAGCACATCTGGCGATTCCCCATTTGAGAGCATGTGCATGGAAGTGCGCTGGTTACCGGCCCAGCGAACCAGCCCAGGGGACCGGCCCCTGCTGTTGGACAGTCATTGCTGGATGTTTGATTTTCACTCCGCCAAGCCTCCTGTTGGTGCATCCAGGAGGTGGGAGGACATATGAGCTAAAGAGAGCTTGGAGTGGTGGCCCTGCCTGCCCAGGTCCCTGGACACACCTGCCGGAGCGAAGTTGTCTGCACTGCAGGGAGGCAGAGCTTTGTCTTGTCAGGGGCCTCAGGCTGTAGCCTGCAGCCCCCAGTAGGGAAGGCCAGAGCCCCTGTAGGTTGTGTGGAGTTTGGCAGCCTGTGGGTTTGAGTCCAACCTGCCAGAGATTGTATCTTGGGAGACATCTGCCAGTGAACACTCTAGTCTTTCTGGAGGTGTGTGGCTCCTGGATCAGTTCACTCTTCCTGGGATCACACGGGTGAGAAACATCTCCCAAATCCCAGTGACTTTTAAACATAGGCATATTTTGCACACGAATCAGTGAGTGGCTTGGCTCATCTGTCTTCAAACAGATCCCCTGACTGACAGTGGTAGCCAGTGGGGTGTGCTCCTCAGGGGGTGGGTAGCAGGTGTGCAGGGGATGGACTGTAGGTGTGCAGAGGACAGAACAGCAGGTGTACAGGGGGTGGACTGCAGGTGTGCGGGGGGTGGACTACAGGTGTGCAGGGGGCAGGACAGCAGATGTGCAGGGGTATGACAGCAGGTATGCAGAGGACAGGACAGCAGGTGTGCAGGGGTGAACTACAGGTGTGCAAAAGTGTGACAGCAAGTGTGCAGGGTGAACAGCAGGTGTGCAGGGGTGGGACAGCAGGTGTGCAGGGGTGGGACAGCAAGTGTGCAGGGGTGGGACAGCAGGTGTGCAGGGGTGGGACAGCAGGTGTGCAGGGGTGGGACAGCAGATGTGTGTGGGGGGCAGCAGGTGTGCACAGAGGGTGGATTGCAGATGTGCAGGGGGTGGGTGGGACTGTGGGTACACAGAACCTCAGGAGGAAGTGAGATGGCCTTGCCTCTGTCCTTGTTCTGTAAGTCACCACAAGTCACAGGAACTACCCCATCCCCCAATTCAGGGGACACCTTGTGCTCCTTCGAGGAGGCTGAGTTGATCTTGGCTGACAACAGTGCATCCCACTACAGTCACACTTCTGAGGGGTGGGAGAGGACCTTCCTGGAGCAGAGAGGGTAGGGATCAGCCCATGATCTGTGTGGGGCCAGTGGACTTGGAACTGGGGCCATGGGGAAGACGGAACATGAATTATGAACCAGAAACAGCCTGTTTCCTTGTCTGGATAACAGAACTTGTGGCGCTCTGGCCCTGGCTGTGCTGCTGCGAGCTGGTGATCCTGTCATGGCCCATTTTGCTTCTTTGCCTTCTGAGATAGTTTCTCTAGTAGTCCAGTCTGGTCCGGAACTCCCGACCCTCCTGCCTCAGCCTCCCAAATGCTGGGATAACATCTTTGAGTACATACCTGCCTCTCAGCCTCAGTTTGCTGAGGGACACGGGACCTGTGTTTGTTACTGTAAAGACTGTGGTGTGCCTGGCAGGAAGCCGGTGACTGTTAGGGTCTTCCGGGGTCTGAGGGAGTTAGCACAGGATGAGAGTACAGTAGGGGTTTGGAGAGACTGTCCAGATTCTACCGCTCTACCGCTTGATGTCTGGTGGCTTTTGACTGGCCACTGAACCTCTCCTGTTTCCCCAGCTGCCTGGCTCAGGAGGTCTGTGAGCATGGTTGTGCTGACAGAGAGTACCTTCAAGGACTTTGCTTGAGCACTGGCTTGGAGGAGGTTTGGTTTTGGTTCTTGTCTGGCAGTGCTGGAGATGGAGATAAGGCTTCCAGCGTGGTAGACAAGCCCTCTACCATTGTGCTGCGTGTCCACTCTTCTACTTCAGGAGTTACTTTGAGATAGGGTCTCACTAAATGACTGCCCTTGAACTCCTCATTCTGGTGTCTCAACCCTTTCCCTCCCTGCTGTGCCCCGTATCTGGAATCTCAGGCTGTGACACCAGGCTGAGCAGGGTGGTTATTGTTGGCTGTGGTACTCTCAGGCAGGGGAGGCCTAGAGAGGTTGCTTGTCTTCCAGGGAGCCACCAGCGCTTTGAGGTCAGAAGTGAGGTGAGAGTTGTGGTCTAGGCTTCTGGTCCTGCTGCAGTTGGCTGGTTGCCTGTTTGTGAATTGCAGGATTTTTCTCTAACCAATGTAGCACATCTTAGGAGGGACAAAGCCTCATTACTAACCACTCAGTCTCCTGGCACAGTCCTGCTCTGTCGGTGAATCACAATGAGAAGTTGCCATGTTGTCCTATCCAGGGAGCTTGCAGGTTTCTGGGGACCCCATTGGCCGTGAGTAATGGAGAGTGTGCTAAGAGTCTGGGTGAGGGTCCTAGCTGAGCTGGGAGAATGAGTCTAGCATGGACTTGCTCTGTGACCCGAGGCAGCTGGCTTTGCTCACTGTGGGTCCTTGCAGCCCGACTCCAGCTCCTTCCCCTTCTGGTTTCCCCTGCTGCCTCCTGGCAGCCAAGCAGGCTGGGCCAACTGGTCACCTGGCTCCGTACAGTGCTGTGTGACTTCAGACAAGTGCTCCAGTCTCTCTAAGCCTCAGCTCATTTGCAGAAGGACAAAACAAAACAGCAATGAAGAACAGACTCTGGATCTGGAGGTGACTCTTGCTGCCAGGCCCCTGAGTTAGTCCCTGTATCCCACATGGTAGAAGACGACAATGGATTCCTACACGCTGCCCTCTACCCTCCACATGTGTGCCATGGCATGTAGCCCCCATCAATCAATCAATCTAATAAAAAAATTAAAGACAAATAACCAAAGATTTCCCTCATGGTGGTCTTGTAGGACCATATAATTTACGTGATAATGACACAAGGCCTCTTTGTGCCGTGAGCACTGAGGTCAGCCTGGAGTTTATTTCTTGAATGTGCGTAACTGATAGCAAAGTCTAGCTTTAAATCCCCCTTGTTTGCATGAGCAGCAGCAATAACATAATTAATAATGAACACAGATTGGCTGAGGAGGTGGCTCATGCCTGTAATCCCAGCACACAAGAAGCAGATGCAGAAGGATTGCCCATGAATCTGAGGCCAGCCTGAGACACATGGTGAGTCTGGTTGCCACCTCCTTCCGTCCTGTGTCTCTGATGCGGTATTTGATGTAATGCCCACAGTCTGTGTTGCTTCTGTTACACAGGTGAGGGTGGCCAGACTCCCAGAGGCCCTGCCCATAGTGCCCAGCCATGGCGGGCAGGCCTGGAGACAGGCTCCTTTTGACTGGCCCTGCCCACTGGAGAAGCTGAAGTACCACTGGGGGGGCCCAAGTCAGGGTTACTGCCTCACACTGCCCAGTCTATTGGCTTTTATTTATTTGTTTGTTTGGTTGGTTTCTCCTGTGGCTAAAGGCCTTTCTGAGGACTGATCTGTCCATCCAAGGAATGGGTATGAAGGACATCCCAGCAGGAGAGGCCAGTAGCTCTCGGTACCCCAGGGTCACCGTGTGAACTACATACAGGGCCTGGCCTGTTGGGACGTGAAGCCCAGGCCTTGGCAGGCCCTGTCCTCTGAGACTGTTTAGGGCACTGGGCGAACTGGAGCAGGACTGGGTAGGGAACTCCCAGGGACCTTTGGCTTGGGACACCGCCCAAGTTCATCTCCTTTCACTTCAGGCCAGGCTCAGCTGATTGTTAGGGTGTCAGGGATTGTGTGTGACACCTGGGAGGGCCTAGGCTGGTGCCAGTGAGGATTAAAGTATATTAGAAAGTTCACAGCATGGGCATCCCCGCACTTGCCTTGACGAGCCCTTCCCCTGTCTGGTGTAAGCAAATCAAGTGAGTCCCTCCCGCTACAGCTCCAGGAAGAATATAAGCCAGCCCTTTAAAAGGCAGGGCCTGGAGGAGCCACAGTTTGCCCAGGATGTGCTTTGTGCCAAGTGCCTTGTTTGGGAGGTGTCTGCATCTTCTTGTCACCCTCAGAGTGACTCAGACGGTTGACACTGTTAACCTTTTCATTGGCTTCAGGAGAGATGTCTGCCCACTGCAGCTTCGGCATCTGAACTCATCTTTCCAGGGAGGTTCCATGCCCCAGCCCAGTGCTCTGCCCTCTCCAGGGAGAGTGGCCCTCTTCATATTTGTTATTTATTAAGCACCTGTTGTGTACTCAGGCCCCGGGCTAGGCCGCTGCCACTGAGGAGGAGAGAGACATGGAGGCAGAGAGTTGCTTCTCAGGGCTGTGATGGGGCAACGGAGTCCAGCTGGGCCCAAACTGCTTCCTTTGTGCAGTTAGGATTTGGCTAGAATGTGCAGGCGACAGGCGACACCTTCCCTCCTGGAGGGACTAGACGGCTTGGATATTCTCAGATCTTACTTCAGAGGGAGTGACGATGGCTGTGAGTCCTGCTGTCCTCCACGGCCCATCTGTCTTACCTTCCTTTAATTCACTCAAAAGTGGGCAGGCAGTGGAAGGGAGGGAGGCGGCTAAAAGCAGGAAGAATTTCCGGAATGCCCAGAATGCTGGCTGACCCAGCCAGCAGGTGTGAGCCGTCTTCCCCAGCTTTGGTAGGGTTCAGCTGAGTGTACTGCCCAGTTCCCAGCCCGAGGCCTGAGTCACCCCGGGAGGTGGCTCTTCTATAGGGATAACCCCACCCGATTTGGAGCCACACAGCCTGGGGTCATGGGTGTGCATATGAGGGCTTGTGGAGAATGGATATCTGCTACCCTGGGTGGTGATAGATAAAGCTCCTACTGTGTGTGTGTGTGGGGGGGGGGGTTCCTTTATCATTTGATTATGTGACCCCCTGAGGGCCTTTCCACCTTGTTTTCTTACCGTCTCCATCCCTCCATTTGAGGGTGCTACACAGGTGCCGTCAGGTAAGCCAACATGGTCGTCTCTAGCCCCTTCTGCCATAGAGTGCAATGGTCCCTTATCTGGATGAGCAGTATCCAGAAACAGGTTGAGAGAAAGGTGTGAAGGCCATAACCACACGTGCCAGAGATGCCGTGCAATAACCTGTGTGTTCACTGAGACAAGTCCATGCCATAGAACGGGCAAGTCACATCGCCCTTTGAGCCTCAGCTTCTCTTCTGTAAGATAAGGCCCCAAGAACTCAGTTTGTTAGTACCCTCTCCTCTTTTATTTTTTTAATGAGTTATTTTTATTTTATGTGCATTGGTGTTTTGCCTGTATGTATGTCTCTGTGAGGGTATCAGATCCCCTGGAATTGAAATCGCAGAAGTTGTGAGCAGCCATGTGGGTGTTAGGAACCGAACCTAAGTCCTCTGGAAGAGCATCCAGCACCCTCCATCCGTAGGGGTTGTCATTTTATATGGCTGCATACCCCTCCTTATTTTCCAGCTCCTTCTAGAATTCTGTAAACTATAACTGGTAGATGGAGTTAGGGTAGGGTGAGGACCACAGCACCTCTCCCAGACACACTCCTTTGGTGCTGTTTTAACTCATGGTGTGGGGGCTGTGTTGACTGGGACTGGTCCAAGTGGCTTCATCCCGTCCTGGCCGGCACACTAGGCTCCTTCATAAGCCTGGCCTGATTGCCATCACTGGGGATGCTTCCTGTCCCTGCCGAGGCCTGGCCAGCATCCAAATCCTAGCCAGTGGCCCTTTGGGAGGTGGCTGGTGTAAGATGAGCTCCCCAGAACCCTCTATCTCCTCCCCTGGCTGCAGAGCAGCTTCCGGAAGACTGGCTCGGCTGTTGGGAAGAGGGCTGCTCATGCCATGGAGACCTGGAAGGGCAGAGAGAGGAGAGGGTGTGGGGAGCCGCAGGGCAGGGCGGGTGATGGAGCCAGGTTCCCAGAGGTGAGTTGGGGGCCGGGTACCTGCAGGGGGATGATACTGCTCTTTTGTGACCTTGGTTGGGGACATTGCATAGCCCAGTCCATCCATAGTCTACTGTGTGACATGGGGCCAAGGTAGGGTTTCAGCCTCTAGGGTCACATAGAATGCAGGCTCTTGCCCCACCAGACATGTGGGTCTACCCCTTTCTTCCCTTCCCTTCCCCCAGCCTACCCATCTATACCAGCTCTGATGCTGACTCAGCTAGTCCTGCTCAGTGCTTGCTCCTCTCACTGACTCCCTCCAGTAAATCTGGGTCACCATTGTCAGCACCAGTGGCTAGCTCTGACTGCAGGTGGCTTAGCATTATTTATTAGTTCCTTTGTGTGTATATATATATATATATATATTGTGTGTGTGTGTGTGTGTGTGCGTGTTGGGGTGGTATATGTATGTGTGTGCACAAGATTGTGCTGACCTGAGTGTGGGCATGTGGAGGTAAGAGGTCGACACTGAGTGTCCTCTATTGCTGTCTCTTAGTGAACCTGGAGCTCATCATTTTTGACGAGTCTGGCCAGCCACCGAGCCCCAGGGATCTTGCTGTCCAACCTCCCAGCGCTGCTTGAGTAAAAGGTGTATACCACCATGCTGGCTTTTGTGTGGGTGCTAGGATCCTAACTCAGATCCTCATGGCTGTTCCACTGTGAGTGTCTCCCCAGCTCTGCCACTTGGTCTTTGTATGGTCAGCATATGGAAGATGCCCAATGGCAGCCATAGTGGTCACCACTGCCTTTGCTAGTAAGGTCTAGGGTTCATGCTGTGGCCCCTGGACCTCGGAGGATTGCTGCCTGGCTGGCCCTCATCAAGCCCCTGGCTGATTTTTGGGACTTAAGGCTGGGTTGTGGCCTCTTTACAAGGAAGCAGGATTTTTGTGCTTTCGAGATCTGAAGTTCAGGCCTGTGTGTGACCTGTGGTGGCCCAAGGGCTCCCCAAAAGCATAGCAGGGATCTTCCAGGTAGCAGAATCTCGGTGTGGTTCTGTGGAGGTGCCAGGCACAAAGCTGCTGTCTTTCTTCCTTCTCCGGTGATTGTCACCAAATCCCCTGACTAACACAACTTGAGGGAGAACTGCCGTATCTGGCTTGCAGTTCAAAGGTGGTCAGTCCATCATGGTGGTGACAGCGAGGCAGCGGGAGCTTGTACATCGCATCTGTAGTCAGAAACACAAGAGGTGGGCATGGAATATGCTAGGGCTCAGCCCCCTTCTCCATTTCATTCAGCCCAGGATTCCTGCCCAGGGAGTGGCGCTGCCCACAGTTAAGATGCATAGTCATCAGTTACCATAGTCAAGGGATTCCCTCACAGGCATAGAGGACCAGCTCCCAGGTGACAGTCAACACTGTCTCTCACACCTGAGATCCCATGGGGACCCCCCAAGGTAGGACCTGTTCTTGCTCTCATTTTTCAGATGAAGGGTCTGAGCAAGCTCATTGGGCTAAGAGCTTGGGATTGTTTTATTTATTTTAAATTCTTATTTTTTTCTGAGACAGGGTCTCCTGTAGCTCAGGCTGACCTTGAACTTGCTCTCTAACTGAGGATGACCTTAAACTCTCAAGTGCTAGCAGGAGAGGCCTGGGCTACCATGCTGAATATTGAACTCAGGGTTTCTCACAATTGAGTTCTTTCTCCAGCTCTTTTTAGGACAGAGTCTCGGGCTGGAGAGATGGCTCAGTGGTTAAGAGCTTGCCTGCTCCTCCAAAAGTCCTGAGTTCGACTCCCAGCAACCACATGGTGGGTCACAACCATCTGCAATGAGGTCTGGTGCCCTCTTCTGGCCTGCAGGCACACACGTACAAAGAATATTGTATACATAATAAATAAATAAAAATTAAAAAAAAAGACAGAGTCTCACACTGTAAACCAGGCTGGCAGGATCTTGAAGTCCTCCTGCTCCAGCCCTGGGACATGAACCCATCCAAAGCCCCGTATTTAGTGTCTCCCAGGCTCTTCTGTTTGTTTCGCTGGTACAAACTTCATCATGGACTGTGGCTTCTGAAGTCATGGCTTGGCTGGGATGTCGTCCCACCCAGCTGGCTCATGTCTTGTTATGTTCGTGGACAGGTACAGTGTCATCAGGATCAACTTTTGGACAGTTTTGTCATCACGATGAAAGTGCTACCCCCGTAGCAGTCCCCCCCCCCCCCCAGCTTCCCCACCGCTGGCCTGCTTTTGTCTCCATGGACTTCTGTTTGGGCATTTCCTCTGAGTCTGGTCATATACTGTGTGGACTTTTGTGAACGTCCCTCAGTGTCCTGTTGCAAGGCTCATCCATTTGATCATCTTTTTCAGTGTCTCATGCATTTTTGGTCTCTGCTGTTGTTCCTTGGGATAGATGCACCATTTTGTGTCATTCTTTGAGGCAAGGTCGCATAGACTAAGCTG
Organism: Alexandromys fortis; assembly: GCF_014885135.2. Classification (NCBI taxonomy): domain Eukaryota; kingdom Metazoa; phylum Chordata; class Mammalia; order Rodentia; family Cricetidae; genus Alexandromys; species Alexandromys fortis. The sequence continues at coordinate 1,866,598 of NW_026068072.1, forward strand.
GCCTTGAACTTGTCACACAATCAAGGATGACCTTGAACTGCTGATGTTCTTGCCCCACTTCCTAGGAGCAGGGGTCACAGATGGTATTCCACTGCTCCTGACTTCATTTCTTTCTTTATCTAATTGTTATGTATTGCCTTGCTGGGATCAAACCCACAGTCTCAAGAATTCTAGTCAAGCACTGCACCACTGAGCTACATCCACAGCTCCATGATTCATTTTTCAAAATTTAAATAAAAACATTCTCTGAGATGTTCAGGACTGGGAGGTGGCTCAGTGGGTAAGAGCACTCATAAGAAGCTGGGCACGGCTGTGTCCACACCTGTAATCCCAGTGCTGTTGGGGTGGCGACAGGAGGACTGGTGGAGCTTGCTGGCCACCAACCTAGTTTCTGGCTCAGTGGGAGACCCTGTCTTGAGGGAATAGGCAGAAAGCAGGGTTCCTGATGTTCTCCTCCGACATGCATACACACATGTTCAGTGAACTAGTTCAGGTCTCTCTGGCACTGACACATGAAAACAGTCACTTATTGCCCTGACACCCTCCCCATGTCCTGTTACTCAGTCTTGTCTTGCAAACTGTAATGGGCTGCCCACAGGTGAGCTATTTTGTCACAGGGCTGAACAGTTGTTAGACTTGGGGAGGGGGGGTGAAAGCAGGGGGTTCACATCTTTGTCTCATGAATGAAAGAAGCACATTTTCCTTCAGGAACAGAGTAGGCATTTAGATCTCCCAGTGCCTTTGTGATTCTTTGGAGCAATGAGTTTGCCACTGTGTGCAGCCTTGGCTTCCCTCGTGGCTCCTGGAGAGTGGGGGTCCAGCCACAGTTGATGGAAGCTTTGAAAGTGCTGTTTAGTGAGTCAGAATGGGAACAAAGTTAACTTCAGTGGGACGCAGCCAGTCATGCCATCATTCCCCTTTTTCCAGACAGGCGACCTGGGAAATACCCATATTGCTTTGCCCAGTGGCTGTGCCATTTTATCTTCCTGCACATAGTTCAGGGAAACATGTTTCCTGCCCTTGCCAACCCTGCTATTTTTGGGGTCTTGATAAGAGCCATAAAGATTTGACAGGCAGCCGGGCGATGGTGGCACATGTCTTTAATCCCAGCACTTGGGAGGGCGATGGTGGCACATGTCTTTAATCCCAGCACTTGGGAGGCAGAGGCAGGCGGATCTCTGTGAGTTCGAGACCAGCCTAGTCTACAGAGCTAGTTCCAGGACAGGCTCCAAAGCCACAGAGAAACCCTGTCTCAAAAAAAAAAATTGACAGGCACTGACTTTTGAGGGGAAGTTTTGGAATTACGTCGCCGCTGCTGTATCCATGGGTGGGGAGGCGCTGACTGCAGCTTCCCTTCTTTACCGTGTGATGTGTTTCGGAAAGTATTCTGGCTTCTCCACTCTGGGCTGTGAGCCATTTGAGACTCTTCCATGATTTAGGGACATATCACAGTGGCCGAGGGTGCTGATTCAAGGCCCATCATCTCAGCTACTCAGGAGGCTGAGGCAGGAAGATCCCAAGTCCTAGACTGCCTATGCCACAGAACCAGTTCAAGCCAGTTCAGCCTGGGCAACTTAGTGAGACCTTGGCTCAAAATGAAAAGGGCAAAGGGCTTGGTGTTGTTGCTCAGGGTAGGGCACTTGTCGAGCTTGTGCAGGGTTCTGAATCCAGCACTGGAAAGAAAGAGAGGGGAGACAGAGAATCTGCTTCTTACCCACCAGGGCACCCATGTCTGTCTGTGTCCCACTGGGGAGAAGCCCTGTTACGCTTCCGGGATGCTCTGGGAGTGTGGAGACTCCCCTCATTGACTGGGGAAGGGTTCCCTGAGAGCTGAGGGTGTGGTCCTTTGCTCTGCCAGCTCAGAAGACACCCTCCCCCTTGCTCTGGGGAGAGCCTGGGAGAGCTTTGCAAAAATAAGAGGGCTCCAAGCCAGGCTTGGTGGTGGACTCTTGTAATCCAGCGTTTGGGACACTGAGGCAGAAGAAGCATGCGTGTGAGGCTCGCCTGGACTACATGTTTGTATGTAGCCCCGTTTGTCTCACACAGAGCAGCACAGGGGCTGGGATGAGTGCCTGGGTCTGAAGGAAACTCCTCAAGTTCCTGGGGCACCAAGATCTGAGTGGGCCGGCCGAGGGTTCTCATGTGTCTGTCAGTGCTGTGACAAGTGAGTGGATGGATTCGTGCATAACCCCCTAGCTCTGCTACACACACCCAGCCTTTGTGACTTCTGTCCCATCTGTGGGTCCTGCATTGTGACTCACCTGAGATGCGATCGCCCTGCCGGGCTTTATCTGAGCTAGTCCTTGTGTCATGCATGACCCGCAGTGAAAACAGCTCGCCGCGGTGTTCCAGTAGAAGGTGACTTTGAAAACACAAACACAGGAAAGCAAGCAGCTCCGGCCAGTTCCTGGGTGCTGGCTATCACCGTGAGCTTTATGCCCAAAGAGGCCTGGCACCCTTTGTTCTGATGGCCAGCTGGGGCTGGGTGCCTTCCACCCGCATAGACATGGGGTTATGAAGGGATGGGGTGGGAGAGGAGCCCTGGGAGGGAGGGGGTTCAGAGTGGTCGTGATGTGTCCTGCAGGTGTTAGGGTAACCTACCTCCAGAGTGTCCCCTGCCCTTCCGCAGAACCTTAGAAGGGTGGAAGGAGCTTTTATCTGTAGGATCCCTGAGCTGGGACGTGTGCTTGCAAAGGTTGGGCACTGAGCCTGGGGACATAGGTGAGGCAGCTGGAAGAGAGGTCATAGAGGAGGCCTCCATGTCCTCACTGTGGGTCACTGGTCTGCTCACTGCTTCTTCTTGCTGTGTGACCTTGTGTGAACTCCTGACTCTCTGAGGAGGGCACCTGCGTGGGTCAGCTCTGCAGGGTGTGCACAGCAGAGATGCTGCACAAGGGCTGGAGGGAAAGGGCGAGACTTGATGGCGGAGAACGTCGTGTCTTGCCCGAGGGCTGCCGGGATGCTGGCTGAGACCTAGGCTTTCTTGGTTCTTAGCTGTATTGTCTTCTTTTCTGGGTGATGGTCATCTGCTCCCATTAAGAACAGTACAATGAAGTACTTACCATGCAGGAAGGAGAAGCCCAGTGCTGGGCACAGTGGGGTGCGCTTGTCACCCCAGTGATGATGGGATGTGGAAGGTGGGTCCCTGGAGCTTGCTGACTGGCCAGCCTCACCTAATTGGTGAGTCCCAAGTCCTGGGGAGAGACCCTGCCTCAAAGTGAAAATCAGACAGACAAACCCAGCAGACAACATGGAGGTTCCCCTTTGCCCTCCACATACATACACATACACACTCACACGCCCACTCTCATGCCATCCCATGCCCTCACCCACATACACACCTGTTCCACCCACCCCTAGTATACTTGCTCATTTGCTTCACTTGCTGTTTATTACTTCGGAGATGGGGCATCATATAGTCCAGGCTAGGCCTTCAACTTGTTTTGTAGCTGAAGATAACCCCGACCTGATCCTTTTGCCCGGTCTCCTGAGTGCTGAGACTACAATCCTGAGCCACTGTGTCCGGTTACTTATTGCTGGGATTGGAAGTCAGGGCAGCATGCATGCTAGGCTAGCCCTTTGCACTGAGCTGCACCCCAGCCCTGCTGCAGCCCAGCAGCCCTGCAGGGATGAGAACTAAAGGTTATGGCCAGTTCTTCTGTCTTGTTCCACAGGCCTGAAGGTACAGGTCACCTCAGACACAAAGGCCCTGGACAAGGAAGCCAGGAATGAGGTTTTCACCATCAGTGTGATAGTCTCTTGCATGGAGGGGCTGCTGCTTATCTGAGGACTCAGAATGTATTTGCTGAGCAGCAGGGAGCCTGGCCACTTGTCACCTACCCTTGAATGTCTGGAGATGAAAGTCTTGATCCCAGAGCTAAAGATCAGGACCTGGCTCCCTGGGATCTGGGAACTGCTTCCCTGGCCCTGAGTGTGTGCGTGCCCACCTTTTGCCCACCAGGACCTAACACAGCTGAAGTACCTCTCCCAGGTGGCTGTTTCTTCCTGAACCAAATCTGTTCACAGGCTCTGAAATTCCCGGGGCAGTGCGAGGCCCTGGCTTCCTGCAGGCACAAACTCTTTAACTCTTTTGTGCCTGTCTATGGAGGAGAGACAGGGATGGGGATTAGGACAGACAAGCTGCCAGTCCCACAGGAGTGCCCCTCCCCCTTTCCTGAAGGTTTCCTCTCTGCTTGCTAAGGGTAGCAGGTGGTCCTTCCGGTGTGTGTGTGTGTGGGGGGGTGTTCCCTGTGCGCGTGCCCTGCCCTTGCGCGTTACTGCTACAGAAGTGCGTGGAGAAAAGAAGTTAAATTTGGTTGCATATCTGAGTTTCCTTTCTCCTTGAGGAAGGCCTGTGTAGATGAATCACATCCTGACTTTAAATTCTTAGCCTACAAATGTTAAGTCTTGCCGGCACTGCGGGACGGAGGCCTGCTCAGCGGATGTGACACAGGAAACGACCCTGGCCACCCTAAGGGGTGGCAGTGGTGGCTCCTATAGGAGCCGGCTTATTTTGTGTTCCCAGCATTCACCCACCCACCAGCAAGTCCACTGCAGACTTTGGAACTCATATTTGGTCCTGGGCAGCAGGGCTCACGACAGCTCTTATCTAAGCGCCAGCCCAGGGCCAGGACTCTCAGGAGCCAGGACCTATCCTGGAGGGGAAGTCTTGCAAGGCCTTGAGTTCTGGAACTCACAGGCTAGATGGGGAGGCTTAGGGATACACTGGCCCCTCGTTTAGTTTCCACTGGGAGGCACAGTGAGGAGTCATAGCCCTGCTGAAGACTGGGGTAGGGGTTGACTTTCTGGGCCCCCACTGGGGTCTTCTCACTCTTTCTGCATGGATTCTGCCTGGTAGGGTGTCCCTCCTACCCACCTTCTCCCATCTCTGGTTTCCCATGGGCCCTGCTTCCTGAGTCCACTGACTGGAAAGCCCCTCCCCCAGCAGGCTTCTCCTCCACACATAGGTCTGAGTCAGGGTCCAATGTCCCTTTCCTAGGTGGCCTCCAAGTGTAGAGTACCTGCCTGGACCCCGATCCTTGACCTTCAGCCCTTCTAGATTGCCCCCCACGCCCCTTAGCCCTTTGGTCTGTGTTTGACCTGATAGCTCTTCCTTCCACAGCACTGTGACGTCAGCATGGAGAAGCCCCTTTTTATCATGGCTCTGTAGAGTGACCGGCCCTTCAGGCTCTCTCCTCTGCTTCACCACTGAGCTTGGGTGTTTAATGTGGAACCTTCTGGACTCCGGGCCCCAGGAATTCAGGGCTGGTCAGGGCTCTATGGGAAGCACCAGGCACAGGAGAGGGAGGGAGAGAGAGAGAGAGAGAGAGAGGGAGGGCTGACCCTGGCTGTAGGAAAGGGAGGGTTCTGGGTGGGGAAGCTTGTATTTGGGTGAGTTCCCATGCCGAGCCCTAGCCCTTCACTGCCTCTCAGAAAACATAGTCATTGTCTGAGCTCCAGTGCTGGAGGGAGGGCGAGGGGACTCTGCCAAAGGGCCGGTTGTTTATTTGAGAGTTGGATGAGAGCGGCTGTCCTCCTAAGCCCTTGGCTCCTGGAGCCCCAGTGGGGTGTGTGGATGGGGCAGATAGCAGCAAGCTATACTCTACCCCTGCTTAGTGTTAAACAAACAAAAACAAGATTCTTGCTAGAACCTGGTGCTCGGCAAATGGCAGAAGTACCCCACAGAGGCTTCCCCCATCAGACAAGGGAGGGGAGGCATTTTGCTGATTTCTTTTTTTGCGGTTGTTCTTTTCAGTTTTGCAGATCCCCAGATGTGTCCAGCTTTGCGGACGCTGTTTCTGCTTAGCATGGTGCCATTAGCTGCTTTGCAAACTTCCCTTGAGAGAGCTTAATCCCCAGCCAGGATGCCCAGGCCTGTTTATCCTGGCCCAGTCACTGGGCAGTCACATTCCTTTAGTCTTGTGCTCCAGTGCCCTCTCCTGCTTTCTGTCCTGTGTACTGTGCAAGGGTCCCTTCCCCTCCATGGGTTTTCTACCACAGGGCCTTTGCACAATGACTCCCTCTGTTGTTTCTTTCTTTCCCTTTGTATGTGTGTGTTGTATGTATGCATTTGTGTGTGCATGTTAGCACATGTGCCTTAGGTTGATGTCCCTTCTCTTCCTTGGTGGTTGACAGTCTCTCACTGAAAGGCTGGGCTGTCAGTGTAGTTGTGAACAAGGAGGGCTGACTTCAAGAATTGGTGGGCAACTTCAGGACAACCTTGGCTTTCTGCCATGGGCTGGATCCCAGTGTGGGAAGTCAGACACTGAGTTGGCTCTTCTGGTCCAGATGGGAAAACTGAGGCTCCAGTTACATAGCCAATGGCATGAGCCAGAATTCAAGGTTCACTCTAACCCACAGCCACACTGTGTCCAGGCATCCTGTCTCTCAGACTCCCAACTCTAAAGGACCGTCCCAGTTCATTCTGGCTAGTTAGCTGCTGAGCAGTTAAGACGTTGGAACTCTGGAATTGTGCTATAATTGTGAATGATCATGGCTCAGGCCCGTATCTCTCTAGGCTTCTATCCCCCCCCCCCCCCGTGGTTCCCTGGTGTCTTAGACAAAACACCATGACCAAAGCAACTGGGGAGGAAAGGGTTACTTCAGCTTATACTTCCACATCACTGTTCATCTCTGAAGGAAGTCAGGACAGGAACTCAAGCAGGGCAGGAACCTGGAGGCAGGAGCTGATGCAGAAGCCTTGGAGGGGAGCTGCTGACTGTCTTGTTTCCCATGCTTGTTTAGCCTGCTTTCTTATAGAACCCAGGACCAATGGCTCAGGGATGGCACTACCCACAATGGACTGGGTGCTCTAATATCAATCATTAATCAAAAAAATGCCCCACAGGCTTGACCACGTCCTGATCTTATGGAAGCATGTTTTTCAGTTGAGGTTTTCTTCTCTCAGATGACTCTAGCTTGTGTCGCGTTGACATAAAACTAGCCAGCACACTGATCACTGAGAAAACAGGTGGTGTCTCTGAGCAGCTCTCTTAGAGGGGACAGGCTTAGCTGATGCTATTTCCTGGTGTCAGTAAGTTTCAGGGCGCCCCTGACCCTTCTGTCCCCTCCTGGGCATGGTCATATCAGTATCTTGGGGCTAAGTGTGAAGGACTCTTCCTTCTACAGCAGCAGCAGACACCACACAGAGTGGTGCTTGGAGCTGCCCTTCTTGTTGGGAACTTGGGGCCTTGCCTTGGGGGAGTGGAGTGGCCCTGGGGAGCCAGGTTATTTTCTTAGAAGATGCATGTCTGCTGCGAGATGGTGTCTTCACTTGTGAAGCTGCTGTTGTGGTCAGTGGGCTCTGGACTTTTACTAATGGCAGCGTCTTGGATTGAAGGAACATACTGGTGTGTTCCCGCGGTCTCTGTCCTTCGTTACCCACTTTCCTCTGCTGGTCCCCACACTGGCCAGGCTTGTTCATACCTGTGTTCCTGATTCCCGTCACATGGTGGAGAGCTACATATAAACAGTGCCAAGCTTCTTCCTGTCTATGATTCATATGCCCTTTGACAGATGAGGAAACTGAGGCTGGGGAAGACTTTCATGGTGAGCTGCAGTGCACCTCCCCTCCCCCCTCAACCTGTCCAGAAGCCTATGGTCCTGGAGCAGGTTTCAGGTAGGTGGGTAACTCCATTCTCTCCTGCTCTGAAAGGCACAGTAGAGCCCCCAGAGGGAGAGGGAGGGAGACATTCTGGTAGAGTCTCAAATGTGCTTTCAGCCTGTGGGATCTACCCTTTGTCCCCCTACGAGCGAGCATTCCCTTACCCCTCCTTCCACCAGCCCCAGCTGCCTCTTCTCCTTCCAGGACCCTACTCTTAGTTGAATCTGACTCTAGACATCATGATTTTCCCTTGTCTGCTGTCTCCAACCTCCCAGGCCACACGGCTGTGATGCCACCCCCTCCACAGAGCCTTCCTTGATCACGTTATCTGCAAGGGACCCTGCTTTCTTCCCCTTGTCATAGGAGGACACTTTCATCTTGGTGTGCCCTGAGTCCATCACTTATCTGTGCCACACCCCACTTCCTGAGCTCCACCTAAACCTTGACTTTTGGGTTCATTACTAAAGGTGGAGTCAATAAATGTTGGTGAACTTGGTCAAAACACAGCCCAGTACTGGAATGTGTGGCCCCCATCATCTGGCCAGTTGGCTGCTCCGTTCAGCAGGGGGTGCTTCTTGCTATCCTGTTGTGACAACTTGGGGACACCCAATATTTTAAACTAATTTCCTGGTGAGTCAGTGGTTCTAGGAAATGGGGTATCATAAGTCGGGTTGCCCCAGAGTCCTGGCTGGATTCCAGCCAGGTTGAGTTGGTTTATCTGGGATGTGGTGTCCCTAAGGTATACCATCAAGAAGCTTGCCTCTAGAGTTCCCTGCAGTTTATCTGTGCTGGGGACATTGTGAGGACCTTTGGACATGGCGTTGCATTGTGCCCCAGCACCAGGGGATCTAGTGTTCTGATGTTCAGTAGCCAAGAGGACACTGTCCTCAGTATCCGAACACGTGGGTGGAGCTGGCAGCTCTCTGCTAGACCTGAAATGCGCTTGCCTTGTTGGCTGACATTGGCTGGTGAAGTCTGGTGAGCTGGCTTGCCTCTCCTGGTGTCACTGAGGCTCAGGTGTGGCTTTTCCTGGGCTGTGGTCAATTGGATGGGAGCAGGTCTTCTGGCAGCTTTCTGAGCCAGTCCTTCCTTGGGTTTGCAATCTGAGGATACATTTTGTAACGAGTACTTGCTGTACACACTCCAGGACACCTCTCTTCCTTGGGGACCCTCCCTGAGTTTTCCTGCATGTGGTGAGGTGGGAGGGCGCACTTTCCCCAGCCTCTACATGGTGAGTGCCGATGACCATGGAGGTTCCCTCCATACGGCCTCAACTTTGTCCTTCATTTATGAGCTCAGTAAGCATCAGGGCCTTCCCCATGGTCTCCATCCATGCTGGCCTGCTTGTTCACAGCTGTGTCCCTGCTCCTGGCCCGTGGGCCACCAGTGAAAATAGGGTCTGCATGTGGCCTCAAGCTCAGAGATCCGCCTGCCTCTGCCTCCCTAGTGCTGGGATTAAATGGCCTGCTTGTACCTGAATGTTTACAGAGTTGATTTTGGACTCGGAGATAGTTCCATAGACAAGATCTTGCTGTGCAAATATGAGGCTCAGAGTTTGGATCCTAGCACCTGTCTGAGAGCTATTGGTGGGCATGGCGGCCCCAATCTGTAATCCTGGTACTTTGGGAGCTGGAGACAGGGGCCCTGGTCAAGCTGGCTATATAGCTGCATCAGCGGGCCCTGCCTTAATTTATGAGTAGAGAGAGACTGAAGGAGACACTTGACTAACTTGGGCCTCCATACGCGGGCACACATGTACACCCACACACATGAACATGCTAATCACACACATACATGTGCAGAAGAAGAAAGAAAAGAATTGATTGTCATGTGTATGGGTGGCACAGTCACAAGGCTCAAGATGGAACATGTCCACAGTACAGGCGAGATCAGGCTCCTCCCACCCCACCTGCCGCATTCCTCACCCCAGCCGAAAAACTGGAAACTTATTTTTATTATATTTTATCACCTTTCTCTGAGGTGCTTTGTGGCTCCCTCTAGCTAAAGTGCAAAGGACTCTGTTGCACTCATTATGACTCATTATCTGTCAATTAGTGAGTCCCAGGTGAATCCCTTGCAGGCGGGTGAGGCAGCTGCTGCTCGTGTGTTGGTGGGGGTAATTCCAGCCCCTCCAGAAGCCGGTTGCTAAGAATGATGGGCGTGGGAACTGAGGGGACAGTATTGATCATATGTCGTCCCTGTGATGGTTGCTTCAGGCCTTGGAGCCTTGCTTGAGCCCCAGCTGTAGAATTTTCTTTTGCCCTAGAGTCATGTCCTAGCTAGTTTTATGTCATCTGGACTGCAGGTTGGTGTCATCTGAGAGGAGGGAGCATCAATTAAGAAAATGCCTCCAAAAGACCATACTGTAGGCAAACCTTTGGGCATTTTCTTAACTAGTGATTGATGGGAGAGGGCCCAGCACATTGTGGGTGGGGCCATCCCTGAGCTATTGGGGTTCTATAAGAAAGCAGGCTAAGCAAGCCATGGGGAGCAAGTCTGTAAATAGCACCCTCCATGGCCCCTGCATCAGCTCCTGCCTCCAGGTTCCTGCCCTATCTGAGTTCCTGTCCTGGCTTCCTTGTTCAGTGATGGACAGTGATGTGGAAGTGTGAGCCGAATGAACCCTTTCCTCCCCAACTTGCTTTGGTCATGGTGTTCATCACAGCAATAGTAACTGTTACTAAGACAGATTGGTCCAGCATAGTTGGGTGCTACTGTGATGGACCTGATGGTGTTTTGGGGAGGACTGTGGAAGCACTTTAGGATTTGAGGCAGAAAAGCCATTGAGTGCTGAGAGCTCAGTGAGCTGTTCTGTTGCAGCTTGGACGATGAAAATGTTGAGAACAGAGAGGATGATTGAGGCCTGACTTGTGAAGTTTCAGAGGGGAGTTTAAAGATTCTATGAAGGCCCTTTGCTATTGTGAACTGAGAATCTGTGGTTCTGGTCAGCTGGGGCTAAAGAATCAGCTGTGATAAAGAAGAGACCAGCATCACTGAGGTGAAGTCTCCTGGGAAGTGTGTCCCCAGGGCCAGCACACAGAAGCTGGGGTCCAGGAGGAAGCTGAGGTTGTGAGGGCTGTGCTGGAGACCGGCCATCTGGTTACATGACGGGCTGGGGCAGGAGCTGGGTCTCGGCACTGAGCTGTGTCGCTGGGTTGGCAGTTTGCCGCTCACAATTTTGGTTTATCTGCTCCTTTTAGTCCAGGCCTATGCAGAGGGTGAGGTGGTGTAGGATGAAGAGAAAGCCCATGTTTTCATTAGACATGTTAAATTTCCTCATTCCCCCCCCCCCCACACACAAATCCCACCACTCACAGACAGTCTGCAAAGGGCCCGCTCTTCTGTTGCATGCACATTGACAGGACTTCCTGGGTACCTGCCGCCAGGTCTGCTCACAGGTGCTCACAGGCCACTTCATTGAATCATGGAGTCTTTATTACTGAATTGAGTGGTTCTTCAAGGCCACCGCAGCCTCTACATCTGCTCAGCAGAGACTTTGTCCAGTTAACTACTCTGAGTCTATTGGCAATGTTTACCTGTATGTAACAAGCCCTTATGGACAGAGGCTTAAACAGATATATTTTTTTCATACAAAAGCCAAAGGATTCATGTTATTGTCTATAAAGCATAGCCTTTGTGGCCTCTTGATTCCCAGGGGGTTGCCATGTGTCTAGGTGTCCTATCCTTGTTCTGGTAGAACAGCATTGGGTGCATTTTCTGTTTATACACAAAGTGGAAGTCTCCCTCCAAGCCATTCCACTCACGTTGCGGAATATTACTTTAACTATGTAAAGGTGTGTTACATTTGTTTACGCTGCATTTGTTTAATGATGTAAAGATGAGCTGCTTTGCCTGCCTAAAGCACCTAATTGGTCTAATAAATGGCCAGTAGCCAGACAGAAGAGGGACAGGCGGGGCTGGCGGGTAGAGAGAATAAGGAAGAAAGAAATGTAGGCTAGAAAGAGAAAGAGAGGGGGATGCCCGGGGCTAGCCAGGCAGTCACCAGCCAGACATGGAATAGGACATACAGAATGAAAGAAAGGTAAAAAGCCCCAGACAAAATGTAGATGAAGAGAAACAGGTTAAATAAAGTTATAAGAGCTGGTGGGACAGGCATAAGCTAAGGCTGAGATTTCATAATTGATAATAAGTCTTGATCTGGGAGCTGGTTTGCAGTTCAAGAAAGTTTCCTCAGTCTTGAGTCAACACAGGGTCACATGCAGCTCCTGATTGAGAGAGCCCAGCCTCTGGCCTGGGGAGGGGAGCTTCCTGGTAGCCTGTGTCCGCCCTGTTGTGTCCCCTCTTTACACTTTCTTGGTAGTTTCCCTTCTCACATTAAACAAATAAAAGAGTGAGCTTTGGCCATTCCCACTTACCTTGTGGTAACTTTTCATGTTTTCAAAAGTTCAGTACAATTATTTTACAAGAAATTTTGAAAAAAAAAATTTATTGTAAACACAAAAGCTGTTCAGCCTTTCTTGATTCAAGAGGAAACTGCAATAGTAACTGGGTGCAGTAAAAACCTAGGGGTAGTTTGCAGTCTGCGACCATGGCAGCAAGCGATGGAGGCATGAGTGGTGGTGGGGGTGGCAAGTGGTCAGAGTGAGGGTTGTTTCTGTGTGCTCGTTTGCTGATGAGCCAGTGATGGAGAAGGGGATGTCAGGGCCATCTGTGCACCAGGCAGCTGGTCTTGGACATTTCCAAAGATTACTGGGCTTCCGGTAACCCTGGAAGGGTCTGTAACCAGGGTGGGCTGTCATGGGAATGCCAGCCTTGTAAGTGAGCAGCTTGTGCCTTTTTCCTGAGCCAGTTTTTTGTTTGTTTGTTTGTTTGCTTTTTCAAGGCAGGGTTTCTCTGTAGCTTTGGAACCTGTCCTGGAACTAGCTCTTGTAGACCTGGCTGGCCTCAAACTCACAAAAATCCGCCTGCATCTGCCTCCCGAGTGTTGGGATTAAAGGGTATGCCACCTCTGCCTGGCTCCTGAGCCAGATTTGATTGGATACATTGAGAACTTGAAGTCACGTGGGCTCCCTGGAAGAGGTGTTCTAATTAAATCTCTGTAAAAGGCACTCTGGGGCTCGGGCAGGCTTGTGGAAATCGTCCAGGGTAAAGGGCTGTCGCTGAAAAGAGACATTGCGTTTAGGGGTGCTCCCATGTGTGAGTTTGCGTGTACTTGGGAGCCTTCCAAGGGATGGAGCCAGTGTGTTCTGTGAGATGAGTACTTGCTTAAATCTAGTGAGCACTTGCTTGTGCATTGGCATTCTTGGGCCAATATCAGCCAGTTCTCTCAGGGAAAGAGTTACCATTTTCTCTGCCGTGTAAAATGCTCCCTGGCTCCTGCTGAGAGCACAGAATGCTGACGTTCTTCTCTGAAGTCACTTGGGTTGTGTATTGTCGAGCTGGGCCCAGGGTGGAGTCCTGCTCTAATGTTGTTGTTCATGCCATCCTCTCCCAGGCCACGCCAGCCTCGCACAGCCTCTGGGCTGGTCCTAGCCAACGCCCTTCTCTTCATGAACCCTCTGCCCTCTGGTCACGTTTCTGATAATAGTCTTTAAGTAGAGCTGGGAAGATTCCCTGAGGTGAGGCCGGCCAGGCTCCAGTGTGTTTGTTGGGTCCACTTCAGGGGAGTGACGGCAAACCCTGACCTCCAGCTGGGAACAGAATCAGCGCGGAAGTGCTTCCCTGGGAATCACTGTGCAGACATGCAGGGCTGGGGGAGAGGTGCATGCCTCTGACCCAGGCAGCCCACAGTCTCCTGCACGATTCCCCGTGGGTATCCACTGCACTCTTGGTCAGTGTTTTCACCCAGGCTTGTGTACTGGCCAGGAACTCCCCAGGTGGGCAGCGCGGACGGGTCATAGGCTACCAATCATGCACCAGTAGTCCAACTTTTCTATGTTTTGTTTTGGTTCTAGGGTTCAAACTCAGGTCCTTATGTGTGCAAGAACTTTAGTGACTGAGGCATTCTTACCTGAGTGTCAGCTTTAATGTATTGGTTCTTGAAGGACCTCGGGCGGGCGGGGGCTTGGATTATCAAATGAGGAGCTATCCTTGGACAGGCATTTGGAGCGCCAGAAAATGCTGTGTAGGTGTTACAACTGAACACACTGGTGACATACTGTGACATTAAACAACAAAAGAACTAATTCTGCCATGTGTGTAGCATAAACCTGTCATCTCAGCACTCGAGAGGCTGAGGCAGGAGGATTACCTTGAGTTTAAGGCTGACTTAGGTTATAATAAAATCCTGTCTCAAAAAAACAAAACCAGCCCAACAACTGACAAACTGGTCCCTAGGTAGCAGTGTGAACTGGCACCATCTTGTATGTGCCAGGCTCTTGTTCACACCAGGAATGTCCACTGGTTCTGGCTGTTTGGCAGAATGCCATATGGCCTTTGGGTCTCCATGGTAGGGTTTAAGATGGTTAATTTTTCCCTGTGGGCCTGTGAGATGGCCCAGTTGGTAAAAGCATTTGCTGCACAGGTCTGATAATCCAAGTCTGATCCACAGATCCCATGAGCCCCAAAGCTGTTATCTGACCTTCCTGTGAGTCCTGTGGCACACGAGTGTGCACACTCTCATCCCCAAATAATTTGAAAAGCAAACCAAACTTGCTGGGCTGGGGTGTGGCTCAGCCAGTAGAGTGCTTGCCTAACTCGCTCGAGGTCCTGGGTTGCATCTGTAACTTGGAGTAAACTTGGTGTGATTCACTGACGTCAGGGACATCAGGAGCCCACTGCCATCCTTGATTGCATAGTGAATCTGAGGTCAGCCATGTGAGACCCTGTCTCACAGAACAAACAAATATCCCAAACTTTCTGATGGTATGAATACCTTTTTCCATAGTTCTCAGGCGGAACTGGAAGAGACTCCAGGAAGAAGCCGGCTGTAGCTGGAAATATTACCAGACCATGAGAGCAGTCTTGGCTTTGGGGACCCTGTGTTTGAGGGACCCCTGTACACACACTAGAGTCATTTGTTCTGTAAAGGATGACAGTAAATGTCTTGTTTTTTTCCTGTGGTGAACAAAGACAGTGGCTCCTGAAAGAGGCTTCAGTGTCTGGGTTCAATAAAACTTTATCTGCAAAGCTAGGCAGAGGGCCGGCTTAGCTTCCATGCTGTAGTTTGCCAACCCTAATCTGGAGAAAAGCAAGAGGGAATGAAGGCTGCTTGATGACTGGGTTCTCCAGTGACTACAATGTCCCAAAATAGCACAAATTGTAGGAAGGAACTGGCCACAAAGCTTGAAAAGGCGGATGTTTACTTACAGGGAGCGGGATGGATTGTAACTCCCTGCAGACACGCAGCTGGCCTGGGGGTCTGATAGTTTGTATCCATCTTTAAGGGGCTGTCGGGAATAGTTCTGTACTGCACATCACTGGGGCTCACTTGTCAGCCTCTTCAAACCCTTTATATAATTGTCCCTGTCACTCCTTTGTGGATATGACTGTAGACTGAGGGCCCCAGGGAGCTGGAGCCCGAGAGGGAGCCAGGATGGGGAGGTTGGGGCAGTGAAACCCTGTGGATTAGGATGATATCTACAGAGGGACACAGGACATGCTACCTGGAAACGCTGCTTCCCCTGCATGTAGGCAGCTGCCCAGTATAATTGCTGGCTGTCTTCCTTAAGTGGGCAGCTTTTCTGTTGGGGAATTTCAGAATGCTGTCTGGGATCCAGGAAGCTGGCCTGTGCTGGGGACATGCCTGTTGGAGTGATAAGAAGTTGAAGCAGAGCTGGTGAGCCTCCAGCTGAGTCTGAGTCCATCAAGGGTCCTGGACCCTACCCCTCAGGTCAGAGGTTAGAGGCAGGAGAGGCTGGCCTGGGCCACAGAGAAGAGCCCATGGACTAGGTCCTGTCTGGAGAGGAGTTGAGAGAAAGACGGGCAGAGGGACACAGACCTCACTGATGTCAAATATCCAGTGAGGGCCACACACAGGGGAAAGGAAGTCTGATGTTGTTAGAGGCCAGGACAGGGGCACCGGGGAGCCATTTCTTGCAGGAGTGTGGCTCTGCAGACAGTCCCTACTTAGAATAGATGAACTCGTGATTCCTCAGGTGACCCACAGTGCAGGAATCGAGTGCCTTCAGAAGCCACGCTTTATATTTTGAATTTTGCTCTTTTCTGGGCTGGTGGCATGTGGACCATACTCTCTCCCAGCAGGACCCAGCCAGCTTGAGTCTCGAGAGGGGCCACACACAGTCCATAAAATAAGCCTGTGAGTGGTATTCCTAAGCTGGTCAGTACTTGACATGAAGCACACTCACAGGGGAGGACCAGGGAAGCTCGACTGGGATGGTCCGTGGTATTTTAGTGCCCTTCCCCAAGTTAGTCTTGTTTCACATTCACAATTTTCCTGTCTCAGTCTACCAAGAGCTAGAATGACAGGTGTGTGCCATCATTCCTGGTGTTTGTATGTGTGTAAATGTGTGCGCACACATGTGTGCGTGCATGCATGCGTGCATATGGTTGTGTGTATGAATCTCAAACACAGGGTCTCTCACTTGCTAGGCAGGTACTCCACCACTGTCTGTATCCACAGCCCTACATTCCCACTTAAATGTTCACTGTCCCCTGTCTGTTTTCTTGAATGTCCACTGTCCCCTGCACATCCTCTTGAATGCCCACTGTTCCCTGCACATCCTCTTGAATGTCCACTGTCCCCTGCACATCCTCTTGAATGTCCACTGTTCCCTGCCTGTCCTCTTGAATATCCACTGTCCCCTGCACATCCTCTTGAATGTCCACTGTTATGTCCTCAGCCCCTGCCCTAGAGAAGGTACTTCTACCCTGACAGGGATGGGTGACATGAGGCTGCCATTCTGGGGACCAAGGAAAGAATGGGCACACTCCAGTGGCATCTGACCCAATGGCTGTGCCTGGGCCACCTGGGATCTGTAGTGGACAGATCTGTGTGCCCCGCAGCCCCATTCCATGGGGAGGACTCTTCTTACATCTCTTCTTACGTCTTCCCACAGTAATGGGTTTGCCCAGGGTGGCTTTGCATATTTGGAGGTCGAGGTCATGTTGTGGAAGATAATGAAAAGGTGTCAGTCCTAGCCCACGTCCATTGCCAGATGGTGGCATTCCCAGGACTCGGGCACTGAGATGAGAGCACCGCACATGGCTGGTGAGCATCCAGATCCATTTGAAGGTGGTATGCTGCAGAACAACCCCAGCTGCTGCGATGAATCAAGGCCCGAGTCTGTGCTAAGTTCTAGTTTTGAACCAAAAGCTTCCACAGTGCCGACCCAGGCCACAGTGTACTGGGCTCGCAGGGAGGGTTCCACTGACTTTTGTCTCATTTCCTGCACTGGGGTGTTGCTAGAGGATTCCTCCCACTGGTGGTTTCCTCCACACACAGCAGCATGGAGTGGAAATGTGAAGTTGCCTAATAGATTCAGAGAGACCAAAGCCAGGGTCCCCAGGTTCAGCGGTAGCTGAAGACTCGCTAGGTAGCAACTGTTACAACTCCACTTGGGGCTGGCTTGATCCCTGTTCTTCTAGTACAGCCAGTTTCCTGACTCCCAGAGGATCCCTGTCATCTGCCTGTGTCCCATGATATTTGTGATCTGTATGAATTGTGAACTGGGAGAACCCTTGCTTAGCATGATTAAGACCCTGAGTTCAGTCCTCTGTCCTGTGAAATCAATCAACCAGTCAATTAATGTATGCATGCATGTGTGTGTGTGTGTGTGTGTGTGCGCGCGCACACACACACACACACACACACACCTGCTTAGACTCAGTTTGCTTCCTTTTTCTAAGGACCTCCTAGCTACCTGGCTTTACTCATGGTGTGTCAGCTCTGCACATACACACAGCAAGCGAGGCCACTCCAGGAATGAATAGCAGCTGGTTCAGCGTGAGTGGGCTTCTGCTGTGTTCTGGAAGAGACCGCCGTCTCAAATTGGGCGTAGCATATGTGATTCATTTGAAGCTGGGTTTAAAAGCATCTAAATGGGCTCCTTGCCATTTACAACAGGTTCAGTGAAAACCAGAGAATCCTGGGCTTCTAAGATTGGGTGTAATTATTTAGGTATCCTTCCCATGGTTTTAAAACTTCTTTGGCTCGTGGATCTGCTCACCACGTCATTGACTCCTTGGTGCGCGCGCGCGCGCGCGCGCGTGTGTGTGTGTGTGTGTGTGTGTGTGTGTGTGTGTGTGTGTGAGAGAGAGAGAGAGAGAGAGAGAGAGAGAGAGAGAGAACTGGAGACTATGAACCAACATGCTTGCTTTTGGCTTTCATGCACCCTCCCTTGCCTCTGCATCATGGCCTCTGGAGCTGGCTTAGGGCCATGTGTGCCTTTGGCTGCCCTGGTGACACTCTTCCCATTAAAACCATGAAGAGGCACATTCTGTCCTCATGTGCATTGTCATGCTGGTACAATGGTAGCATGGTTGTGGCCACAGTAGGTGTATGTGGTGTCTACCCTGGGGAGGACACCCATGGTTCACCCACCCTGACAACAGAGCTCTTGATTAGTGGGTGAGTGTTCAAATAAGCACTGTGACTCTGAGGTCCTGACTGCTGCAGGAACCCAGATTGGGAATGAGCTATCCTTAGAATAGTGAGGATTAGGGTCAGAAGAATTTCGCCTTTCATTTATTCACTTGGCAACTATTTATACAGCCAATGGCTATCTGCTGTGTAGTTATACACCCAGTGGCTCTCCACTGTGTAGTTATACACCCAGTGACTCTCCACTGTGTAGTTATACACCCAGTGACTCTCCGCTGTGTAGTTATACACCCAGTGACTCTCCACTGTGTAGTTAGACACCCAGTGACTCTCCGCGGTGTAGTTATACACCCAGTGACTATCCGCTGTGTAGTTATACACCCAGTGACTATCTGCTGTGTAGTTATACACCCAGTGACTATCCGCTGTGTAGTTATACACCCAGTGACTCTCTGCTGTGTAGTTATACACCCAGTGACTATCCGCTGTGTAGTTATACACCCAGTGACTCTCCGCTGTGTAGTTACACACCCAGTGACTATCCGCTGTGTAGTTAGACACCCGGTGACTCTCCACTGTGTAGTTATACACCAAGTGACTCTCCGCTGTGTAGTTATACACCCAGTGACTCTCCGCGGTGTAGTTATACACCCAGCGACTATCCGTATGTATATATACACCCAGTGACCTTCTACTACATACTGTTTTGTGGCCTGCCATTGTGCAGAGGATAGGGTGCCCTGTGAGCTTGCTACTGAGTATAGAGTGAGGATCGTATCCTAGTCAATGTGACTGTCTAGCAGCAAGTTCCGTGGACTGTCCGGTATCTGTGGTGCTCTGCAAGCACACGTGTGGGACTGGGCATGTCTGAACTGTGGCCCAAGGGTTGGACCCAAGGTTTACACATTTGTGTGATCAAGAGGCATATCCCAAAGATAGATTCCAGCAAGTGCAAAGGCCCTGAGGAGGCTATGAGAGCCTCCAAGGGCTTCAGTGTATAGATGCCATGACTAGGGGAGAGAGTGGCCAAGTCAGCTGAAACCTTTTTGTTTGGTTTGGTTTTGAGGAAGGGTCTCATGTAGCCTGGCTGGTCTTATATTCCTGATCCTTTTGTCTCCACCTCCTTAAATACTGGGATGGCAGGCGTATGCCACCTTGCACGACTGTAGATACCTTGAGTGCTCAGCAGCTACCTCCTGCAGGTTGAGGACACTGGCCAAAAGGCACCAATCTTGGAGCAGTGGAATTCCACCCCGACCCCTGTCCATAGGCTCCCCATCCCATTATAGACCTCTGCTCTTCCGTGTAATGTCACAGCTGCTTGTGTGTGCATGAATGTGTCACTGTGTGTGTTGGGGTGTATGAGTACATATATGAGTATATGTGTTCTTTAATAAGCATGTGCATGAGTGTCTCAGTGTGTGTGTGTGTGTGTGTGTGTGTGTGTGCATGCCTGAGTGCATCCCACACGAAACCATGAGTTCCATGGTGGTAGGGGGTCTCTGGTTTATATCAGTGCATAAGCAGGTGCTCTGTAATGTATCTGGGGAGCAGGGGAGGTATTTACTGAGCACCTGTGTGGACCCAGCACTCTGCATGCTGTGCATGAATATATAAGGCTGACAGACATGCGAGGCTAAGAGCTGGAGTTGACGCCAGCGGATGCAGTTGGAACCCGAAAGCTTTTGCACCGTCTGTGCGGAAGGAACTCCGGAACCAAGCTGTCTTTCTGTGTCTCCCCAGCCCTGCAGAGACAGCCTGTGGGCACAGCCTTCTTCTCCCTGCTGCTTCTGCCATGGGCACGAGTGGATGGCCCATTCACCATGAACTGTGACCCCCGCCCCGGCATTCCTAGGTGGTCCTGTGTCCCTCGCTGAGGATCTGACAGCCTGGGTAAGTTGGTACTGAGTTGGGGGCTGGATGTTTGGAAGGTGAGGTTTCTGGGGAATTTTCTGTCTGTCCTTTGTGCATTGTCAGTGTCCCATGTCCTGGCTGGGTGCTAGTTGTAGAATGGGACTTAGACCACCTGAAGTGAGCATCCCTGGGCACTGTTCAGATGGAAGATGTTAGGCTCTTAGTTCTCCCAGATCTGCATTCTGCTCCCAGCTGAGTGGAGACAATGTTCTCCTTGGCTTGGGGAGCTGGAATCTGTTAGTCCATGGGGTGTGTGATGGAGAGAAAAATGTCCAAATCTGTCTGTCTTCATTTGTTGCCGTGGAGGAACCACACAAGGCCTAGGAGGTTCCTGGTTAATCAGGACACTGTCTCCCTTCTGAGCACATGGAGGGGCAGGGCCATCTCTGGGGCTTTTGAGAAGGGATGGCTTTCATAGCAGAATCAGGGTGGGTCATGAGCAGGGAGGTTTGTATGATGCTTTTTAGGGTGAGAAAGACATAAAACGCTGTATTTTAAAGGGGCAGGGCTGAAACTCAGTGGAGAGGCCTGCCCTGTGGTCAGAGCACTTGGTGGGCGGAGGCAAGAGGTCAGCCTTGGCTGCCTGAGACCCTGGCTCAAAAAGCAACAGCAACAACAAAAGGCAAGGCGTGATGGGCAATTATGGGGGAGGTGTGGTTCTAGCTGAGTGAAACCAGTTGGGGACTTCTCTGGGCCCATTTTCTTCCACTCCACAAAGCACATAGTCCATCATCCCCACCTCTCTCAGCTGCTGGAGGATTTGGGGGTTCCCGCCTGAGAGCAGATCTCAAAGCTGACCAGCCTGCCGGGTGGACGGGCACACGGGTGGAGTACCAGGTGCACCTGGCGCAGCTAGGCCTCTCACAATAAGCCCTCTTCCCAACCACTGCGGAACTCCTCCTGTTAAGACTGTAAGGGGCTGGACCTGGCTCGCATGGAGCATGTGCAGCTTGGGAAGCCCTGGGTTCCATTCTCACCCCTGCAAAACCAAAACAAGCAAGGAAGCCGAAATAAAAAGTTGTTCAATAGCAAAACCAACAGCAAATAGACAACATAGGGCGAGTGAAAATAACAAAATAAAACAAAACCCAAGGACGTGGGAGGTGGGGGAGGGGCGCTCGCCAGCAGTGTTTCCGGGGCCTCCTGCTTTGGGTGGCTGTGTGAGCGGAGGGTGGTCACTTACCTTTTCTGTGCCGAGTCCACTGAAGCCGGACTCCAGACTGAGCCAGGCAAGGCCTCAGATCCTAGGGCTTTGTCTGACCCCTCTGAATAGGAGGTCGCTGTCTGTGCCTTTCCAGGCCCCAGGAAGATGGCAGTGCATCTGAAACTTGCCCAGTGAGATCAGGATCTGGGGCTCTGGGTCTAAGGTCTCTCTGTCTCTCACTCAGAGTCTCACAAATACTCTTTGCTAAATTTACTGTTTTTTTTTTTTTCAGTTGCTTCCTCATATCTGATGTGCTTAATCCTCATGGAGCTACATCCGTAACCATGGTGACGCGGGTCGAAGTTGGCTCTATTGCATCCCTGAGGGCGGGGCCTGGCCTCGGTGACATCGGCAGCGAGAAAGCCCTGAAGAGAACATACTTTGGCCAGACTGGGGATGCCCCTGGGGCCCCCTCTACTAGAGTCCTGAGTACAGAAAGCCCCCTACGGACCCACCTGTTCCCTCTGCCCCTTGCTCCCAAGCCTTTCCTTAAGGAGCAGGTCCTCGAGAAAAAGACTCCTGTCGCATCTTTGTGGGCTGGTGCCACCCAGTCCTGTCCTTCAGCTGAGATCAACATGAGAGAGGCTAAAGAAGATGTGGCTAAAAGGATGCCGGGCTTAGCCGGACAGGAGGCAGGCAGAGGAGAGCCCCTGCCAAATGGCCCGTCTGTATCTAACAAGGCCACCTTCCTGAGGCCTGGCCCCAGCACTGTGGGCCTCTTGGAAACGAACAAACCTGGACCCAACCCGGGCAAAGGAACTAGTGAGGGGAGCCGGGAGGCCAGCTCCCGCATAGCCCAGGCATCTCCCTTAAGTGCCAGGCCTGAGGTGGCCACCAAGCCTGCCCTCCCAGCTCGAAAGCCCCCAGTGATTCTGCCCCGACCCACCTCCCTGTCAAAGGATGCTGGATCTGACGTGTCCCAGAAGTTGGCAGGCCAAGCCCAACCTTTGCCAAAGGCCCACAGTGTGGAGGACCCTGCTGGCCGGGCTCCAGAGGCCAAGTCCCATCCGAAGAGACGTCCCATGTCAGCAGTGTTCAGCGAGTACCAGCCGCCCCCAAAGCCAGGTCCAAGTGGAGTGGCAGTCACAGGCAAGGTCCCCCCTGTTCCTCCGGAGAAGACGTGGGTGAGGAAACCCAGGCCTCTGTCTGTGGACCTGACTGCTGTGTTTGAGAGTAGAGAGATGCTGCTGAGGAAGGTGCCTGGTGGGCAGAATCCAGTAGAGAGCCAGGGCCCAGAGAAGGCCTGCGTGCAGCCCAAGGGCAATGCAGAGGGCCCTGTCCGCATGGAGGTCACCCCTCAGGACCCTGACTCAGACTTCCAGGAGGTGGCCAAGATGCTCCATGTGCGGAGGGAGAGGACAATTCTTAAACAGACAGATACAGACAGGTCTAGGATTCCCCAGGATGAGGAAAGGCCAGACCAACAGTCAGAGAAGGAGCTGGGGTCCCCTTTGCCCAGGCCAGGAAGAGGCCTGGGACTGGCTGAGGTCAAGGGTGGAGG
This sequence comes from Alexandromys fortis, assembly GCF_014885135.2. Classification (NCBI taxonomy): domain Eukaryota; kingdom Metazoa; phylum Chordata; class Mammalia; order Rodentia; family Cricetidae; genus Alexandromys; species Alexandromys fortis. The sequence continues at coordinate 1,889,282 of NW_026068072.1, forward strand.
GTCTGAGCAGGAGGCTCCTGCAGGGACAGAGAAGTCTGCAGGGACCATCAGGAAGCGTTTCAGCCTGTTTGAGGAAGACACTGCTGTGGCCTTGGTGGTGGTGTCCGAGCCCTCTCCTAGTTCCCCTGCATCCCCATCCACAGTGCCAGAGTCGGAGAGAACTGGTGTGAATGTTCAGGCTCGGATCAAAGGCTGGACTGTGGAGAGCACAGGGGCGAAGCCGGAGGTCAGGAGAAGGACATCTCAGGCGCGGCCGTTGTCTGTGGATTTGACCAAACCGTAAGTAGACACATCCTAGAAACTTGCTCAGCCTCAGGCTGCCTCAACACCCACTGGAGAGCCCAGGGCTAGCCCAGCACCTGCACACACATCTCATCCATTACCCCGGGGGAGGTGATGGTAGTGATGCCTCTCAGGGTACACACAGATGAGAAGAAGGTCGGGACATCCCTGGTGCTGGGCTCCGTTGGTACTCACTGTAAGAGCACAGTGATGGAAATGAGGTTCTTGCTTCACAGGTGTGGGTGAGAAGGTGAGGCGCTGTGGGGAAGCCAGAGTTGGGGAGTCTGGATCAGTTCCAGCTCAGCCTGGTTCTGTGGCTAAGCTGCCCCCAGGGTCAGACTGCCCTTTAACTAGAGCAGGGATGGTGTGTGCCTCAGTGGCAGAGTACTCAAACGGCGCTATGCAAGGCCCTGGGTTCTGTCCCTAGCCCCCACTTCTGTCCCCATCATCCCTTCCCCCCCATACACACGCGCATGCTCCCGGGCACACACACATACACAGGGGTGGGGGTGAAGATTAGGCCTTAGCCTCCATGAATATATTGAAAAACAAATAAACCAACAGAGCCTAGATGACCAGGGCCACCATCTAATGTAGCCCAGGCTGCCTCAAATTCTCTAGGTAGCTTAGGATGACCTCGAACTCCATATCCTGTTAATTCTACCTCTATAGAGCAGGAATTAGAACCAAAATCCTCTCTAGGACCTTCCATCAAAGATTGGGAGAAGACTCTAGAAAGAGTGTGGACAGTGCTCTCCATGGAGGGACCCTCAGCACGGGAGTCCTGGGGGCACTGAGTGAGCCACTGAGGCTAATGCCGACACTCCATGTGTGCCACACCCCACACACTCCAGCCTTGTTTCCACTGTGACCACGCTTCCCACCAGGGAAGACTTAAGGCCTTGGGAGCTTGGTGCAGCCAGGGGCCAAAGTTAATTTTAGGGGTCTAGGATGTGAAACCTGGGTCGTCAGACTTGGCAGCAAATGGCTTTACCCCTGAGCCATCCCTCATCCTGCCCCAGAGATGCTGGTTCACTGGTTTATATGTTGGGAGATTTCGAAAAGAGATTCCCAGGCTAAGACAGCAGAGATGCCCAGGGTCTCACTGTGCTGTCCTGGTGCCTGTGAGGAGTCACATGATTATGTGACAGATGGGGAAACTGAGTCTCAGATTAGGAACACTCATGCCCTCTCAGCAGTATGGATTGCCTGGTAGGGATCAAGTTCAAATGTGTTGGAACCCCCTCCCGTTTCCTTTCTTCTTTCTCTTTATTCCCAAGCCCCCAACCCTGAACCCTAAACACTGTATAGACACTTTGTGATTCATGTTCAGGCTTGTACTGCAGAGAACACGATCAGAATGGGAAGATTCGGATCCCCTCCTCCTTCCCCTGTATAAGTAGGGAAACTGAGGCCCAGAGGGGCGACTGACTAGACACACTGAGAAGCAGAAGCAAGTCTGTGTCCCCACTTTATATGATGACCCACCACCCCCAGGGTCTTGGGTCTCAGGTCTCGTGGCTGCTCCTTGGCAGTGGGTGAGTGTTGTGCCCACAGTTGCTAAGAAGAACCATTAATTATCCCGCCCGGGGCTTCTTCAGTCTTCCCTAAACGCCTTCACAGAGCTATTAGGGTCATGGCTTGCCTCTTATGTCTGCCCTATAAAAGAGGGTGGTAGGCGTTAATTATCCCTGCTTTACAGCTGAGGAAATAGAGGCTCAGGTGAGGCCACAGGCCACCCGGGCTCCCACGAGGAGGTAGTGGAGCTGGGAGCAGCACCCGGCACCTGCTTCTTCTTCCCGGTGGCGGACTTTTTCCATGCAGATATGCTCTGCCTAAGGTACACCCTTCCCACCAATTCCTTGTGCCTTCTGTGATTACAAATGACACCATCTTTCTCAAAGGAAGTTGGGCAGGTGGCCAGGTTTATGCCTATCTGGGCCCCAATCCGAGGACAGTATGGGCTTCAGGGAGTCAAGGCTTGTCACTCTGTGAGTAACTCTGTCTTTGTCCCAGGTTCTCACGATCACCTTCCGGCAGTGAGGTCGGGTATGAGAAATGTGCTCTGCTGGGTGGCGAGCTCACTGGGGAGAGGAGAGAAAAGGTAAGTGTGCTTGCTGTGCACCGTCTCGGCTAGGAGAAGCTTGGGATCTGCCAGGCGCTGGCCAAGGCAGCAGAAGTCAGCACTGCGCTGGGGCCGAAGGCTATGCACAGAGACGCCTGGCAGGCGTTTGTTTTATTTTTTTTCTGTGCAAAAAGTTCGAGGGAGCACCTTCTTCAGTGGCTTTATTCAAGCGTCAGGGAGGCAGAGGCAGGTGGATGTCTGTGTGCTGGAGGCCACAAGAACTTGAGAGAAACCTTGCCCAGTTCACTCCTTGAGTTCTTTCCCTTCCCCTTGACTCAGTACCCAGTAACAGAAACGGTTCAAGTGCCAAAAGCCAGGTTTCTTTGCTCTGGCTCGTAGAACAAAGCTCCCAGTCACGTGGTCACGTAACTGTTTATGGTTGATGCTCTCTCTGGCCTTATATTTCTTTCTTTTGACACGTCTTTGCTGAGGTGCAAGGGACAGACATGAGAATGCGGCCATAAAGAGCCTGAGCAGCAAGCTTCCACCATGTCCTCCCCGCAGCTGCTACCACTCGAGATGGCAAACATTTACACCACACCCAGACACCACCCCTGCCTCTCTGATGTCTCCAGCCTGCCCTTCTCCAAGCAGACCCCCGTTAGCTTTCTCTCCGTAGAGACTGGTTTCCGTTTCTAAGACCTTCAGACCAATTGAGCTGGTGACAGTCACGTGCTTGTGTATCTGGCCTTGTCTCTTGGTTCAGAGTCACCATTCTCAGGTTGGTCATCTTGTATCCCTTTTTACCTCTGTGCTGTATCCATCCAAGAGGTGGACCACCGTGGGGTTTGCTATCATTCTTTGGCTGGCACTGGGGTGGTTTCCAGTCTCTGAACTATTAGAAAGTCTCTAAGTCTCTCCCTCTCCTTTCCCGACCCCTCCCCTCTGAGATGTGGTCTCATGTAGCTCAGGCTGGTCTCAAACTGGCTGTAACTGAGCCCTTGAATTAGCTCTCAGGGGCTCGGATTACAGGTGTGTATTGCCACACCCAGTTTTGGGCCATGCTGGACGAGGAGTCCAGAGCTTTGTGGATCTTGGCAAGGACTCTACTAACTGATCCACGTCCCTAGCCCAGTTTGTTTTGTTTTGTTTTGCTTTGCTTTGCTTTGCTTTGCTTGGGCAAATACCTGGGAGTGGCGTGGCTGGGCCATGTGGCTGCTGGGCTGCTGTGTCAAAAGGGACTTCTGCTACCTCTGAATAATAGACCAAGAGCTTCTCCAAGGCCTTGTCCCTCTCAGTGAGTCCCCAAGGAAAGGAGCTGCCTTGGAAGGGCAGTGATGGCCACTCCATTGGTACCACAGCAGCAGTGCAGCATGGGTCTCAGAAAGCTGGGGCTTAGTAGGGACTGTCCTTAGATCTCAGGGCTTGGCTTGAGGGACATTCGATTTTTTTGTAAATTTTGATTATTCAAAAATTCTCAAGAAAGAAGAGGTTAATAAGCCCCTACTTTACATTTAACCAGGGATCATCTCTATAAGAAATACTATTTGCTGGTTTTTAAAAATTGTGGTAAAAGAACAAAATGGGAAGCGTGATGGTAGAGCTTATCTCCCACATCAGTCAACCGCAGTAAGTCGTCAGCATTGTCCCTGCAAAGTCTGAGAAGCTGGTTTGTCTATATTGTGTACGCTCTTCAGCACTGAGTATTTTAGGGTAGGGTTTGGCTTGGTGGATATAGTGTTTGCTGTGCGAGCCTGGGGACCTGAGTTCGAATCCCACCCCCATGAAAAAGCCAAGTACAGCAGTACACCCACAGTTCCAGAGCTGAGGCTGTGGAGCAGAGATTCCCCTGGGTCCGCTTAGTCAGACAGCCTAGCTGAATCGGTGAGCTCCAGGTTCAGTGAGAGACCTTGTTAAATAAGGTGGACAGCAGAGGGAGACACTTGTTGACCTTTGGTCTCCGTGTATATGCACACACATGGATGTGTCCTCACAACACACATTTATTGTGTCTTGCTGTTTTTTCTTCATTAATTAAACAGTTTAACTTGTTTTTATTATTGTATAGAGGGGGATATGTGCATCACGACATGTGGTCAGAGGCCGCTTTGCAGCGCCCACCCTCTAGCTTCGGTTCTGGTGGTAGAACTCAGGTCACCAGGCTGGGTGGCAGGGGCTTTCCAGGTCGAGCCATCTGAGAGACAGTTTGCTCTTTAACAGGGAAGCCCCTTCATTTGCCTCCCCAGTTCCTGTCCTTTTCAAATCCTAATGTTGCCTTCTGCCATTTTTCAGCGTACGGAAGGATATGGTTTGGATGGAATCCCCACCACAAAAAGTTCCTGGAAGTCTGGGGTTCCCCAGAAGACTAGGCAGACGGAACCCAAAGATGCCTCTGGCCAGGACCCTGACAAGTATCAGCGTAAATACTCACCAGGAGATCCAGGCCCTTCTGAAGTCAGTCCAGAAGATGATGGAAGCTTCCAGAAGGTGTGGGCCACGATGTTTGAGCATCATGTAGAGAGACACACAGTGGTTGACCAGGCAGGCCATTGTCTCTCACCTACATCCCCTCATGATGTGGCTGACATCCCAGATCCCAAACCCAGGCCTGAGAAAGGCTATTGGCTAGGAAGGGACCCTCCCGGAGTAATGAACAAGAGAGACAGCTCTAGGTGGTCCAGCCATGCTGACCCAGGGATGCTGGGACAAGCTGTCCTTGTGGATGTAGAGCCAATACAGTATCCCACATCTGTCCCTGAGACACAGGCCATGGGAGAAGGGCACAGCAGTCATACTGTCCTGACACATCAGGAAAGTTCCCCTGTGTCCCAGAGGATCCAGCCCAAGTATGACATTGTGCATGCCACAGGGGAGCGAGCTCACAGTGAAGCAGTCTCCAGGGTGCCCGAGGAGAAGGCGGTGACACTACGCAGTGGCAGATCCCGGCTCTCACTGCAGGGTCGGCAGCTGTCCCAGGAGGTCAGCCCTGCTCACCTGGAATGTGCTCTGCAGGCTCATGGAGGTGCTGGCCAGAGGGCAAGTTCATTATGGGCAGCTCGGGGTCAGGAGGCCAAACAGCCACAGGATGGACTTGGGGGCAGTTTCCCACCCTCCAAATGGACAGGAGGGGTCGTGACAAGCTGGCAGAGCGCCTCTGTGGTCGGCAGAGATCTCGATGGACCCAAAATAGGTCCATCTTGGGATAGCTCTTCAAATCCTCCATCCAGGGCCACCGCTGAACCCCGTGACTCCCTAGTACAGGAAAGACTGAACTCCTTGTCTCTGCAGAAAGGTCCCCTTGAAGTAGCCAGTGAGGATAACCCAAGGCTGGCCCAGCCTGAAGTCAGAATGCGTAGATCCAACCCTTCAGAACCAAGGATGGACAGGTGGAGGCGGCGGACTCTGCCACACGATGTGAAGTTTGATGCGTTCAGCCTCCTCACGCCAGAGAACACTTCCAAAGAGCAACAGAGACCTGCAGATGATGTGACCTCCTCAACCTGTGCCTTAAAGAGACCTCCATTGTCCCACCACCAGGCACAAACTCGGGAACTGACGCCAGGAGCCTCACAAAGTAGGACTTGCCCCGTGGAGAAGCCTGGACTGTCTGCTGAACCCAGTGCGACTTTCTTTGCGGTGACTTACCAGATTCCCGATATTCAAAAGGCCAAGAGTGTTGTTAAACCAGGGCCTGAAAATGTGTCGGAACCTCCTAGAAGGACGACTCCCCCTCTGTCACCTCGCTCTTTTACGTCTACTTTGGCTTCTCCTAGCCATGAAGAGCCACGGGCTCCTGCCAGCAGTAAGGGCTGGGCCAAGGGCAGAGAACATGAAGAAGGAAAGGGTCTTCCAAAACACGCGAAGGCCACAGAGCAGCCATCATCTGCTGGGGACAGGATTCTGGATCCTTCCAGGGACAGAGTTATTGATGTGGATGCTCTGGGGATTCATCGAGGGTCAGAGGATGAAACTGTGAAGGACAGCAGGACCAGGGCATCTTCAGGCGTGGGTGCCCCACAAATCTCCCCGGTCCTGAGGCGCCCCAAAAGTCTCCTGGTCAGAAGGAGGACAGAGGTGATCAGCGAGACATTCCCAGGGAAGGTGAGAGATGGCTACAGGTCTGGCGTCCTCGACATTGATGCTCTGATGGCCGAGTATAAAGAGCAATCAAGCAGAAACCTCAGCAAGGCTCAGGAGCAGAGGGGCAGTTCTCCAGCCGAGCCCAGTGGCTCCCCTCAGGAGAGGTCAGGTTGGCCCAAGGAGGTGGAATGGAGACGGAGGAGCCTGAATGAAGCTCCCTGGTCAGACAGTGTTGGAAAAAAAGCGGGGACCTCTGTGAAAACTCCCCAGTCCCCTGGCCCAAGCAAGCAGCCAGCAGAGCCCCTAGGGGCAGCCATGACCACCAAGTCTGGCCTGCCACTGTGGGCACCACCACACTCAGCTTCTGGGGAAAACTGTTCCTCACTCTCCCCTGTTCCTGCTGGTTCCAGGAAAAAATCCCCAGGCATTGCTGAGTTGGAAAGCAAGCCCTCCCCCAGTGAGCACCTGGAGGCAAAGAATAGGCAAGGCCCAGCCAAGTCCCAGGAACCAGACAGCGAGGACAGAATCTCCCCCAGGACACCTCCCTCTGACCAGAAGAAAGGGACGCCAAAGAAGTTCACGAGTCAGGGAGCGGAGGGTGATGGAGTGCGGTGGGGAACCCCCCCACGTGACTATACGTCACCAGCCTCACCACTGGACATCAAGAGGGCCTGCTCAGAGAAGGGCCCACCAGCCAGGGTCCGGGAGGGCCTGTCGGTCATGCAGGACGCCAGGCAGCGGAGAGGGAAGCCGAGTCTCCCTGCTGAGACACCCAAGGTCACAACGGGACCCTGCCAGAAGGAGGCAAGGAAGCCAGACGGTCCTAAGGTTAGTCCACGGTGCTTTTTTCTTGTCATTTTAATTCTGGCTGATGTTTAAGCATCTGAAGCGAGGGTGTCAGGCTCAGCCTTTGTGTGACTGAGTGGCGGAGGCTGTGGGAGCAGAGTATTCAGGCAAACCTCCCCGACAGGTAGGTGTGCAGACCCTTCCAGACTCCATGAAGTTTCTGCTTCCTCCTCTCTTTATCCTCTCCCCACTTCCCTTCTTTTGCTGGGCAGGGCATGTGAAGCTAGTACTTAGCCCCAGCCCTGACCAGTTTTGTCCTGGGACAGCCTTGAGAAAGTGACATCATTTGCTCAGAGAAATCACATTTTCAGGTGGATTTTCCTGTCATAAGATGGTTTGTTAGAAAACCTTCCCAGCCAAGTTAGTCCCTTGCTCTGTCTGCTTGACCGTGGATTGTGGGTTCAGCACTCGGCCTGGGGTGGGGATGAGAGCCAACGTTTTGCGTGAGCAGCGTGGAGTGCCTGCTCTATACCAGCTTCCTTATTGTCTTCCCCAGAGCCAGCGTTAAGTACATGAGCGTCCAGAAAGATCTTTGGTGTATGAATGATTGTAAGAGGCCTACTGGGTTTTACAAGCTGGCTTACCCCAACTCTGGGTCCTCCCCAGAGGCAGAAGCCTGTCTTAGGTACCTTAGGTGGTGACCAGAGGGACTGGCTGGGGATTGGGAAGGTGACAAGGAATTTGATACCAGTGTGTGTGCAAATAAAACTTGGTGCCCTGAGAACCTCTGGGAAGCTCATAACATGAGTGAGTTGATGGGGTCAAGGGTCAGAGGGCCCGAAGTATGGATTTTCTGCTTCCTCCCATTGTCCTCTAAGCCTGTGTGTGGGGATGTGAGACTCTCCCATTCTGATGGACAGCAAGGCTGTCTGCACACAGGAGGACGGCTTTACACCAGTTCATGTATCTGTCCTGAGTACTAGGGAGCAGACAAGGTCTGCTACAGGTGTAAAATAGGCAGTAAAACACAAAAAACAGGGCTCAGAGAGACTAAGAAACCTATTACAGGTCACACAGCAAAAGGCAAAGATGCCTGAGCCCAGATCTGGTCAGATGCCTATGAGATGCTGACCACTGTGGTCAAAGCGGGGAGGAAGTCTGAACCCAGCACAGCCCTTGGAGAGAATTTTTTTTTTGCCTTGGCTGGGTGATGGGGACCTGGAAGTTATATGATGCTCAATGAAGTGCTGGAGGAGTGGCCCAGGAAGGCATCCTGGAGGAGGCACTGAACTCAGTCACTCCCTGAGGAGACACTGGGATGGCCACAGCAGGGACGGAGGCCTGGAAGCTGCAGAGTCCTTCATAGCCATTGTCCTGTGATTCAGCGGGAGGCAACAGCCTAGCCTGAGCAGTGTTTTCTGCTGTGACAAAATGTCACAGGCTGGACATTCCTGGAGAAGAGAGACTCATTTCCCGCAGTTCCAGTACCCAGGGCTGGCTTCTTCCCTTCCGCATTATCCTGCAGTTTCAGGTCACAGTGTCTTTAAAGTAGAGCACAACCCAGGATTGCGGCAAACAGTTTCTCATCCCCAAGCCTGTGGGAGAGGAACCAGGGGGCTAGCCTGGGCAAAGGGGACTGTGAGGAGTTTCGAGGGGGATGCCACTTCAAACCTGCAGCTCTTCTGGGGGCCCAGGGTTCTAAGTGCCACATGCAGAACCTTCCATACTTGCCATGGAACTTCTCCGTGCCTCTGGTGCCTCCTGTGCCCACACCGCTCAGGAATGATGGCAGTTGAAGCCCTGCTGTGGGGGGCTGAAGAGTGCTGCAGCCTGTGTGCTCCTGTGAGGGGCTCACCCGAGCTGTGCTAGCAGCGTGAGGGGGAAGAGCTGTGGAAGGTGACACTTGCTCAGCCCGCCAGCACCTCAGGTCTGAGCCAGGGCTGCAGAGGGGCCCTGAGTGCCCAGGCCCCAGGAGGGCTGGTTGTCAGGGATCAGCTTTCTCAAGGCTGAGGAATGGAGAGACCTGCTTCCTGTTTCTCCCTTCCTGCTTCTCTCCTGCAGGAAGGCCTTTGTTTGGTTGACTTTGGGGTCAGGGTCTCCTGTAGCACAGGTTGTCCTTCAAGGCCTGACCCTCCTGACCCCTACCTGTGCTTCCTTGAGTCTCTCTGGTTCTTGATCTTAAAGAGCAAAAACAAACAAATGAATGAAAATTAAAAGCCAGAGGCCTCCGCTCAGGGCTCTAAACTCTGCAGACCTCCCTGAGCAGAGGGAGCAGGGAGGCTTCCTCTTTGCAGCTGGTGAGGATTTCTGCAGCCTGGTATGGCACTGTATGCCTTAGGAGCTAGAAATATTCCATGGTTGTGTACATACACATCACACACACACACACACACACACACACACACACACACACACACACAAGTGGTGTATTTCTGTTGGGTGCTTAGGCGAATTTCAGCCATCTAGGGAATGTGGGGGCACAGGAAGCGAGGCCCCTCACAGAATGCTTGCCTTCCAGGCCTTGTGGTGCAGACCCCAAACCCCAGCTACTCAGGAGGCAGGAGAATCAGAAGTGCAGGTCCAGCTGGATGGAACAGGGTGGCCTCTCCCAGTCTGTGAGCCATGCCCCTTAGACACCTTTGGCATGGCTGCTGGGCAGGTGAGCCTACATCCCCAGTCCTCTGGGGACATTTTGTTGTCACTCTGGGATGGGTTATATCGCTCCATTTAGGCAGAACTCATAGCTTCCATTTGAATCCTCCAGGGAGCGGGGCAGTCCTATGCAGAGTGAGCCAGGTCACATTTGACCCTGCTCTAGAGCCAGGGGACATGGGGGATATAGTTAGTGTGAAACATGCCAGTGTTCTGGGGTACTCCTACACTTTGGGGGTGGTTAGTTAAGATGTTTTACTATAGGCACAAGGGTTGAGAACCCGTGCTCAGAGCAAAGGGTGACAATTCCCTTTAATGGAAGGAGAGGACTGTACAGAGTTCTGCTCTGGATATGGAAACAGGAAGGGGCTGGTGAGGTGACTCAGAGGGTGAGCCTGGGGACCTGGAGTTGATCCCTGCGACCCTTGGAAAGGTGGAGGGAGAGGATGGACTCCTGACCCCACACACGCCCATGGCACACATGCCCCCACCCTCTCATATCATACCCACGCAGTAATAATAAATGCACGTTCAAAAATCATATAATGCCTTTTAGAGCTTGGGCTTCTGCTCAGTGTTCATGGAGCAAATGTGCTGGTCAGGCAGGGTGACATGTGCCTGGGTCATCTTCCAGAGTTCCGCCTGGGCTGCGTATGACCCCGTCTCAGAAAAGGTCCTTGGGAAGATAAAATGTGGTATAGCCCTATAGTGGAATAGTATTCAGTTATAAAAAAGGAATGTCTTAGCCAGGCATGGTGAGGCATGCCTGTTGTACCACCATTCTGGTAGCTGAGGCAGGAGGATGGCAGGAGAGGAATAGAAGAAGCCATATTTGAAGCTGCTCGTCGCTCAGGTGGCGTGGCAGGTACTGTTTGTGTGTTATTTAGTTTAAATTAGATTCAAATCTGATGTCTCTGTTGCCCTGGCCGTGTCCAAGCTTGCGTGATTGCTTTGGTCCTGTAGAACATTCTAGTGACTGCCCAGGTACCAGCAACCTGAAGCCAGTGAGCAAGTGAGGTCCCTGGAGACTGGTAGGTCCTGGCAGGCAGAAGGTAGTGCTGGGATGGTGGGGAACTGTCTGGAAAAGAGCCATCTGAATGACCAGACAGACCTAGGCCATACAGGACCTGGGGAGGAGGTGGGAGCTACGGTGCAGACGCCCAGCCCAGGTGGGCTTGTCCTGGGGACCCAGGGCAGCCTTGTGGGAGGGTGTGTTTCATCCATGTTCTTTCAAACACAGTCCTTGTCACCCCAGAAAGTCCTGCGTTTTATAAGCCACCCTCATCTGTCTGTCGTCTGGGCAAGCCAAGGACTTGGTAAACATGGCTCTCCTCTGCTCCTGATGACTCTCCTTAGCCTGGCGTCATTCTGTTGCTCACTTGGCTGTTGGTATAATTCTTTGGAGTAATTACTATTTGGATCCAACTTTATTTTCCATTGACTTGTTTCCTTGTTGTTGAGTTGCTGTTGCTCTTTATATGTTGTGGGAATAAGATGGCTGACTTGCGTACTCTCTTCCTGTTTGTGAGTGGATTCTTCACTGTCATCATGGTGTTCTTTAAGCACACGTGTTTTGGGGTTGACCAAGTCCTTTTCTCCTTGTTACTTGTGTTTTTGTGCCATGTCTTGGAAGCCACTGGCTAATACGAGGCTTGTTTCCTTTTACATTTTCTACTTTCAGCTTCTCCATTAATATCTTGTTCTCTTTTGCCCTAGTTTTGGTCCAGGGTGTGAAGTTTGGTTTGTTTGTTTTTGTTTTCTTTTTGTTTGTTTGGTGTACAGGAATTTACTTAATTTTTACCATGGCAAGAGTCTGGTGTGTAATCCACCCCAGAGTATCCTCAGTAAGCTGCGCTCATGTCCAGGGCTGCCACAGGAGCCTTTAACTTCAGGACACAGGGTCTGTTTGAAGATAAAAAAGTATCAGCCTGGAACTCTTTGCCGTTCCTCATCTCAGTTCAGTACATTTTATACTTTTCATCAGGTATTGAGGTTCTGACACCGTAGTCTAGATTGGCCTTCAAGACTGCCACCAACAGGCCAGACTGACATGTGGGTGGGATTTGTTTAATGCCACCCGAGCATAGAAATGAGCCCAGCAGAAAGGACACAGAAACAGAAGAGAAGGCCCTGCAGGATTAGGGTGCTCAAGGGATGTGAGCAAGTAGCCAGGAAGGCCAAGAGAGGTCTAGGGAGTCAAGAATAGGGATGGGGGGAAAGGGGCTAGCCTCGCCTTTCTGATGCTGTGTGTCACTAACCTGCCCTCTCTGGGCCTGCTGGCTTATCTGTGTAGAGTGTGGCAGGTAGCACTTTCTGGACTCCTGGGTGTGCTAGGCTGTGATGGGTTCCCCAGTGTGTAGCTGAGAGGAATTCAGACTACATGCCCTCCACGAAGATGTTCAAAATAGGACCACAAGATCAACATGGGCAGTGACTGGCTGGCAAACTGGAGGCCCCGTGGGCCAGGCCCACGAGCCAGGCATGCCTGCCCCCTGGTGGCTGGACTATGTCGTGCAGGTTCTGGGCAAGCGTCTAATTTCTGTTTCCCCTTGTTTGTTCCCACATGGTTGAGGTCGGAGAGGTTAAAGAATTACTTGAGTTGTGAAACTGAGCCACTTGGGCCTAAGACCTGCTACCCAGATGTTACCCATGACCATGACAGTGGGGGTTTCTGATGCTGTGCTACACCTGTCCTGTGAACAGGGGTTCCCACTAAAATTCTTTCCTTGTGTTCTCTATCTCAGATGCCTCCGCAGAACCTGGAGCAGGACGGCCAGCAGCCTGTCCGGCAGGTGTCCCCCGCTGCCTCTGTCCCCAGGCGAAGTCACAGCTTTTGCAAGGACAAGAAGAGTGGACCCTTTGTGGTGAGTGACAGTCGTACCGCTGGAGAGGGCCTCACAGGCTTGGTCTGTGTTGGAAGGTTCTGTGAATGTGTGTGGAGGGTTCAGGTTGACAGCTGCCTGACAAAGGATGACCAGCTGGGGACTGGGTTACCAGACCCTCTGTGCTGGGGAAACCCTCGCTGCTTTCGGGGTTTTGGCACGAGGGGCTCTGCAGCTGGCCACAGAGGCTGGTGAAAGTCTTGGGTTCAAGCTGCAGTGCTGTGTCTTTTCAACAGCCTTGAGGTTTTGAGAGTTTAGTGTCTGCACCCTTTGATTTTCTCAGCAGGGAAAGCTGGATTAGTGATTCCTGTGTCACTGCTGATTTAAGAATGGAGTTGAATTCGGAGGGAGCCAGGCCAGAGAAAATGCACCCATGGGGGACATTAGGAGGCTGTGGAAAGCCAGCTCCAGACTTGCGGGGCCCACGATCACCATACACATGTATCCTCTGTCCCTGTCCATGCAGTGGGCAGAGAAGAGCCCTTACTTCATGTGGCTGGTGTGGGCTCTGAGGAGGTGACACAGGAGGGACTTGACATGGTTCTGAGCACCCCGCAGACACGCTGCCACACTGCCTGGCTGCAGGTTGTTGGCTGTGTCTCTTTGGCCGACTCTTCTTCTCTCGACTTCCATGCTGTCTTAAGAAGGACCTGGGAAAAGGACCTCTGACCTTCGGAGCCTGGACCCAGGCTCCCCTGGTGATTTGGTTGATTTCTGTGCGTGGTCTGTAAATGGACAAGTTCTCTCCTTGCTCGGAAGGTGCCCTGAAGGCACGGCCCAGGCTAGCTGTGGCCCAGGGTGGCTCGAGTCCCGCCTCCCATACCTTCCCATGTCCGTGGTCTAGAGAGACTTCAGCTGTAAAATGGGCATATTTGCTGTTATTGTAGGGTGGAGTAACAGGGTGTGTGGCCGGTGGGACGGTCATCTACTGAGTGGCCCTGGGAGTGGCCCTCGTGCCTAGATGCCAGTGGCAGCCTTACAGGCATGTGACACTTGACCATCTCTGAAAGTTCCCTTCCTCAGATACCCTTGTCTCTAGTCCCTCTCTGGTGGCACCGCCTCCCTTATCTGAACCAGTGTAAACTTGTGTGTGTACCTGTGAAGGTGAAGGTTATGGAGAGAAAAGGTCTGGAATCTGTCTGCAGTCTCTGGCCTGCAGGAGGCCTCCTTGCTGCAGGCTCCTCCTCTTTCCGCTGTGCCATCAAGAAGACTTTGTCCCTAGAGTCCTGGATGGCTTGCCTTGACTCCTCTGTTCCGGATCTGAGGCCCCTGTGCCCTGCCTGAGGCATGTGGGACTTCCTCTCCTGCAGACTGCAGACTGAAGGAAGGACCAGGACTCAACCCTGCAGGACTGGTCTCTGGTCTCATGCCTGCAGTGTTAGGAAGCAGCAACAAGGAGGCAGTGGGTGTCCAACCCCCTCCTGACTCCTCCCATAGCCTGTGATGGACTGGTCGACCTGGAGCATCTGAAAGGAAAGACCAGCTTCAGCTGCTGTGGCCTCTGGGGACTCAGTTTCTCCTGTAGGACGGAACTGTGGCCTCTGGGGACTCAGTCTCTGCTGTGGGACGGAGCTGTGGCATCTGGGACTCAGTTTCTCCTGTGGGACGGAGCTGGTCTGGTCTCAGAGCAAATGAGGACTCCTCATTAATGCTTTGGTTGAGGAGGCCCCTTTCCTCCTCTTTCCTTCCCCGTCCTCTCCCTCTCCTTCTCCCCTTCTTTGTGTCTGTTCAACTCTGTAGAAATGGGGAAACTGAGGCCCACAGTGAGGACCTAATTTGATTAGGATGTCCTTTCAGATGAGGCCTGGGGATTGGTGACATCTGTGAGTTCTCCTGAGATGGTTGGGGAAGCCTGGAGAACGTTGGCTGTTAGTCTGTCTGGAGAACGTTGGCTGTTAGTCTGTCTGATAAATGTTGGCTGTCTGATTTACTTTGGCTGTCAGTTTGTCTGATGAACTCTGTCTGTTGAATGTTGGCTGTCAGTCTGTCTTTGTTTGTCCGTAACTTCCTGCTGTTGCTTGCTCGTCTAGGGTCACATATCTTCATTCTTTTAGGAGTTTTGTTTTTATTTCATGTAGCCCAGACTGGCCTCAAACTCTTTATGTAGCCAAAGATGACCTTGAACATTCTTCACCTGTTCCTGCCTTCTGAATTCTGGGTTACAGGTGTGTGCCTCCCTGCACTGTCTATGGGCGGTAGAGCCTGGTAGATGCCAAGGTGACACTCTGCCAACTGAACTACACCCTAGCCTTTGTTATCTCAGGCTTTGTCCATCCTTACTTGAGTGCTGCCCACCTCCCCTGCCATTTCGGGTAAACGAACCCCTTCCTACTCTAAAGAAAAGCAAGATTCAGAGGGGGCTCAGCCACCTGCCTTAGGCCACACAGCATGAGAAGAGCTATAACCAGGGCCCACATGTGTTGCCTGGGACTGGGCACTTCCTCCCCCAGGCTGGGCTGGGCAGGCTGGTAGTCCTCACCCTGCTCCCCTTCCCACAGCTCCTGCCAGCTCCCCACTGTAGCCCCTCCAGGAAAGGGAACATATGAGTCCTGGGACTCAGCCAACGTTGACTGTGGGTTGTTCTGTCTATCATATCTAAGCCAGCCCGGGGACCCCCAGGGCTGATTGAATCAGCGAATCTGCGTGACCACACCCACTGCTGCCCACCCGCTGCCCTGTAGGGCAGAGGGAGGCAGGACACTCTGCTCCGCCCACACTGGGTGCTGGCACAGCCAGCTGCAGAACAGCTGCTTGCTGCTGTCATTGCTGTTGTCTGCTCCTGCGAGCTGTCTTACTGTGAAAGGAAAGTGTCCCCGACCTTAGGAGTTCAACTGAGTCCTCGAAGGGGAAATGTCTTCTCCTGATCCTGTGGTGTATCCTACCACAGGTATGGCCACCCTTCTGCCCATGGCTTATGTCTCCTAGAGATTATAGAACATGGTGACTCAGTGTGGACCCTGACCTCCGGCACAGGTTACCCAGCAGCCCCTCCTGTGACTGCGAGGTCATAAGTCAGCAGTTATGGGGTTCTCACATTGGCATGAACCTATGGGAAGTCCAAGAATGGCCTCCCCATGACTAAACACAAACCGGCTCTTCCTGGTTTATTTAGCTATATGTTCATTCTTTATGTGTCCACTGTGTGCCAAGCCTGTGTGACTTCAAAGTCCAGAAACCCTACCTAGGATTTGTGGTACAGGGGTGCTGGGTGATGTCAGGGATTTAGTCAGCCTTTAAGGTCCAGCCTGCTGGGGAAACAGGGTTCAAAGAGGGGAGGCCAGGCTGGAGTGGAGGTCCAGGCAGTCAGGAGCCTACAGTAATCTGCTGTGCCTGGGGGAGCCGGGGCAGTGCACTGGGCATAGGGGCGTGAGGGCGGACTCCAATGGTAGCAGGGTTGAGCACACCCTGGCTTGTGAGGTCAGTACCCACCAGCACCAGCTGCCTCCTTTTTCACTCTGGGTGCGGAGGACTAGGGACAGCCACAAACAGCCTCTTCTTCTTTTCTGGATTGAACTAGCCACACCAGGGTTTGTCTGCTAGAGTGAACGCGTGCTGCCAGCCGTGTCGGAGGTTGTGTGCTGTGGTGTTCTGTGTTTGTTCGTGCCCCTAATGATCACCCATGCAGCTATGCCTCTATCCACCCAACTGTCAGTTTATCTATCCATCCATCCGTTGACTCGCCCATCCACCTACCCATCCATTGCTGCCCTCCCTCATATCTTGCTCGATTTATTAACTTATGTGGACCTCCAAGGATATGAAAGGGGATGAATTAATTTCTGTCTTCAAATTGTTTTCATTTCTAAGCCAGGAACAAGTAGTTGCACACTTGGTATGTTGGCCATGTCATTTATCCTTCCCCCACACACACAACCACTGGGAACGTGTTTGGAAGCCTTCATCCTCCAGACTGTTCAGGGAAACAGTGGGCCAATGTATGTGATGCTTCCATGGTGTGTGCACAGTGTGGGAACCAAATACGTAACCACTGGCCAGGCTCAGAAGGGAGATGTCTGGATGTTACCAAACACCGTGAAGAAAATAAACCACTGTAGGGAGCCAGGGTGGGGGATGGGGAGAGGGGTACAGGGCCTCTTTCTTGTCAGGTGGTCAGCAAGGGCCTCTTTGAGGAAGTGACTATGGGTGGGGCCTGTAGAAGGATCAGAGGAGGGTGTCGGGCAGAAGCAAAAGTCTTGGGTATAGACAGAAGCTTCTGTCCTGCTGGGTCCCACAGTTGTTCAGTCTCAAATAAACACACCAAGGCTTATATTAATTATAAACTGTTTGGCTTATTACTCAGGCTTATTACTAACTAGCTCTTACGACTTAAATTCACCCATAATTCTTGTCTATGTTTAACTATGTAGCTTGGTACCTTTTTTCAGTAAGGCATTCTCATCTTGCTTCCTCTGCATCTGACTTGTGACTGTGTCTCTGCCTTTCCTCTTCCCAGAATTCTTCTAGTCTGGTTGCCTCGCCTATACTTCCTGCTTGGATACTGGCCAATCGGTGTTTTGTTAAACCAATACAAGTGACAAATCTTTACATGGTACAAGACCATTGTCCCACAGCACTTGGGCCTTCTTTAGTTTGATGATTATGATGGTGATAACAATGGTGAATGAGCCAGTGGAGAAGGTGATCCTTGATGGCAGGATAAGGGCTGTATTAGTCAGGGTTCTCTAGAGGAGCAGAATGTAAAGAATCACTCTCTTAGACATACATATGTAATGGGATTTATTAGAATGGCTCATGGCATTGGTCCACCTTGTCTAACAGTGGCTGTCTGCCAATGGAAAGCCCAAGAATCCAGCGGTTGTTCAGTCCATGAGGCTGGATGTCTCTGCTGGTCTTTTACATACTGGAATCCCAAAGAAGTAGACTCTAATGCCAGTGAAGGCATGGACTTGCCAGCAAAAAGGAGGGCACTCAGGCAGAGAGCAAGCTTTCTTCTTCCTTGCCCTTTATAAAGACAGGCTTCAGCAGAAGGTGTGGCCCAGATTAAAGGTGGATCTTTTCTTTAAAGATGTATTTATTTATTATGTATACAACATCCTTCTGTGTGTGCCTGCAGGCCAGAAGAGGGCACCAGATTTCATTACAGATGGCTGTGAGCCACCATGTGGTTGCTGGGAATTGAACTCAGGACCTCTGGAAGAGCAGCCAGTGCTCTTAACCTCTGAGCTATCTCTCCAGCCCCAAAGGTGGATCTTCCCATCCCAAAAGATCAGATTTAAAGTTGGGTCTTCCCACTTTGAATGATTTAATTAAGAAAAATCCTTCACAGGTGTGCCCAGTTGCTTGGATTTTAGTAAATTCCAGATGTAGTCAAGTTGGGTAAACAAAGTAGTTGTGTGTGTGTGTGTGTGCATGTGTGTGTACATGTGGAAACCAGAGGTCAGCCCCAAGTGTTGCCCCATGATGCCTGCTCAGCATGTGACCTGGCTCTTTTCTAAGGGACTTCCTCTATCCTAAGGTGGCAGGGAGACCCCTGCTTAGAGATTCTAAACCTGAGGCTCAAGGCAGGGAGGTGGCTGCACCAGGACACACGGTGTAGAAGCGGTGAAGCCTGGGTGAGGCCTGGCTTGTAGCACCTTCCTCTGCATCAGGGAGGGTTTCAGCAGCACCAGAAGTGCCCACAGGGCTTTGTGGGCTCCCAGGGGCCCAGAATCCATCCAGTGATCACCTGCCCTCAGGAATCCAGGTGCACACGCTCTGCTTGACAAGCTGCCCTGATGGGCACACCTCCCTGGTGGGTAGAGCCAGGGTTACAGGCATGATGGCCTCTGCTGGGAAGAGGTCCAGACTTGTGGGTGCTGTTCCCAGATGATGTCACATGACCAGCCTGGGCTGTCCACTAATCAGACAGTGTGGGGCTGGTGATGAGTGGGAGGAAGGGTTGTAGAGAGACATGCCCATGGAAAGCCTCCTCACTAACCTGCCTGGAAACTTCCATGACAGATTGCTTGTGAGGGCCAGCGGGAGGATGGCAGAGGGTGTGCTGTGAACCAGATGATCCAGGATGCAAGGGCGTCTATGTCCCATTCTTTAAAAAAAGATTTATATTTTTTAAATTATGTGTGGGAGGGATGCATTTGCACATGAGTGCAGTGCCTTAAGGGTCCAAAAGAGGGGGCACCAAAGCCCCTTGAACTGGCATTACATGTAGTTGTGGACTGCCTCACTTGGGTGCTGGGACCCAAACTCTAGTCCTTTATAAGAACAATAAGCATCCTTAACCACTGAGCCATTTCTCCAGCACCTACATCTCCTTCTTGACCCACACGGTCCAAGATTCCTCACTGATGGTGGGTTAGCCCACAATGTCCAACCTGGCGCTGGCTTGCTTTCTTCCCATTGACAGGTGACTTCTAGATAGTGTCTAGTCCTGGCCTTGCTGCTCTGCAGGTGTATGGTATGGCTGTGGGCCACTCATTGATAAAAGACACAAGTGCATTTCTGTGCCATGAACCCCATCTCCGTCCTGCCCCAGGGAGTGCCAGGTCTGCATACATCCTGTGGCCGCCACAATCAGGACTTGTCGCTGCCCTCTGTTCTGTCAGGTGTTCTGCTCTGTTGGGAGCATGCATTTGGGTCTGTTACAGTCTGGGGCAGTTCCTAATCTTCGTGCATTCCATTGTTGCCTCCTGATGGTTGGTGCTCACTGTAGACCCGAGCTGTAGCATTGCTGGGAGTCGGGCTGCACGTGCGCAGGACGTGGCTGCAGTGGCTCTACCTGGTGCCTCCCCGCCTGCAGCGTATGGATTTCCAGCTGTCCCCATCCCTTGACAGGCTTGCAGTGGTCTCTCCCAGCTCTCTTAACATTCAGACACCGCAGAACACTGTCTGACAGTGTTTCGTGGAACGCTTGAGTTGAAGAACTGAAAATGCTGTGGAAGATTCCAGTTCTGGCTTCTGTTTCATGCAATATCATAAACAAGTACCTTGTTCATTTTTATGGACGAATAGTATTCTGTTCCATAATGTCCCATTTATTCAGCCATTTGTAGACTGATGGACACATGGGTGGTTTCCACACTAGGGTTCTCATCAGCATCCCTACCATTTTATCAGCCCATTTGTATTATTAATGACTTGTTGTTGTTTGTTAAGTTAAATGCCTAGCAGCAGCAACTGTAGGCTGGAAGTTCTATTCTGGCTCAAGCCTTATGAGAGGAAAGGTTTAGCCACTGGCCAGGGCTCTTTACTTCATAGCCTTAGACAGAAAGTAGAACTATATTGGAGCTAGAGGCAGGTATGACCTTCACGGCCTGCTGGCCAGCTCGGCCCACATCCCAAAGGTTCACAACCTTGTAAAACAGCTCTATCATCTGAGGACCAAGTATCCAAGTTCACGAATAGCACCTGGGGGGGACTAGGTGTTTCAGCTCACGAGCACCTGGGGGGAACCAGGTGTTTCAGCTCACGAGTACCTGGGGGGACCATGTGTTCCAGCTCATGAGCACTTGGGGGGACCAGGTGTTCAAGTTCACTAGCACCTGGGGGACCAGGTGTTGAAGCTCACTAGCACGGGGTAGAACAGGTGTTGAAGCTCACGAGTGCTTGGGAGATATTTTTAAAGCAAATGCCAGCTCGTGGTTTTAATAGCTCTACAACCCCTCGCGCCATCTACACTTAATCTTTATGTGGCTGCAGGTTTCTCATCTGTTTGTTACCTCTTCCTCCCCTCAAATTGGAATGGCCTGTCTCTGGGACCCAGGCCCCATACGTATTTGTTCGAGGGAGAGCCTGGATCAAGAGGGAACACACACAGGTTGCCCACCCAATGGATGGAGACCGCTTGAGTCCTTCCATGACTTGGTTGTCAGGAAACTATGACTTCTGCCCGGTCTTAACGGGCAAGTTGAAGGAACCAGGAGCGGTGGGAAAGGAGGCCATTCCGTAGGGTCAGGGGAATGGCCAGCATGGATTATCACAGCTAGGCCCTTGGTGACAAAGTGTGTGGGGTGTTGGATCTGGTGGGTGGGTAAATTTCTGAAAACAGATTTCAGCTCATTATCACTCAACCCCTGAGTCACCCTGGCTACCCAGGGTTCCCAAATCTAGCTTTGCAGCCCCCATCCCTCAAGACTTGTACATCAAGAGCTGGTGGGAGGGGCCAGGCCTAGGCAGGAAGGCTTGAACTCACACCTCCTGGTGCTGAGATCTCACAAGTTTCTAGTAGGTCTGGTGCTTGGGGAAACTGAGGCAAGGGGAAGTGAGGTGATTTAGACAGAGCCGAGACTGTGGGCGTGTGTGTGCCCCAGCTGGAGCTCAGACCCGTTGGAAGGGCTGTGTGCCCTGCAGGATCAGGTTTTACTTGGTGTTGGCCCTTTCTGACTGAGTTTTCTGTTTGCCCTCAGCCTTCTGATGAGGTTAACCTTAACCAGGAATGTCCACCAGAGGGCAGAGTGGAGATGCTCTAACCAATACATTGTGGGATTTTTTTGTTGTTGTTTTTAACATTCATTTAGTGTGTGTGTGTGTGTGTGTGTTGTGAGGATCACTTGTGGTCAGTTCTTTGCTTCCCTGGGATGGAGCCCAGGTCCCCATGCTCTGCATCAATTGTCTTTACCTACTGAGCCATCTCCCCGGCCCAAGTTACTGTTTTTTTCCCTGTCTACTTTGTTCTCAGCCTCTCAGACCAGGCTTTTCCTTGACCCTGCTGACTGCCCACGGAGCTCACTAATGGGCACGTGTGCCATTCTGCCACTTCCTCTCGACCTTGGGGCAGTTTCCGGTGTTTGAGCCTGGCATCATGGCTGCTCTGCGGCCCTCCGTGCTGGTGGTACTGGCCACATTTATTTTCACAATGACGCCTTTCTATTGAAAGTGGGGGATATGTTTTTATATCTGAAAGGAATGTGTATTGGGAGCGAGGGCGCTCTGGCCAGCCCACAATGAGAGCCTTGTGGGTTTGGAAATAATATTGCTGACTTGAGACACATTTTGCAGATGCCACACCCTTGACGTTAGGTGGGTCACATTTCAGGCCTGTTTCTAGTGCAGGACCGGGCACGCAGTAGGGGACAGCGTCCAGTAGGATGGGGAGTGAGAAGTGGGTGATGCCTGGGTCCACATCCAGGTGTCTGGGCTGCAGGGAGTGAAGGCATTGCTGCCTGAGTCAGTTCCTAGGCGGCTCCTGCCCTGTCCCTGCACAGAAGTGTGACCTGTGGGTCTGGCCAGCCTCATTTTAAGGAAGCTGTAAGCCTGCCATGTGGTTTTCATGTCTGCTGACACTTAAGCGTAGGTCACAGATGCACAAACCTTGGCCTGACCTAAAACAGCACCCAAAGAAAAGGGGGTACAGAGGTGACCCATGCTCATCTTTGGGAACCCAGGTGTTGATCCCTTAGAGCAGTAGTTCTCAACCTGTGGGTCTCGATCCCTTTGGGAGTTGTTTTAATTAGGGTTCTATTGCTGCAACAGAACGCCATGACCAGTAAGCATGCTGGGGAGGAAAGGGTTTATTCAGCTCACACTTCCACATCACTGTTCATTACCAAAGGAAGTCAGGACAAGAACCCAAACAGGGGAGGGAGGAGGCTGCTTGCTGACTTGTTCTCCTTGGCTTGCTCAGCCTGCTTCCTTATAGCATCCAGGACCACCAGCCTAGGGGAGGAGACCACCCACCATGGGCTGGGCCCTCCTCTGTTGATCACTAAATGAGAAAATGCCTGTTTACAGCTGGATCTCACTGAGGCATTTCCTCAGCTGAGGCTCCTTCCTCTGATGACTCTAGCTTGGGTCACGTTGACACACACACCAGCCAGTGCAGGGGTCGAATGACCCTTTCACGGGGGTCATATATATCAGATGTCCTGCATACCAGATACTTACATTACCATTCATAGCAGTAGCAAAATTATGAAGTAGCAATGAAATAATCTAATGGCTGGGGTCAGCCAGTGTGAGGAACTGTGTTAAAGGTTACAGAGTCAGGAAGGTTGAGAACCCCTGCTCCGGAGGCATCCGGTGAGTTTTGGAGATAGGAATCATGCCCTGTAGACTGCTTCAGACCTGCAGTGGTAGGAAGGGGCCTAAGGAGGAGCCAGAGGGAGCTAGTCTGTTGGGAGGGATGCCTGGTTGTCTCCATGAGGAGCCCAGGACTCTGTGACTGGGTCTGCCATGAGTCTGGGCTGCAGGCTGCAGGGCAGAGTGGCTAGACCGTAGCTAGACCTCAGTATGAGTGGAGCCAGCCAGGCAAAAAGCACTGGGTGAAGGGAAGAGGTTAGCTGAGGCCTCGAGGGTCACCACACATGTGTGGCTCAGTAAGTCTCCTCCTGTAGCTTGAGAGGCCGGAGTCACCAGGTGTAGCTTGAGAGGCCAGAGTTGGATGTTTAGGTGTCACCAGGATGCCCTCCCCCAGACAGTGTTGGGGAGAGTCCATACTGCTCCTGCCATCTAGAGGCTGTGGGCTTGGCTGACTTCACTGTAGCCACGCTCCCACCATAGTCTGTCTGCTTTTTCCTGGCTTTTCTCTTTAGGGTCACATCTTGGCAGTGAATTTACAGCCTCTCTGATGACTGTACCTTGGGGCTGTCACAGCAAGGCACTAGACTAAGGAACTGATAGATGATAACATTTATTCCCTGCGGCTGGAAACACCTCCCAGGTCTGGAGAGGACCTGTTGTCTCTCATGATGGTGCCTATGGATGTCCTCATATGACAGAAGGGATGGGAGGGACAGGCGGGTTGAGTGTTCTCAGCAACCCTTTCATAGTCTGGGGAGTGGGTCCTTCATGGCTGTCACCTTCTGAAGGTGCCATTAGGGGTAAGTTCTAGTGTTCCCCCCGTTATCCCCGATCCAGAATGATCTTGTGTCCGTTCCTTATACCGTCTGCATGGCTAACCGGCTTCAAACATCGCCAGTTTCAGATTCCAGGGGAAAGCCTAGTTTGGGGGCCACCATTCAACTCATGTAGTAGTGGTCCAGTGGTGAGAAGCGGATAGGGATCTGGGTTGGGGAAGATAGGAAACCATGGGGAGTCTGTGAGAGCATGCATGGAGTGGCCTAGCCTGTCTACGCAGACAGGTTCCCTGGCTGGCGGAGGAATCCATGGGTTTCATCACTTCAACCTCCCACCTCAATGTAGCCTGGCCAGCTGGGATGGTACAGTAAGGCAGGGTGGGCAGTTGTGTCTGAGAACTCTGATGATGGGACCTTGGAGTGTCTGCCATCGTCAGTGGGTTCTGCCCATTTGCCAGGTCTGACCTTGGTCGTCTCTTCCATCTTCCCTCCTTCCTGTCCCTCACTGTCATCAGGGTTCCACCCCCTCTCGAGAGCTCTCCAGCTGGGCCCTGTTCACATTGTCCCTGGCTGTCTGGGGGAGCCATCTGTCTTTGGGGTTCATCTCTTTCCTGTCCATGTGGCTCTCCATCATGGCTCCCTGCCATTTCATATCCCGTGTCTCTTTCTGTCTCCCCCACCCGGTCTTGTCACATCCTCGCCCCCTCACCGCCTGCCTTTCTCAACCTTCCTTTCCTCCCAACAGCCTCCAGTCCGCTCTGCCCCTCAGCCAGGAGCCCAGGGGCAGCAAGATCTGTGTGCTGACCTGACCTTTAGGCAGTCCTTCAGTCTGCAGGCAGCCCCAAGCCCCTCCGTTAGCAGAGTGCCTTGCTTTCTGTCCGTCAGCCAGTTGTCAGGCCAGCCTTGGATTCCTGTTAGTCAGCGAATGAGCAGGGAGGGCCCTGCCTCCCACTGTTCGCTTGCTCATTCATTCATTCATTCATTCATTCATTCAGCCTGAGAGCAGGACATGGGTTTGAACGTCCACTAGTTGGTCAGTTGGTTGGCTAGTTGGTGAGCAGGGCCCAGCTTTCCAACTGTCAGTCAGTGACCAAGCGGGGATGCCACTTCCGCTGTCTTGTTCTTCATTCAGTCCCTCAGGCCTAGCCTTCCGTTATTTTGTTAATTGGTTGATGAGCCAGAGAGCCTGGGTATGGCTTTCCTTCTGTTAATCAGGACCCAAGTCCAGCGTTCACAGTTCTCTGTTGTCAGGGAGAGGGTCTGGCCTTCTGCTATCCTGCCCATCCCTGAGGCTGCCCAACTGGGCTTGGGCCTGCTGGGTGATAGGCCCTGGGAGCAGATGAACCTCAGGCCGCCTTCGCTCTGTGGGTCCTAGCAGCTAAGCCCACCCACCACGTTCAAGGTTTCCCTTTAGCTGTGGGCCCCTCTCAGAGGGCAGTGTGTGGGGCACTGGTCAGCCGGCGGCCCAGCTTCTGCCCTGTCTCTCCCCTCATGTTTCCCTCTCAGATCCAGGACCCGGACCTGTCCTTTGTTGAGCTCCTGCTGAGTGCCAGTCTCTGGAAGGTGGCACCGGATACGGTGCTTGCTTTGAACCCAAGCTCCCACTGAGTGAGCACTCACCTTGGGCCACTGTCTCTCTGAGCTCCCGCTTCTCGCTTGGGCAGTGGTCGCAGCCTTGCGTTGCCTCAGTGAGAACAGACTCCGTGTTCAGTTCTCTGCTTGCCTCATTAGATCCTCAAACCCTGAAACGTGGTCATGACTCTTCCCATTTCTCAGAAGGTAAAACTGAGACTCAGAGATGTGGCAGACCAGCTCTTTCGTAGCCAGCATCTACGAGAGGTCATCTGGGGTTCTTAGCATTCTTTGTCTGCAGACTGGAAATGGTGTCCCTCACTGCCCTGCCCCCACAGCCACCGGTGGCTGCTCTAGAGGCTGAAAGACCTTCCCCAGCATTTTCTCTACTCTGCCCAGACTGCCCACTGGACAGGCAAAGCCCAGGACGTGTGCCTGGGAGGCCTGGGTGCCTCCCTCAATTACAAACTATGATGCTGGCCAAGTCCTAGCTTGCTCTGGGCCTAGACTTCTCTTTCTATTACATGGGGATGTGCAGGTGTGAGCCTGTGCCCATTTCATTCTTCCCCCCCCCTGGGGAAGAGGAACTACGCAGGCTTGTGTGCCACAAGTGCATGCAGGAACACACACACACACACACACGCACATGCACTCGCATGCACACACATGTCCTTATCCCTCTTCTGCATACGTACACACACTTGTAGGTACCGTCACATTCTTTTCCATCCTGACACGGGGGCACACAGGCACACTCCACAGTTGTCTGCACCATGCATTCATATCCGCACACACTGCCACTCCCACACTCACCTAGCATGCTCACTCACTCTCACACGGAGAACCCTCACTCAGCTACACACACTGTCCCCTGCACACCCCTAGCCCCTGCTCTCAGGTCTCCCTGGACCACGTGAGCGCTGTGGGGGAGGAGCAGTCTGGCCGCACCTCCTCTCCCCCCCCTCCCCGGGATGAGGGGGAGGATGCTGGCACCCAGCGCTGGGGACCAGGCTGCCTGCAGGTTTACCCCAGAGGTGGTGGTGGCTGCTCACAGGACCGTCCGGCCATCTGGCTGTGAGCCCTGGCTTTTGAAAGATTTATGCCACCCTGAACTTGACTCTGGGGGTGGTGAGAGTAGTGGGGAGGGAGGAGCCACCGCCTGGGGGGGGAAGCTGGAAGTGCCCAGCCAGAGGCCCCACAGCCTGCTCCGAGATGGACTATTACTACTGCCCCAGCCTGCTGAAGCTGCTGCGGTACCTGTGGGTGAGTGTGGGCGCAGGAGTCTGCCGCTCTTCCGCTCAGTCAGTCGCTCAGTCGTCTGCCTTTCTCCTGGCTAACAGCAACTGTGGGAGGAGGAGCATGGGTGGTGGACAGCTTGGGTGGGAGAGCAGGCTAGGAGGGACAGCCCGTAGTCCTGAGCTGGGACTGTAGCCTACACGGTTGTTCTCCTGGGCAAGCAGCAAAAGCAGGACAGACCTCGCGGGTCCTTCAGAAGCCATGCTTCGCTGGCGTTCCTCCGCTGGCTCTGCTGCCTTCTGTGGCTTTATTTTCCTTTCCCCCAAACTTGACAAAAGTGAAGCCCAAACCCACTCCCTCTCCATGTATACTGGAGGAAAATTTCCCTGAGAGGGACGTGGGAGCTGGGCTAGGGTGCCCTCCTGCGAGGGCTCTGTGGAGTATTTCCAAACCTTGTTTTGACTGAGGCAGATCTCTGTGTCCTGGACAGCTTGCTTGTCTTCTCTCTCTAGCGTGCTCTCTCTTCCTTGGTGGGACTGAGGAGACACAGTGACGGTGGCTCTGTGAACAGAAAAACTTATCAGGGAATCGTCATAGCGTCTGGGGCTTTCTAGAACTTTTGCTACTGAGCTCAGAATACCCATAAAGGAAAGTTTTAGGAAATGTTATTTCCCCCTCTGAGTGTTTGCAAATACTTGAGACGCTTGCCACACAGAATTTTCCCGAGCTTCTAAAACACAGCTCCAGGAAGCCTTGTCCTTCTGGACCTCACCCAGCATCGTCGTCCTCTAAAGCCCAGGGAGCATCCAGAAAACAGGAGACCTTCCCAGTCCCGGGTGCCCGGGATCACTGGGAAACAAGCTCTCTCTTAATAAACAAAAGCACCACTTATTGGTTTATTTTTATTATTTTTTTTATTAAAAAAGTAGGATATAGATATGTTAGAAAGTTCAGAATAACCCCAAAGAGCATACAGAGAGGGGGACTGTTGGCGTCTGTGTTTTTTGTTTGGTTGTTTTTTAGCCCAGGTTGGCCTTCAACTCTCAGCTGTCTTCCTGCCTCCGCTCCCCAAATACTGGGGTTACAGGCATGTGCCACGATGTCCTACTTAGTATATTTTGAAGTCTGCAGTTCATGGGGTCCTGACAGCTTCCTGGTGTTTGGCTGTGTCTTGGTGCCAGGACATTAATGTGACTAAGAGACAATACCCACTTCCCAGGAATGTGGGAGCAGGTGCCAGGCTCATCGGCAGACAGCGTGGTCATTTGTTCATTCAAGACACCTGGCAGCACACATGTACAGGACCCTACTTTGGGGGTGTCTGGACTGTGTTGGCGTGGGGCAAAGTGTGGTACTGTGACAGACAACGGTCTTTTGGAATGTGGGGTCCAACAGAGTCCGCAAGAAAGCTGAGCCCCGGAGAATCTGAGAACGACTCGGGAGGGTGTGTTCTGGACAGAAGGAACAGTGTGTATTAAGACCAGGGTTGGTAGACACGGATGTTCGAGAGTGCATGGCAAGTTCCCCAGCAGGGGCAGGCATTCACTCTGTCTGGCCTGTGTGAGACAGACAGACAGACAGACAGACAGACAGACAGACAGACGAGTCTCAGCTCCTCACTAGGCTGTGCACATTGTGACCTCTGCTTCTCTCCTGAACCAGAAGGGGGTGGGACAAGGCGGTTTAGGTCTTTTCTAGGTGTGGCATGGTGAGGCTGTACTCACTGGCTTCCTGTGGGTGATGGGGCCTTACTGCTAGCTCCTGGCCATGAAAATCACCCTACGATGTCTTTGTTCTGCCAAGTTACTAGACTCGGGCACGGCCCAGGTGTCTGAGACCATGGCTTAGGATCAGCCCTGCAGAGGGCTAGACACTTTTACTGTGGCCTCTGTGGGAAGTATGGGAATGTGAGACCCACAGGCTGCTACAGCTGTGGCTGTGGCTTCCTCATCTGCAGAACGGGGACACACCACCTTCCACTTCCTCGTCACGATTCCCCCAGGTCACTCAGTGACTACTGGGACTTCTGTTTTTTAGGAAGCTACTGTTGGGTTCAAAGTGGCTGTCAATCTAGACTGCATGGGGGAGCTAAGTGGTGTGGGGTGCTCCTCCTGCCTTCCATCGGGGCTCCACATGGCTATTGTCAGCCAGGGCCCTTTGACATCTTCCCATTTCTATATCCTAATTCAGTCTCCTGGTCACCACCCTCTCCTCTCCTGCCTCTGTATTTGTTTATTTTTTCTTTTTTAGATTGCACCTGTTAGTGAGGTCATGCAATATGTAGTCTAGTCCAGTGTCAGCCACATTCAACCATAATGTCCTAAGTGCCGAAGGGTGTGTAGTATTCTGTTGTGCAAGTGTGCATGTGTGTACAGTGTAGCCTGGTATCCTTGCTGTGTCTGCTTGGATTGCATCCTGTTTCATCTGGCCTGTCATGGATCCATCTGGAGCGTGGATGTCATGTACATGCCCAGAGCAGGATTGCCGCTCTGCTCTGTTCTTCATGTTGTTCTGGATCACATCTGTGTTCTGGAGCACGTTTGCATTCTGGAGCACGTCTGCGTTCTGGATCACATCTGCGTTCTGGATCACATCTGTGTTCTGGAGTACATCTGTGTTCTGGAGCGTGTCTGTGTTCACAGACGAGACATCAGAGGAAGCTCCAGGGTGCCCTTCTTCTGAGTCCCTGGAAGCCCACAGAGTACCAGAAGTTAGGGACTGCAGGGCTGGCTCAGTGTTTCAGAACACTGGCTGCTCTCACAGAAGGTCCGCATGGCCACTCACTACTATCTGTAAGTCCAGTTCTAGAGGATCCAGCACCCTCTTCTGGCCTCCTTGGGCACTTGGGCACAGTTTAGGTCTTTTCTAGGTGTGGCATGGTGTGGGTGATGGTGCACAGACCCTCATGCAGGCAGACGACTAATACACATAAAATAAATCAAGTAGGAATGAGGTCTTGGAAGACAGCTCAGCTGGCTTGTCTAGCATGTAGGTAGCCCTGGATTCCATCCCCAGCACTACTCAAACCAGGCGTGGTGAATACCCCAGTGATCTCAGCACTCAGAAGGTAAGACAGGAGGATTAGGACTTTAAGGTCATTCTTGGGTACATAGCAAGTTAGAGACCTGCCTGGGCTACGTGGCACAACTCTCTCTAGCAGCAACAGACAGAAAGCAGGGAATCTGCGTGAACTCATTGCCGGTAAACCCCAGACTGAATTCTGAACTCTGAGAGGCCAATCTTGCCCTCTTGGGTATGCTTGATAGTCTGTCTAGAGATATTTTTGGTTCTCTTTACTGGGGGTGGGAACTGGTGCTGCTGGTATGTCGTGGATAGAGGCAAAGGGTGCTTTCTGATGCCAAAGGAGGTGGGGTAGCCTCCGCAGCTCCCTTAGCACCGCCAAGAGCAGTCGTGGCCAACAAATCCAGGGAGATTGGGGAGGACAGATGGCCATCTGAGGGGAGGACCATTGGGGAGGACAGATGGCCATCTGAGGGGAGGGCCACAGGGGAGGATGAATGGGCAGTGTGGGAGAGGGCAAATGGGCAGCTGAGGGGAGGACCATGGGGAGAATTGATGGGCAGCTGAGGGGAGGACCACGGGGAGGACTGATGGGCAGCTGAGGGGGAGGACTGATAGGCAGCTGAGGGGAGGACCATTAGGGAGGGCAGATGGGCAGCTGAGGGGAGGGCCGTGGGGAGGGCTGCTCCATTCAAAGGTTCTGTTTCCCCATGACCTCTGTCTTTCTCTAGTAGGATCCATCTCAGAACCCAGTCTGTACCATCTTACGTGGGATCCGAAACAGGGCCTCACGATTGCTCACCAACTGAGTCAGTCTTGGTTCCTCACACTTGTGTGTGTTCACTGACATGGGGTAGGGGTCAGGGCGGCTGCTTGTGTCTTTAAAATGCTTCTCAGGTTGATCTGGAGCATGGGCCTGTCATTCCTGCCTCTCAGGAGGCTGAGGCAGGAGAATCAAAAGTTCAAGGCCCTCTGGGGCCACACAGTGAGTTCAAGGCCAGCCTTGGAATCTTGGTTTCTATAAGAAAGGATGAGAAGAGAGTTGAGGTTTAGCTCAGGGAAGCGCTCCTGCCCAGCATCCATGAGGCCCATGTTCGTCCTCGGTTCTGCAAACGTCCCAGCTCGTAAGTGTAGTGTCCAGTGGCTGTGCTCCTTCCTGCCATTGGCCTTGATTAATTGGCCAGCCCCTCCGGCTTGGGCAGTAGTTTGTTCTTAGATGTGCCCGGTGCCCGCTAGCCTCAGCCTGGGTCTCACTCCTGAGTTATTCTCGGTGTTACTCAGTCCTTCTTAGGCCTGGGTCAAGGGTGGCTGCAGCAGGCCTCTGCAAAGGGGCCACTTGTGGGCTGTCGGGCTGTCAGTAGCTTCCTGTCTACAGCCTGGTCTTGCACACAACTCTGGGGGTGGGTGAGCCCCACCCCCACTTCTGGGCCTGCCCTGCATCATCTGGGAAGTGGGAGGAGATTGAGTTTCTGTTATGTGTCATTAGTAACCGGAGCTGGTGGCTTCTTCTGCTGGGCTGTTTGGAGTCACTTAATCTTATTGATAGATAAGCAAAGCAGACAGACCCCCCTTGGGCCCATGGGCCTGCCACTGGGCATCCAGCTGGAAGCTGCACCATTGCCACTTCATTGAGCCCTTACAAAGCTGCCTGGCATGAACCATGTGGGTCTTGTGGGCAGCTCATCCCGCAGTCACGCTAACCCTGAGTAGATCTCAGCACTGCCTCCATTTCTCAGTGGGGAAGCAGAAGCCTGTGAGGTTTGGTGTCTTATTCAAGCTCCTCCCACCCCCCACCAGCTGGGGCATGTCAGAGATAGTGAAGCCAGGTACCCCTTGTCCAGTTTTAACTGCTGGATCTGAATGGGAACACTGAGGCCACCAGGGTTGAGGTGACTTGCCATCCACTGGCAAAGCCCACACAGGGCTTTGGGAGGAGGAAGCCTTGCCTGCAGTGTGCTCTAGTGCTTGCTGGCAGGGTGACTTAGACGGGTCACACAACTTGAGACAGCAAATGTAGGGCTGGTCGGGATAAGGGGTTGGCTTTATTTAGGGATCAGCTGAGTCTAGGTGTGCTGAGGCCTGGGGATGGCCCTTAGTGACTCAGCTTTCTTAAAGTCAGGAAGCTGCAGGTTGCTGCAGGGTGGGAGCCCCGACAATAGGAGGAACACAGCATACCGCAGGGTGACAGCCAGTGGCACCGGGCTGGAGCCCAGCTGCCTGGGGGCTCGCTGTCTGTGGGGACGGGAGCCGAGCTGCCTGGGGGCTCGCTGTCTGTGGATACTGGAGTCCAGCTGCCTGGGGGCTCGCTGTCTGTGGGTACTGGAGTCTAGCTGCCTGGGGGCTCGCTGTCTGTGGGGGACTGGAGTCTAGCTGCCTGGGGGCTCGCTGTCTGTGGGGGACTGGAGTCTAGCTGCCTGGGGGCTCGCTGTCTGTGGGGGACTGGAGCCCAGCTGCCTTGTGGTGGCTGTGCTTCCTCCATCACATTCCACTCCACCATAGAGCTTGTTTTTGATGGAAAAAATGTCTAAATATGGCTGGCTTGGCTGTCCGCCTCCCAGGCACTCTTGCAGAGTGTTTGCTTAGCTGTACCCTCTGCGGCCTATGGGCTTTCCCTGGTGACATCGGTAAGGACATCGGTAAAGTCATGAAAGAACGTGCAAAACTGTCCTGCCCCAGGGCCTCCACATGTGCCTCAGTGCTCACAGCAACCCGAAAGGTGTCCATATTGTTAGTTTTATTACAAGTGGGGAAACTGAGGCCGTGGGAGGTCCAGTAGCTGGGATTTGAGCCGGGGAAGTGTAAAGATGACTGTTTGGTGGCTGCGCTCTTCCACCACGCAGGAAGGTCTGCGGCAGGTCACCTCCAGCGTGACTCACGGTGCACAGTGGGCGCTGTCCGAGGCTGCTGGCTGCTGGCCACAAGCTTGAGCTATAGGTGGACAAGGGCTGCTTGGCTCTTGCTGCCCACTGCGGAAGCTGTTGCTGCTTCTGCTGTGGCTCTGGTTGTGGTCTGGGTCTCATATTCGGTCCCACTAGCTCCCACTGAGGCCCTGGTTTGGTTTCGCTCACTGATGTCTGTGGCTGAAATGGAAGAGTTGTCTGTTTCCAGCTTGAGCTGACGTTTAGGCCACGGGGCGTGAGTCACTGGAGTTACAGGCGGACTAGAGCTGTGGGAGCCTGCTAGGGGTTCGCGGCTGGGTCTTGGGTTTCTGCTCCTGGCGGGTTCTCTTCCTTCTGGAGCACAGGGCCTTGGCTAACCTCATCTGTAGATGGGAATAACGTAGCAGCTTCCTCTCGGAGCACCCTAAGGAGCTGGCGAGGTGGCACAAACAAGGTCCTCTACCTCATCAGTGCTGGGGAAGTGTTAGCAGTCCATGCTGGCACAAGGCAGTGACGGTACTGTCGTCATTCCTGGAGGCCACCCCGTACTGTGTGTGTGGGCTCTGTCAGTGAGCAAGACGACCCACCTCAGCCGGTGGGTAGTTGAGCCAGCACACAGTGACCAAGACACAGAACTCGAGGTAGTGTGTCAGGAGCTGGGGTGTGCTGTGGAAAGGAAGGCAGAAGGCGGGAAGCACAGCAGGGACTGACGGGGCTCGGCCGGGGAGACCTCCTTAGAGGGTATGAGGGGAAGAAGACAGGGCCAGGCTGGGAGGAAAGGAAGCCGCACAAAGGGCCTGAGATCAGACCTGTTTAAAAAAAAAAAAGACTAAGACAGAGTGAGTGAGGGGAGAGAGTCAGGAGAAGAGAGCCTGGGAATGGGGTCACTCTGAGGACAGTGCCTGGAACTATGAGGTCACCAGAGCCTCAGCGGAGAACACTTTGAACTGGACGGTCAGTCCAGTTTGGGCTTTCAGGAATCTCTGGATGCCATGCGAGGAGGAGGCACGAGGAGCCGCTTGTGTTTCACCAGGCTTTAAGTAAAAGCCATGGGCCCTGTTCTGAGGCTCTCCACCCCTCACGTCCTTCCCACTGTGTGCAGTTCTAGGAAGAGGTACCCAAAATTCTTCAATGAGGGCAGATCTGCCAGCTGCTGTAGTCTGGGTTGAATCACTCCTGGGTCTCCATGGCAGTCTCTCAGGGATTCAGCTCTCCCAGGGCTCGGCCCCCAGCGTATCCCCAGCTGTGCCCACATCCCAGACTTCGCCTCGACCATGATGTGACCTCCTCTCCCGCCTGTTGTCCTCAGCATGTCATAGCGTCCTTACATCATAGAAAGATGGAAACGGACCCTGGGATGCTGGTGGCCCCCAAGCCTGAAGAGCCATCTCCTGGCCCTCAGAGGGACACAGTGGTTCACCACGACGTCGGAGGCTTTGTGCTAATGTGCCATGGGAGCTCTGCTCTCACGTGAAGACTCCCGGCCACGGCTCCGACATGCCAGTCTTATGGTCCTCCAAGTTGCTTATGTGGACAGAATACTTCTGGGAAGCTGGAGAGGGATACAGTTGCTGTGTGACCCTTAGCAATTGCTTGCCCTCTCTGAGTCTGAAGGATTGGACTAAATTCTTCTCAGAGCCTCTTCCTGTGCACACAGGAAATTCCAGGGCTCCAGTAAACAGGGAGGGGAGTTGTGGGCACAGTGTCCCGGGTTCAAGTTCATGTCTCCCTCCTTCTAGCAGTCCTGCCAAGTGGCTCTGTGTCTTTCAGCCTGCAGATGAGAAATTTCTTCTCACCATAGAGATCAGCAGAGGGTAGAGCTGGCACACAGTAGGTGCTCAACAAACCAGAGCCGCTGCTGTCTCTCCATCCCCTAGGCTTCATGTTTAAATCCACGTGGCTGGAGTCTCTATCCGCTCCTCCTTTGGCCGAGCGATTCCCAAGTTGGTCCGTAGAGAGCGCCCTGGGCCTGACAAGCTGCTGCCTGTAAGCAAACTGGCTGAGCCTTTCACAGACTATGGTTGGCTCTCAGTGGATCACACCACCATAGGCCTGCTCTACAGATGAGGAGCAATGCAGGAGTGTCCTCAGGCAACATCAGTGGTTGGCGTTCAAACTGAGTCTTCTAGTGTCAGGACAGGTGAGAAGTTGCCTTTGAGGCTGGGAATGTGGCTCAGGTGGAGTGTTTGCTTAGCATGTAGGAGGCCTGGGGATCCAATCCCACTGCATAAACCAGGTGTGATGGGGGTGGTGGAGGCAGAAGGATCAAAAGTTCAAGGTCATTGTGGCTATGTGGTAAGCTCCAGGCCAGCACAGGCCACCTTAGACTGGCCTCAAACAAAAAGGTGCACCTATTCTGAGCACGTGTGGACCCCTCTGCTTGCTGTTAGTGTCCAGCAATACTGAGTGAGAGTTGATCATAGTCGCTAGAGGCTGGCCATCGAAGGGCGGCAATGGATGTGTTCTGCAAGCAGAACTTTTGTATCAGGGACATGGGGACTCTTTGGGGGCACTGGTGTCTGTGAGGTTCCAGGACATGTCGACTTTGAGGTGTGGGGTATAAGAGCTGGAGGCACTTTGCAAATGCTGGGATGTTGAGGCGCCACACTGGTGCTGGGACAGCAAAGCTGGCTTCTGACTGCAGTAGGGAGGCTTGTTGCAGCCAGTGGTGGCCATTCTGCCCTGTGTTTGCCCCTGAGGAGCAAAGGGGACACGTTGAGCTGTAAAGGGAGCTGCCACAGGGGTCCCGAGCTAAGAGGATCAATGATTGTCATATCCAGAAGCAGGAAGGATCTTAGCCAGGAGGAGAGTGCCCCTGCCCCAGCAAGGATGCTAGGGTCCTGCTCTGTCCCTGTGCCAGTCCAGTCTCTGCCTTCCCTGGCCCAGCATCTCCTTTTCTGAGAGGCCATCTGTCCACCGTTCACTGGTCCAGCAGCTGGCTAACTGTGCAAGTACTGAGTGTCTTCTCTAGGCTGGCCTGTGCTGAGTTTCCAGGCCTGGACAGGAAGGGAGAGTAATGGGGGGAGGGGCCATAGGGCATGGGGACAAAACAGTTCCTAAGGGGATATGGAGGGAGTCTCTGTGTCCGTTCTTGTGATTGGTGCCTGGAGACTACAATTTAAATACGTCAGAGTAAACATTTGTCTTTCTTGGGGCAGATGTGAAGGTGTCAGAAGTTTGATTTGAGTTGTTTCTGCTCAGTGAGTTCTCTTGCAGAGGCAGATGGAGGCTTCTAGAGCTGGGGGAGATGGAGAAGGCACAGGGTCCAGGGCTGCAACTGGGGGCGGAATTGCTTCCGACAGGCTGGGTAGCAGGATCATGATGACAGCGGTGGTCTGTGCATTTCCAGATAGCTGGGGACACCCATTGCCTGAGTGGACGCTAGTGTGTTGTGTACTCACGCCGACATGTCATACCGGACTCCATAACTACACATAACATGT
The DNA here is from genome assembly GCF_014885135.2 of Alexandromys fortis. Taxonomy (NCBI): domain Eukaryota; kingdom Metazoa; phylum Chordata; class Mammalia; order Rodentia; family Cricetidae; genus Alexandromys; species Alexandromys fortis. The sequence goes on from NW_026068072.1 coordinate 1,924,931, forward strand.
GGCCGTCCAGATAGAGTAAGGACATGCTCGATGACTCCGTTGGGTAAAGGTGCTTGCTGCCAGACCCGAGTTCTGTCCCTGGAATGCACGTGGTGGGAGAAGAGACTGAGTGTGACCTCTGACCTCCACGTGTGCGCAGATAGATAAATGTAGAAAAGAAACTAAGCAGAAACAGAAGAAATGCCCTGCAGGAAGACCTGATGCTTTCTGCCATTGTTGTCTCCTTGTGGGAAGCAGCTGCTGTGTGTTGAAGGTGGCTGTTCTACAGCCAGTGGCTTTGCTAACACAGGGCGCTGCCGTCCTTGTGTGCTCTGGTGAGACGTCACCTCCGGGAAGCAATCCTCCTTCTCTAATGACTGGAAGAGTTGCTGGACTGTAGCCTGTCAGAGTCCCAGGTGAGCATGTAGAAGCCTGGCTTAGGCTAGGCCCTGCCTGCCCCGCGAGGTTCTGAGTACTGGAAGACTCCGCCCCATGGCGGTTCTGGGACCAAACTGAAGATCAAGGTGCTGGGAAGCTTTTGTCCCTGGCTCACAGAGGCCTCCTCTTACTGTGGCCTTGCAGAACCTTCCCTGTGAGCTTCTGTGACACCTGAGTCCCCGCTTTGTGCAGCTCAGGCAGACCCTCTCACCAGGTGCAGTGGCCTGAGCACGTGACCCAGTGCTTGGGAAGTGGAGGCAGGAAGATCGGTGCAACTGAAGGCCCTGAACTACATGAGCACCCACCCCCAGACTCTAAGATACCATGTGGATTGGAGTAGTGACCATAGTGGCCTCTTTTTGGCCTAACCACTGACTTTAAGGCTTTTCCAAAATTCAGTCAGTGTTCTTTATGAGCTCTGTGAGCAAGGCATCAGCACAGGGCTTCATTTTGTCCCCCAAGCAGTCCTAGAGGGAGATACCGCTATCCTCTGCCCAGAGAGGTTAAGTCACCTCCAGAAGAACACGCAGCAGTCAGCAGAGGAGGGAGGTCTGACCCAGGCTGCCCAGCCTTGGAACCTACTCTGGGCTAAGCTGAAGGTGTCTAGTTAAGCCTTCGTATTCTGTTAAATTCATCAACATTTCCTCAAGACGTTTCCCTGTTCTCACCCTGTGGAAGGCGTAGACTGGGAAGGACCCAGATGAGGGAAAGAGGGCTAGCCCTCAGTGCTGCCCTGGCTTGCGAGGCCCGGGGGCTGTTGGGCAGTCTGGCCATCTTCCCAGAGGGGCCTGCTGGGGCCGCCCTCCCTGTCCTGCCGCCTGCCTAGGCTTGCGTGAGCTGCCAGGTCCAGTGAAAGTGGCTTTTGTCCTCTAGGACAGGTGACCTAAGGCCCCTGGAGCAGAGCAGGTACAATGTCATGTGAACCTAGGTCATCCTGTGACCCATCAGCCAACTGGGCAGCCTCGCGGTCAGAGCACCTGGAGAGGTTGGGAGGTCAGTGATGCCAGGGTTCCTACATACACAGAGGTTTATAGTGTGGGAGCCCTGCTGCCTTCCACTCTTGGGCCCTCCTTGGATCTGTAGGACCCAGGGACTTGTAGGAGCTGTCTGTACTGAAATTTTGTCCTGACAAGCCCCTCTAAGATGTAGCTCTAACTAATCATTGTCACACTTGTGGGATCTGCAGGTAGGAAGTGAAGCAGGACACAGTAGGTGCAATTGTCTCTGGCTGGGTGCTCAGTGACTGAGAGCTATGTTTCTTCTGAAAATTTTGTCATTCATGACCTGGACATTTGTGCACATGGGGGGAGGGGGGCTTGGCTGTGAGAGCTGCTGTAACGGCCATATTGTTTTTTTATAAGGACACAGCCACAGAGGGCCCAGGGCATCCCTTCTGCTGGTCTCTGTGGTTCCCAGTGGTCACAGGGGAGGGAACACAGACCCACTTCCCCAGCCCCTTGGGTAATGGGTATGAAGCCTACTATTCTGCTGCCCTCCCCTCAGCCTGGGAGGGTGGAGATGCTGAGGGACCAGCCTAGCTGCTGTCTGCTGCTGTGCACCTCCGCATTGTTGGAGATGTGGGCGTTTCTTCCCATCCTCCCCTGAGCTTGGCTGTCCCCGACTCTCTCCAGATGTGATCCGGGGTACCAAGTGGCTCCCTTCATGCCCTGCTGTGGTCCGGGAAGGGTGTGTGTGATCTACTTCTTAACCACCTATGTTGCACGGCTTTAAGTAACTGAGAGGTCCTTGCTGTCCTGACAGAGGGACCAGGTGAGCATCCGGCCCTGTGGGTGAGCATCCAGCCCCGTGGGTGAGCATTCATCTTGTGAGTGACACATGTCATATGGGATCCAACCCATGGGCAAGCATCCTGCCCTAGGGGCGAGCATCCAGCCCCATGGTATGGAACTCATTCACTGACTCCTCAGGGCTTGGCACACAGTAGGTACCCAGCATATACTTTGGTGGAATGAACCTGTCAGAGAAGAAGCTGGTCACAATAGGCCTTCTCTCCTGTGCAACAGTAGGCTGTGTAAGTGCTGATTGCTTGACTCATGGAAGGTTGCAGTTGAGGTAGTGACTATGCCCCAGCCCTGCGTCGTCACACATCTGACATCCAGGTGTCCACCAGCGATTCGTGAAGGATCAGATCATCTCTCCATCAGTACCGGCTGCACCACAGCTTGGCAGAGGGCAGGATATACAGAAAGTGCTTACTAACTGCTTATAGAACTGGATGGAAGAATGAACAAATGAACAGAGTAAGTGATTAGGGCTCCTTGTTCATCTTTCCCTCTGTTCCTGGCATGAGGGCCTGCACACAGTAGGTGCTTGTTAATACTGAGTCAATGTCGAAGTGAGATTTTTGAGGGTAGAGATGTATCTTGTTGACTTCTTTACTGTGAGGGAGCTAGGCTTGGTACACAGAGGTGCTGAATAAATGCCCATCGAGCCGAGGAAGCAACTGAGTGAGATGAATGCAGTTCTGAAACTGGCCCAAATCCTGCTCTTTGTTTTGTTCCTGAGTTCTCACACAGTGTCAGACATTCAGCAGGGCTTAGCTCACACGCCCCGGCCCTCCGAGAGTCTCTGTGCCTGCAGAGTGGATGGAGAAGAAAGCCGGGTGGGGTGAGGTGGGGTGGGTCCCCTCTGCCCCCTTTCCTGTTGTTCAGGTCCACACAGGTGGACAGGAAACTACAGGCTGCTGGGAGCAGTGTCTGTGGCACCCTGCCAGACTCCAGCACCGCCCTGCTATGGAACAGCACCCCAAGGACCCTCTTCCCAGCCTCGTTAGCTGCTCTAAATTTAGAGGAGGCTGTGCCAGCCCACATCAGCCATCAAGTCGCTGTGTCTCAGTGCCGAGGCCTGTTGACCCTGAGGCCCAACTCGGGCTTCCTCAGAGCCAGGCTCCAAGTCTGTAGTTAGAGCATATTCGCTGACCCGAGTCCGCTTTCCCACCGTAAAAGGGCATAAAAGAGGTTCTATCTCTTCAGGGTGAGGATCCTGTTCCCCAACACTGGCTACATGTCTGGCTTTGTCAGACCCCTCCTTCTGAGGCACCACACCCCAGAGGCAGCTTCAGCAAACCTCGGCAGCCATATTACTGTTCATAATTAGAGGCTCACTTCCCCCAGTACAGTGTGAGGGGCAGGGTGCAGAGTGTGAGATGGGGTTCTTGTGGGTGCTGGCCCCACATGCCAAGAGCACCTTTAGAGAGTGAGGCAATGTGCCTCCACCACTTGAGGCCTGTGAGCCAGGAAGCCAAGGACCTGGCTACCCAGAGAAATGCCATGCTGCGTTCCGCGTCAGCCAGGCTTCGGGTTCCTGACTCAGTAGATGCAGTTCTGAGTGTGATGGCTGGTGACAGTCACTGCTCTCCATGTCTTGTCCCCTGGTAAGAAGCTCCAATCTGAGAAAGGAGGCCAGGCCTGTGGTTACCTCTACCATCACACTGAGAATCTTCAGCAAGAGGATCATGAGCTTGAAGTCAGCCTGGGCCTCCTAGTGAGACCGTCTGAGAGAAAAGATGGGTGCTGTGGGATGGCATCCATGTAGAACCGAGGTGCGGCTGCACACATCTACAGCCCAGCACAGGCCTGGCCAGGGTGATGGACCCTGAGGCTTGCTGACTGTCAGTCTAGCCAATCAGTGAGAGACCCTGCCTCAGAAGAGAAGGTAGAGAGCAATAGCAGAGGTCACCTGTCAACTCACACCATGCACACACATACACACGCACACACATACACATACACACACCATACACACATATACACACACCATACACACATACACACACCATACACACATACATACACACCATACACACATATACACACACCATACACACATACACATATACACACACCATACACACATACACACACCATACACATATCCACACACATGAGGCACAAATAATAAAAACCCAGAGACAGATATTGGGGGTCAAGGTGAAGATCAGAAAAACAAAGCAGTCAAGCCACTGGAGAGCTCTTACTTCCACAAAATCTTCAGGCTGAAAAGAGAGCGAGTTCCTGTCTCATCTCAGCTTATATTTCTCTCTAGTGCTGGGATTAGAGGCGTGCACCACCAATGCCGGGCCTCTAGTGTGGCTGCTGGGATTAAAGGTGTGTGCCACCACTACCTGGCTTGTATAACTGGCTAGTGTGGCTAGCTTTGCACTCTGATCTTCAGGCAAGCTTTATTTATTAAAACACAATAAAATGTCACTATACACATACAAACCCATACACATAATCTCCATGGCCATCTTGTTGTTCATGATTCCCTGAAGCATTTTCTTTTTTTTTCTTTTCTTTTTTTTAAATTAATTTATTTATTAAAGATTTCTGTCTCTTCCCCACCGCTGCCTCCCCTTTCCCTCCCCCTCCCCCAATCAAGTCCCCCTCCCTCTTCAGCCCAAAAAGCAATCAGGGTTCTCTGCCCTGTGGGAAGTCCAAGGACCACCCACCTCCATCCAGGTCTAGTAAGGTGAGCATCCACGAAACTGCCTAGGCTCCCACGAAACCAATAGGTCCAGTAGAATCAAAAACCCGTTGCCATTGTTCTTGAGGTCTCAGTAGTCCTCCTTGTCCGCTATGTTCAGCGAGACCAGTTTTGACCCAGGCTTTTTCAGACCCAGGCCAGCTGGCCTTGGTGAGTTCCTGATAGAACATCCCCATTGTCTCAGTGTATGGGTGCACCCCTCGCGGTCCTGAGTTCCTTGCTTGTGCTCTCTCTCCTTCTGCTCCTGATTTGGACCTTGAGATTTCAGTCCGGTGCTCCAATGTGGGTCTCTGTCTCTGTCTCCTTTCATCGCCTGATGAAGTTTAATATTCAGGAGGATGCCTATATGATTTTCTTTGGGTTCTCCTTATTTAGCTTCTCTAAGAACCCGAATTATAGGTTCAATGTCCTTTATTTATGGCTAGAAACCAAATATGAGTGAGAACATCCCATGTTCCTCTTTTTGGGTCTGGCTTACCTCACTCAGGATGGTGTTTTCTATTTCCATCCATTTGCCTGCAAACTTCAAGAAGTCCTTGTTTTTTACTGCTGAGTAGTACTCTAATATGTATATATTCCATACTTTCTTCATCCATTCTTCAATTGAAGGGCATCTAGGTTGTTTCCAGGTTCTGGGTATTACAAACAATGCTGCTATAAACATAGTAGAGCATATACTTTTGTTGTGTGATAAGGCCTCTCTTGGGTATATTCCCAAGAGTGGTATTGCTGGGTCCATGGGTAGGTTGATCCCAAATTTCCTGAGAAACCTCCACACTGCTTTCCAGAGTGGTTGCACAAGTTTGCATTCCCACCAGCAATGGATGAGTGTACCCCTTTCTTCACAACCTCTCCAGCAAAGGCTATCATTGGTGTTTTTGATTTTCGCCATTCTGACAGGTGTAAGATGGTATCTTAAAGTTGTCTTGATTTGCATTTCCCTGATCGCTAAGGAAGTTGAGCATGACCTTAGGTGTCTTTTGGCCATTTGAACTTCTTCTGTTGAGAGATCTCTGTTCAACTCAGTGCCCCATTTTATATTTGGGTTGATTAGCCTTTTACGGTCTAGTTTCTTGAGTTCTTTATATATTTTGGAGATCAGACCTTTGTCAGTTGTGGGGTTGGTGAAGATCTTCTCCCAGTCAGTGGGTTGCCTTTCTGTCTTAGCAACAGTGTCCTTTGCTTTACAGAAGCTTCTCAGTCTCAGGAGGTCCCATTTATTCAATGAGGCCCTTAGTGTCTGTGCTGCTGGGGTTATACGTAGGAAGTGGTCTCCTGTGCCCACGTGTTGTAGAGTACTTCCCACTTTCTCTTCAATCAGGTTCAGTGTGTTTGGACTGATATTGAGGTCTTTCACCCACTTGGACTTGAGTTTTGTGCATGGTGATAGATATGGGTCTATTTTCATTCTTCTACAGATTGACATCCAGTTTTGCCAGCACAATTTGTTGAAGATGCTCTCTTTTTTCCATTGTATACTTTTAGCTCCTTTATCGAAAATCAGGTGTTCATATGTTTGTGGGTTAAAGTCAGGGTCTTCTATTCGATTCCATTGGTCGACTTCTCTGTTTTTATGCCAATACCAAGCTGTTTTCAATACTGTAGCTCTGTAATAGAGTTTGAAGTCAGGGATGGTAATGCCTCCAGACGTTCCTTTATTGTATAAGATTGTTTTGGCTATCCTGGGTTTTTTGTTTTTCCATATAAAGTTGATTATTGTCTTCTCCAGATCTGTGAAGAATTTTGATGGGATTTTGATGGGGATTGCATTGAATCTATAGATTGCTTTTGGTAGAATTGCCATTTTTACTATGTTGATCCTCCCAATCCAAGAGCAAGGGAGATCCTTCCATTTTCTGGTGTCCTCGTCTATTTCTTTCTTCAAAGACTTGAAGTTCTTGTCAAATAGATCTTTCACTTCCTTGGTCAGGGTTACCCCAAGATATTTTATGCTCTTTGTGGCTATCGTGAAAGGTGATGCTTCTGTGATTTCCCTCTCTGTTTCCTTATCCTTAGTGTATAGGAAGGCAACTGATTTTTTGGAGTTGATCTTGTATCCAGCCACGCTACTAAAGGTGTTTATCAGCTGTAGGAGTTCTTTGGTAGAATTTTTGGGGTCGCTTATGTATACTATCATATCATCTGCAAATAACAAAAGCTTAACTTCTTCCTTTCCAATATGAATCCCTTTGATCCCCTTATGTTGTCTTATTGCTATTGCTAGAACTTCAAGCAATATATTGAAGAGGTATGGAGAGAGTGGACATCCTTGTCTTGTTCCTGATTTTAGTGGGATGGCTTTGAGTTTTTCTCCATTTAACTTAATGTTAGCTGTTGGTTTGCTGTAGATAGCTTTTATTATATTTAGGTATGACCCTTGTATCCCTATTCTCTCCAAGACCTTTATCATAAAGGGGTGTTGAATTTTGTCGAATGCTTTTTCAGCATCTAATGAAATGATCATATGTTTTTTTTCTTTCAGTCTATTTATATGGTGGATTACATTGATAGATTTGCGTATGTTGAACCAGCCCTGCATCTCTGGGATGAAGCCTACTTGATCATAATGGATAATTTTTCTAATGTGTTCTTGAATTCGGTTTGCCAGTATTTTATTGAGAATTTTTGCATCGATATTCATGAGTGAGATAGGCCTGTAATTCTCTTTCTTGGTTGGGTCTTTGTGTGGTTTTGGTATCAGGGTAACTGTAGCTTCATAAAAGGAATTTGGCAATGACTTTTCTGTTTCTATATTGTGAAATACGTTAAGGAGTATAGGTATTAGCTCTTCTTGGAAGTTCTGGTAGAATTCTGCATTGAACCCATCTGGTCCTGGGCTTTTTTTGGAAGGGAGATTTTTGATAACAGTTTCTAGTTCTTCGCGACTAACAGGTCTATTTAGATCATTCACCTGGTCTTGGTTTAGCTTTGGTATATGGTACTTATCTAAAAAAATGTCCATTTCTTTTGCATTTTCCAGTTTTGTGGCATACAGGCTTTTATAGTAAGACCTAATGATTCTCTGGATTTCCTCTGTGTCTGTGGTTATGTCCCCCCTTTCATTTCTGATTTTATTTATTTGAGTGTTCTCTCTCTGTTGTTTAGTTAGTTTGGATAGGGGTTTGTCGATCTTGTTGATTTTCTCCAAGAACCAACTTTTTGTTTCATTGATTCTTTGGACTGTTTTCTGTGTTTCTATTTTGTTGATTTCTGCCCTCAGTTTGATTATTTCCAGTCTTCTACTCCTTCTGGGCACCTCTGCTTCTTTTTTTTCTAAAGCTTTCAGGTGTGCCATTAAGTCCCCAATGTATGCTTTCTCTGTTTTCTTTAAGTGGGCACTTAGTGCTATGAACTTTCCTCTTAGCACTGCTTTCATCGTGTCCCATAGATTTGAGTATGTTGTCTCTTTATTTTCATTAAATTCAAGGAAGACTTTAATTTCTTTCTTAATTTCTTCCTTGACCCAGGTGTGGTTCAGTAGTTGACTGTTCAGTTTCCATGAGTTTGTCGGCTTTCTGGGGGTAGCATAGTTGTTGCCATCTAACTTTAATCCGTGGTGATCTGATAAGACACAGGTGGACACTGATATTCTTTTGTATCTGTGGAGGTTTTCTTTGTTTCCGAGTATATGGTCAATTTTTGAGAAGGTTCCATGAGCTGCAGAGAAGAAGGTATATTCTTTCCTATTTGGGTGGAGTGTTCTGTAGATGTCTGTTAAGTCCATTTGCTTCATTACCTCCAATAATTCTCTTAATTCTCTATTAGGTTTCTGTCTGATTGACCTGTCCATTGGAGAGAGAGGTGTGTTGAAGTCTCCTACTATTAGTGTGTGTGGTTTTATGTCTGCCTTGAGTTTTAGAAATATTTCTTTTACATAAGTGGGTGCTTTTATATTAGGGGCATAGATATTCAGGATTGAGATGTCATCCTGATGAATTGTTCCTGTTATGAGTATAAAGTGTCCATCTCGATCTCTTCTGATTGATTTTAGTTTGAAGTCAGTTTTGTTGGAAATTAGTATGGCCACACCTGCTTTTTTGTTAGGACCATTTGCTTGAAAGACATTTTCCCAACCTTTTACTCTGAGTAGATGCCTGTCTTTGTGGTTGAGATGTGTTTCTTGCAAACAGCAGAATGTTGGATTCTGTTTTCGTATCCAATCCCTTAGCCTGTGCCTTTTTATAGGTGAATTGAGACCATTAATATTAAGTGATATTAGTGACCAGTGGTTGTTTACTCCGGTTATTCTTACTGTTTTTGGTAGTAGAGTTTGTGTGTGTCCCTTCTTTGAGTTGTACTGGTGAAGGTTCACTAGAGTCCTGAGTTATTGTAGTCAGTGTTGGCAATGTTGGATTCCTTGGGTTGCGATTTTCCTTCTATTACTTTCTGTAGCGCTGGATTTGTGGCTACGTATTGTTTAAATTTGTTCTTATCCTGGAAAGTCTTGTTTTCTCCATTGATAGTAAATACTAGCTTGGCTGGGTATAGAAGTTTGGGTTTGCATCCATGGTCTCTTAGTTTTTGAAGAACCTCTATCCAGGACCTTCTGGCTTTCATGGTTTCCATAGAGAAGTCAGGTGTAAGTCTGATCGGTTTACCTTTATAAGTTACTTGGCCTTTTTCCTTTGCAGCTCTTAATATTCTTTCTTTAACCTGTATATTTTGTGTTTTGATTATTATAAGGCGAGAGGATGCTTTTCTTTGATCCAGTCTGTTTGGTGTTCTGTATGCTTCTTGGATATTCAAAGGAATATCTTTCTTTATGTTGGGAAAGTTTTCTTCCATAATTTTGTTAAATATATTTTCTGGGCCTTTGAGCTGTAATTCTTCCCCTTCTTCTATTCCTATTATTCTCAGGTTTGGTCTTTTTATTGTGTCCCATATTTCCTGAATGTTTTGTGATGAGAATTTGTTGGCTTTGCTGTTTTCTTTGATCAGTGCGTTTATTTTCTCTATGGTGTCTTCAGAATCTGAGATTCTTTCTTCTATTTCTTGTATTCTATTGATTATGCTTGTTTCTGTAGGCTCTGCTCGTTGACCTAGATTTTCCGTATCCAGCTGGTCCCCAGTTTGTGCTTTCTTTCTTGCTTCCATTTCAGTTTTCAATTCTTGAACTGTTTCCATTACCTGTTTGTTCGTTTTTTCTTGGTTTCCCAGGGTCTCATGTTCGTATTTACTCAATTCTTCAAACTTTTTGTTATACTTCTCATCCATTTCTATAAAGGTGTTTTTTACATATTGTTTAAGGAACTCTATTGCTTTCATAAAGTCGATTTTTTCCACTTCTTCTGTGTTAGGGTGTTCAAGTCCTTCTGTTGTAAGATCATTGGGTTCTGGTGCTTTCATGTTGTTTTTCAGCTTATTGGGAGAATTTTTGCCTTGGCGCCTGCCCATCTCCTCCTATTGAAGATCTCTAATTGGTCTTTTAAAACCAGATCAGGTTTCCCTGCTGGCCAGAGGCTCCTCTTGCAAAATTCCCTCGTTCTGTTTCCTGGCTCCTGCCAGGGGCCAAGATCCCTCTCACCCCTCAGACGGGTCTTCAGGAAAAGAACCAGGTTCCCTGTTTGCCCGGGACCTCGCCAACCAAAGGCCTACCTCTTTGATTTAATTGTCCTGGGGCGATCTGCTCTTGATGTTGCACTGGTCCCTGTCGCCTGCGTTGTCTGCCACTGTGTCAGTACCCGCCGGTCCCGGCCGCTGTCCCCTGAAGCATTTTCTGAGGGGCTTGTGGGTACCAAGCTCCAAGATGGGGTCCCTGGATGCCTCCTCACCCCCACCCTCAGAAAAGGTGAAAGGTGACAGACACATGTTCATGATCACCTGCTGGTCCCTCTTGTCAGAAGGCACTTGGCCACTGGTATTGGGTATCCTGTTTTTTCTTTCTTCCTTCCTTTTTTTCTTGTATGGCTGGGATAAAATGCCTTGGTCAGAAGCAGCTTGGGGGAGAAAGGGTTTGTTTTAACTTATACTCACAGTCAGCTCATTGTTGAGGGAAATAGATTTTTCCCTTGACACCGGTCCCTAAGCAGTACATCATGGCACCTGCTTCTATAGTGTTCCCATTGTCTTGGGCTGGAGATGAGCTGAACGGAGAAGAGTTAGGGGGCCTGGAGGCTGTGAAAGTCTCTGTGGTCTTCAGGTCACTTCCTGTCAGGAACCTGGGTTCTCTGTGGTCTCCAGGTCACTTCCTATCAGGAACCTGGGTTCTCTGTGGTCTCCAGGTCATTTCCTATCAGGAACCTGTCTCTCTGTGGTCTCCAGGTCATTTCCTATCAGGAACCTGGGTTCTCTGTGGTCTCCAGGTCACTTCCTATCAGGGAGGGACATGGTTCTTTCTGGTCTCCAGGTCATTTCCTGTCAGGAAAATGGGCTTTCAGGGGCTTCAGGAGTCCTGGAAGGGAATGATATTTTAGTACACGGGGAGCAGCGTCCTGGCTTTTCTTGTGTGTCCTCACCGGTGGTCCTGAGCCATCACCACTTCCAGACAGGTGCTTTCTTCACAGTGAAGACACCCCGGGCGGTCATGTGGCCAAGCAAGGTCTCTTCTGAGCGCCTGTTGCCAGGAAAGGGCCGAACGTGTCATTCCAGTGTTACTGTGCGTAAAGTCAGAGGGAGACAAATTGTACTTGAAGATTTCAGTTGCCATGGCTACTGGGACATGGCGAGCCATGTTCTCAGCCTTAGGCCTTCAGCTGGCTTGTCTTGGTCACAGGATGTGGCATTTAAGATACCTTTTTTAATAGGGGGTTGAGAAGAGACACTGGCCACCAGTCTCTGGGGCTTCAGTGTCGCTGACTGAAGGGTGTCCCCGTCTCTCCCTAGCACTATCCGGTGACACTGTGCTACCCCCACCCTTCATTTGTCTATCTGCTCAAGTAATTTTTAAATTAAATTTGATCACTTACTGTGTGTGTGTCGGTGCCGTGGTGTGCATGGGGAGGTCAAGAGAGAAACTGTAGGAATTAGGGTCAGTTCTCTTGTTCTACTCTGGGGGTCCCAGGGATTGAACTCAGGTCATCAGGCTTGGCAGCAAGCACCTTTACTCTCTGAGCCATCTCTCCAGCCCCGCTACCTTTAGTGGCAAGTGTGACCCAGTCTCTGCCCTCCCCAGTTTGGCTTCTGGAGGCATAGACAGATGGCGTGAATGAGGAGGAAACAGCAGTTCCTGCACTGGTCTGTGTGTGAAGATGGCAGAACGGGGTGGAGGGGAGGCCGCACGGCTGGAAAGGCTTCTTAGGCAGAGAGCTGGACTTGAACCCGTGGGAATCTGGGAAGGATTTGGGCCTGTAAAGGTCCCGGGGTGGAACAACTCAGGGCAACTGAGTAAGTGGCACCGTTCACTGCATCCAGTCGTAAGTGGCACCGTTCACTGCATCCAGTCGTAAGTGGCACCGTTCACACATCTTGACTGCAAGCCAAGCTTTCCCCAGGCCTGATCAGAACTCTGCGAATCGATGGCTGTTTTCCTCCCATGCCCAGATTCATAGGTCAGAGTCCTCCTGCTGTCATTTCGTCAGAGGTTGAACATTAAATGATCTCGTGACTCTCAGCCAAACCATGAGGATGCTGCCACTTCAGTAAATCACCTGGTGAGAACGTGCGTAGGGCCGTGTTGGCCAGATATGGCCTGTGAACTAAAGATGAGTTTTACATCTTTAAAAGGCTGTGGAAAGCTACATGTGACTTACAAGCCCAAAATAGTCTCCATCTGGCACTTTCCAGAGATAATCTTAAGTCCCGCATCAGTGGATCAACCTGGGCTCTTCCCGGTTTCCTATTTCCTCACAACAGCACGGCCCCCAAATGGCTGCCAAGGTTCCAGTCATCATAGGAAGATTTGGTGCACCGTGAGGGCTGTGCCAGGAGGGAGGCTTTTTCCCCATTGCCTGCCCGTCAGGCTGCTCAGGCGCCCCTGGCCAGGACCTGGGAGCCAGAGGGTTATGGCAGATTAAAACAATTGCCAGAAAGCGTGCTTTGGGAATCCTGGGGGACTGCCAGGGTGGCCTCCTGGATGACAGTGGGAGTCAGAGCCGGCAGGGGTGGGGTGTGACAAGAGATCCGATGATCCCTCCCTTCCGTTCTCACCCCAGGCTTCATTGCTTCATTCTGTCCACAGACACTGCACATCCCACCTGCTAGTACGCCCTCACAGGGTGCATACAGGCAGGTGAAGGCATGTCCTGGGGTTGCGAAGCCTGGGGTCAAATTCTCTGATTAGGTGGGTCGGGAATCTCAGACTTGGGAGCAAGATGGTTGTAAACCCGTGGGGAGTTGCAGTAGATAGGGGGCTGAGGGTCCCAGTAGTGGGGGAATTGACAGCTCACTTTGCCCTGAGGTATGGGGGGTTCTGGAAGGGCTTGTATTTTGGCTGCTAGGATTCTACTAGAATGTGATAGGCTATGGCCCAGTGCGGCTTCTGGATTAGTGCGTGCGTGCGTGTGTGTGTGTGTGTGTGTGTGTGTGTGTGTGTTTTGGGGAGAGGGTGGCTCAGAGGAGGGGAGCGCTATAGAAACCTGGCATAAGAGAACGTCCTCAGCAGCTATGAGGAGGCAGGGGCTTTCCTGCTGGCTATCAGGAGAGCGGCAAGGCCAGGGGAGACATGATAAAATGTTGGTGTTGGGTACCGGGCACCAGAGTGGCCATTACCTCCTTGTCAATTGAGCTGTGGCTACTACTAAGGTCTCATACTCAGATTGGCCACCAAATGGGCATCCTCCAGCCTCCACTCCCTGCTCATTTTCTCATCTGTGTGGTTCACACAAGTGTTTTTCTCACATAAGGTGAGAGGTCATTTTTATTCTCTTTACTGAGCACAAGCACACAGAGAAGGCAGGCCACTTACACCACGCCACGCAGCAAAGAGCTACCACCGGAGGGCCAGTGGTAGCTCTGCGAGCCAGGCAGGGCACTCGGTTTGAGGATCTCTTGAGGCAGAGCCAGGTCTGTACAGATCCGGTAACCAGATAATGGGGTAGAAGAGGGTGTGCCCTGGGGTCCAGCCATTTCTCTTCGCATTGTAGCATGAGGGTCCTGTGGCTGCAGGCACCCACAAAAAGCTGGTGTGGTTTCCTCACTATTTCCTGATTCCACTGAGCACCCTCTGTCTGCCCCCTGGGGCTGTGCTGTGATTTCCTGTAACTTGGGCAGAAAACAAAAGTATGGGGCAGGGAAGAGATGCCCCACCCCCCATGGGAGCACAGTGTTCCTTCGTGAACCCCAGTCCCAGCGCCAGCCACCAGCAATGCCAGCTCCCTGCTCTGGACTGGTGGACTGTGATCTCCGTTTCCCTGCAAGCCTCCCGGCCTCAGGTGTTATGTGACAGCGAAGCAGACAGGCAGATCTGCTGGGAAGGCTGGTGAGAACGGGGCTGGTCACACCTACTGCAGCGAGCTGCTGTCACAGCTGCAGCCATCTGCGCTGCCAGTCAGTGGGTTCTGCACCCAGGGTCACCCGGCCACATCTATCTGTCCAGCTTCTTCTAACCCCATTGCCTTCACTGTGACCCTGAGATCTTAGGGAGCTACTCTGGAGGAGCTCAGCTAAGTGTGGCGAACTCACAGCTCAGAAATCAGTGCCATCCCCAGGGGCCAGGTGTCTCCCCCAGTCCTGCCTGTGCGTCCTTCTTCACTGACTTAAAACCCAGACATCCTGTTGCGGGTGTACAGAAGGCTGGTGTGCAGCTCACGGAGGACAGGCGTTAGTGTGGCTCAGGGCGCCGGGCAGGTGGGCTGCGTTTAAAGCCCTCATCTGTGCTGGGCTCCCCAGTGAGGGAGCCTCCCCACAGCAAGGCCACACCCCAGCAATCCAGAGAGGGGAAATGCTGCTTCCCACCCGAGCCTGATGGTGCACGCCTCTGCTTGTTTCTCGAAAGCTCTCCTTTCTGGGTGATCCCCTCCCTCGCTCAAGTTAATTAACAGCGTGCCTCCGAAATGACGGCTGGAGAACGTGAATAAATCAACACGAGGAAGTGGCCACGTGCTCAGCTTGGTTATAAATAACTTGGGTGGACTTGAAGGTGGAGGCCAAGATGCTGCAGTTCCCCCTTATCAGAATTCTTTTCCTGTTGCTATGGAAACTGGCCTAGGGATGCTGGGGGCTCTGTGTGTTGGCCCAGTCCTTAGCTGTTCCTGGGGTTGGCATGGGGGAGGGTCTGTGAGGGTGCTGGGTGAGCCACATGCAGCCCAACTGAACTCAGCAACTAGTCGGTAAACTGAGTCATGGTTTAAGGGAGGCTTCTCAGAGGAGGGGTGTCTAGACAGCACATGCTGATCTTGGACCAGGAGTGAAGGGGTGGAAGGATGCCCCAGGCAGGGGGAACAACATGACAGACATATGGAAGAGAAAGGGCATGGACCGTGTGGTGTGTCCCAAGATGGAGGCTTGTCCCGTGTGTCCACAGCAAGGAGGAGATGGTGGGTGAAAGGAGATGACCTTTCATAGGTCATCAAAGTTGTGCCACAGGCACCTGCCACATGGAGAAGTCATCCAATGCATTGTCCATGGGCCCAGGACAGCTGTGCCCATGGGCCTGTCTCTGAGATGGTGTCTAGGGTTGTCTAGGGTCTCGGGAGGTCTTTGAACAAGATGATGAGCTGAGACTAGACTAGTGACAATCTCTTGGAAACCCCCACCTCCGGGAGGGCTTGCTATGTGTTAGGCCAAGCCCTCTGGGTTTGCTTAGCCCCATCGCATTAGCCCAGGCTGGCCTCAAACTCCCCATGTAACCAAGGTTGACTCTGAAGTCCTGATCCTCTTGCCTCCACTCCCTGAGTGTTGGGGTCCAAGGCTGATTCCCCTCTCCTCCGTTGCTGTTTTATGTGGTGCTGACTTATATTGGCAAGGATCCTCCTGAGCAAGTCACACATCCTCACAGCCTCTCCTGAGGGAACAGGGACTGAGCATAAGTGAGCTGGCCTGGAGGAGACTCCGAGTTATGGGTTAGGCCTACACAAAGCTTCATCCGAGAGGAGGGAAACTGGGTCTTCCCCGGCTTCATGCACCTTCCTTGGGTGGACCTGGGGATTCGTCTCTAGGCTGTTAGCTGGACAGGAGTGGGGGTGGGTGGGTAAGGGTGGGTTGGGGGATGGGATGGGCAGTGTGACCATTGACAGCTCTCTCTCCTCACCTCACTGCCCTGCTTGGCTGGGAAAGACTCACCCACCCACTCAGCGCCTTTGCTCTGAGGGTTAACTGAGGTGAGAGGCAGCTCCCAGCCCATGAACACCCTTGAGAAAGTCTTTACAGCTTTCTTATCAGCACCGTAATAGTAATAGTCCACTTCCTTAGCCTGGGTGAGGAGAGATAAGTGAGACCTCCTGGGTAGACAGACCGAGACAGAGCAAGTCTAGGAGGGAGAAGAGAAGGCGGCTTTAACTCTAGGAAGGGATGGATGGATGTAGTGTGTGAGCCTCCCAGAGTCAAGACTGAAATATGGCCGCACTTGCTGGCCAGTTCCCATTCAGTACCGGAAGCACTCCTATTCATCCATCTGAACCCCTCCCGGATTTCCCTCCCCCTCACTGTAGCCTCTCCTCTTCGCTCAGCGGTGTGCTTCTCATTGGGCTCGGCATCTCTATTTCTGTCCCTAGTTCTGCATCAGCCCCTGGCTCTTGGGTCACGGGCACATCTGCTGTTCCTTTTGGCATTTTCTTCTATTAAACAAGGAAATCTTGAGGGTGTGTGCTTGAGCCAGATTTGGGAAGGAGCGGTGCTGCCCAGGCTTGAGGTGGCCTGTGGGGGCCCCTTTTCCTTGACTACTCAGATCCCGAGAGACAGGTTGAGCTGCTCCGTGTCTGCTCGATGTATGTGGAATAACTAACTGTTCAGGGAATGTTTGTTGAATGAATGAATGAATGAATGAATGGCAATGAAAGGTCCCTTCTTGAGACCTGTGGGCTCTCTCTCCCACCTCACTCTGTGGTTGGCACCCTCAGTCCCTTCTGGGTCCGCACAGCTCCCTGTTCTGCAGATTCCTTGTGCAAGGAAGGTTTGCTTTCAGGATGCCTGCGGTGTCCCCAGAGTTTCCTGGAGAGAATAGCATTTGCAGAAGCAGCCCTCTGGGGGCACGCCTGTGCTGCCCCAGATTCAGGAGTGACGCTTTTTATAGCCCCGCTCCTGGAGCACGTGGTGCCACTGGAAGCCAGAGAGAGCAGCAGGCATCTGGCTCCCCACTGTCTTCTGCTTCTGTCTCTGGAGGAGGCTGGATGCTGGGGTCTGCTGTGTTCCCTGTGCCATGTGGCAGACACTGGCCGGTCATGCCACTTCCCCTTGCCCTGCACTGTCCATCTGTGAGGTGTGACAGCGAGGCAACATGGTGGTGTGTATGATGATGCAATGACTTAACACCACGGTGTCGCACGGTGTTGTGTTACAGTGGTACCGTTACCTGCTGGTGGCGTGATACGTGGTATGGGACAGGGTGCTCTGGTGTTTGGGCCATGGCTGGCGCTCAGGGGACAGTGATGATGATGGCAGAGCACTCTTGGCCTGCTGTGTGTATGCAGAAACAGGTAGGGATCTATATGCTGGTGGCTAACTCTCCGGTGAAGCGTGGAGGAGGCCGGGCCGTAGACTGGAGCAGGGACAGAAGTGAGGACACAGAGGTATCTGCTGAGACCTGCCCCCAGTGTGGCTAGCTTAGACTGCTTACATAGAGGGAGCCTGGGTTTTGAGTTCTCCTCTGGCTGGTCATTGGGGTGAGCCCCTGTGTACAGCTCTGAGTCAGACAGTGTTCTAGGGATGGCATACCTGGGATCATGGGCAGAAGGCCAAGTCCATCCTCTAGAAGCAGGGGCAGGAAGAGAGCCAACCACCACATCCATGACAAGCATACGCTCGGTGGTTTCTTCTGTGAAAGAAATCAGAGAGATTCAGTTACTTGTTCAGGGGCACATGACTAAAACTAGTGGCCGTTCAAAACTTGATTTAGCTAATCCAGTGTGGAGGGCTGGGGTAAGGCTGGTGAGGCCAGGAAACAACAGAACAAGATAAATGATATTTTAAATGAGCATATTAAAAAAAAAAAAGCAAAATCCCATGAAGAAAGAGAATCAGTACAGGAAAAGGTAAGGTCAGTATGACGGAGCCCTCCTCCACCCTTGGATCTGGACACCTCAGCAGCCTCAACCCCCAGCCCCCAGCCCCCAGCCCATCCACCTCTCTTAGTTGAGCACCCGACTTCTTGTTCCTACTTGAACACTTTGTGACAGCCGGGCGGTGGTGGCACACATCTTTGATACCAGCACTCAGGAGGCAGAGGCAGGTGGATCTCTGTGAGTTCAAGGCCAGCTTGGTCTACAGGGCGAGTTCCAGGACAGCCAGGGAGGACTAATTTGTAGCATCCAGCGGCTGTGTGTTCTCCTTAGCTGATATCTTACACGGTGTCCTTCATGAACTGTGGGCAGCCACAATCTGTCCCCTTCTGTCCCTACATATCTCTAGGTACCTGGAGAGGCAGGGGTTTGCGGTGAATTCCTTGTGGAGACCAGAAGTCCCGGCTGTAGATGCGGCAGCCTTTAGGGGTGTGGAGCCAGGCACAGATAGAGGTGGGGACTGGCCTCCTCTGGGATGTTTCCTCATCTGCATGCAGAAATGCAGGCTGGGCGCCATCTTACCTGCTGGACACATAGTCTCACCTCGGTCAGAGGCCCTCCCTCTGCTGTGAGCCAACCTCTCTTCATCCCGCAGTTTGTGCACCGGATCCTGGCTAACTCAGGACCTTTTGCATGTCTTGTATTCAGGGCTAGGAAACTGAGGGCAGCTTGGCTGAATAGCTAAGCTTGTGTCTTCATGAGAGAGATTCTGATCAGAAAGTTGGCCAGGGTTCTGACTGGGGATGGGTACCTGTCTCCATCCAGTGGCCGGCCATGTGCTAGCATGGAACCCTGGTCTCTTCCCTGTGGGCCTATGACTCCACCTGAGCATCCAACATGTGTGCCCCAGAGCCACCAGGAGAGCCATCCTCACTGTGCTGAGCCTGGGGATCTGCCCTGATAGACTGTGGGAGGGGTACTCCCAGTGTAAGGATAAGCGGGAATCCCCAGGGATCCTCCGAGAGGCCGGCGACCACACACAGCCTGTATGTGCCTCAGCTCTCTGGGCCTCAGTCACCCCTTGAAGAAGAGTTTTGAAGAGTCATCAGGTTTAGGAGATGTAGCCATGGTAGGTCCCTGTGACCCTCCATAATACCACATGGCCATGTGCCTGGGCCAGGGGAGGCGCACTCAATCTCACTACTGAATGAATGAGAGATGCCGGGCCGCAGAGGCTTGGCACGAGGAGCAGGAAGCTGGATGAAGGGGAATGTGGGTTTCTAGACCTTCAGTCTGCACACGCCGTCAGAGAGGCCTTTGAGATAAACTTATGTTGGCAAGGCTGGCGTCTAGAGAGCAAATATTTACTCAGGACAGAGCGAGGGGTGGCGCGGAGATCGCACCAGGCAGTTGAGCTGATGTGATTTCAACCTTGAATTTGGCCTGGCATTTGAAAAGTCAAAATTTTTGAGCCCTCATAGTGGGCTAGGTTTGGGTCAGATCTGCACACAGGGGCGCAGAGGGAGCCATTCCAAGCAAATCTTGATAATCTTCTTGCTGTGTGACCTCCGACAAGTGAATCCATCTCTCGGAGCTGGCATTTCCTCACCTGTAGAAGGGACAGAGAGGGGTGTAGATCCTGACGGGAAGGTCAGAATCCCACTGCACTGATGCCCCTCGCTGTTCAGTCTTCACCCTCTTCTGTTTTATCACTGCCCCCCCCCCCCAACCATGCTCCATCCCTTAAGGGTTAAACCCTGTGAGCTCATGTGATTCCTTGAGCACATGAATCATCCCCGTGACTCTGTGCCCAGTGTGGGGAAGGGGCAGATGCTATGCCCCCAAGTTGCCATGGAAACCCTGCCTGTACCAAATTGCA
This sequence comes from Alexandromys fortis, assembly GCF_014885135.2. NCBI lineage: Eukaryota > Metazoa > Chordata > Mammalia > Rodentia > Cricetidae > Alexandromys > Alexandromys fortis. Next base: position 1,944,764 of record NW_026068072.1, read on the forward strand.
GGCACCTCAGACCCAGATCCACCCTTTTGGGGGAACTCAGGGCCAGTTCTCTGCTTCCTTGCCCTCCAGGAGAGGCAGCAGGGGCAGCTGAGGGGATAAGAGGGGAGGGGCTTGTGGAGGGAGTTTATCCTGGAGCTCAGCAAGTGTAGTCAGACGCAGGGAGAGGAAGCAGAAGGCTACCAGGAGAGGGAGACAGATCAACAGCCAGCCACAGGTCCTCAGACTCCACCTGAAGCCCCAGAGGCACAAGCCAGATCCAGCACCCCTCCACTTCCCTGGGGCAGCGCGCCTCCTACGCACAGGCCCCCACATGCGCGCACACTCATTTGCACACAGCCACACGCCCAGCGGCAGCATTTCTGCACAGTGCCGACTGCGGTGGGTAGGCAGTCTGGCACATGAAGTCCCCGAGGGACAGCGAGCGAGCGAGTTGAGACTTAGAGGGGGGAAAAGAAAACCAAAAACGGGCTGACGCCGGCTCCCAGGCAGCCACCTCCGGAGGCCCCTCCTGCATTCTTGGTTCGCACGCCCCTCGCCAAGACAGGGCTGATGTCATTCTGGGCTGCTGGGCCAGGGGACCCAGGCCGGGAGGCTGCCTCCCTCCGGAAGTGAGTGTGCTGCCTGCCGGCCATCAGATTCAGCTTCGGGTTAAGTCTGACTTGAGGACTGTAGATCCGCCCGGTTCAGGTGAGAAGAACCTGCCTGGGACAGGCAGTCTGCGTGGATGGCGGCTCCCAGGTGTGCGTGAGAGGTCTACCTTCGTGGAGGGAAGTGAGTTTGGGGTGCCTGCCCCCTTGCCCTGCTCCTTATAGCCACCTGCTCCTTGAATCCAGCAGCGTTGGCCCTGGCGACTAGAACTGGTCATCCTGATTGGCTGACTTGATGCTCTTGCTGGTGACCCGTTGCTGACTTGTCACTGTCCCCGTTTTTTTTTTTTTTTTTTTTTTTTGTGACCGGGGATGCTTGTTGGGCCATGTTTACTTTACTGGGGCTGACGTGCTCTGCCGGGTTTACCGGGTTTTCTGTGGAAGCCCAGAACTTCTTCCCAAGGACGGCCACCACTGACAGAGGGACCAGGACCCTGGCAGCGCTGGCCTCCTGACTGCCTCTGCCTGCCCCCTCCTCCAGGCTGGCCTCATGGATTACCTGGGTGACAAACTCTCAGTGGCCCAGTCACACATGACTCAGTGGGTGGGCACGGTGAGACGATCCTTTCAAGAGGCCCTGCACGTTGTGACAGCCACGGTGGGCACCGAGCGGAGTGGGGAGAATGCTGGCCGCACCCCATTCAAGCGCACCTCCTCTTTCCGACACCTGGCCTCTCGGAGTCGAGAATCCTTCCGTCGCTTCTCCGTTCGCAGCCAACAGAGGTTCTCATCCCTCAGAAAGAGACAGCAGGACTCCGAAGCCCCCGATCTTGTAAGCTGGGGATGTGTGTGGTTTAAAATAGCAGGGCTACCCTGGGAAGGTCCTCTTGGACTCCTGGGAGGGGCTGACTTGCAGCAGCAGGCAGGAAAGGACTTCTTCCCTGTCAGTGAGAGTGGCCCCGGGACACTGATGGGAAGTAGAAGGCTGGGTTGGCTGCCCAGGAGGTGCAACACCCCCTCCTTGTTGCTAATGGGAAATCAACTCAAGGCTTCTTGTCTGTGAGCAGGGCTGCTTGGGGACACTGCAGCCCCCACAGCACATGCTCACATCTCTATTTTTAGGCAAGCTTACTTGACACCTGCTCTAGCTCTCTCCCCATGCCCTCCCAGGGTGACCAAGTGGTCTTGGCTGTTGTCTGTTTGCCATTGAACAAAAGTGAGATCTTGAGTGATTTCTGAGGGGGAAGAGCCTTAGGGGGACAGATGGCAGGTGGTTTGTCCTGCTGGCCTGGGGGCTCAGGCTTGGTGAGGGTGCAGTGCTCAGACCCAGCTACCGGGTTCCATGCTGTCTCCTTTAAAGCCCATGAGACCTGGGAAATGGAAGCTGAGCAGGTGGCATCAGGCAGGCCTAGGGAAGGAAGGGTATCGGCATGGCGTGTGCAGCAAGGTGAGGGAGGTCTGGCTGGGAGATAAGAGGTCTCTTGGATCTGTGATAACTTTGGGGACACTCATCACGTCACTAGCCGGGATTGAACTTAGCTGGAGGGCCTTGTGTCTTCAGAGAGCTGGCCTCTGCCCTGGGCTCAGCTGACCCAGTTCTCGGGAGCGTATGAGGCCAGGCACGGGGCTCAGCTAGCTCCTTGTGTCTCCAGAACCAGTGGCCACGACGGGACCCGTGTTGGGCGAGGGAACCCTGAGCAGACCCTCCTCACAGTGAGGTCCCCCAGAGTTCACAACTGCCCCAGAGCTGCAGGGATTCAACTCTCCTCCACTGATCTGAGGCACAGAGAAACTAGGCAGGGGCTCACCCAGGCCAGAAGCCATGCAGGAGGCTGGTCATGGGCGCTTCCTTGTATGGGGTCTGCACTCTTTCAGGTCTTGAGTTCATAAGACAGAGCCCCACCCATCCTCTGAAAGGTGCCACTTGACAGAAGGAAGGAAGATAATTGCTTTCTTTCTCTATGTCTCAGTTTTTCCTTCTTTGTTTCCCTCTGACCCTGTCTATTCCTCTGTGCCCTGCTCCCCAGGATTCTCTCTGGGGACACTGGCTCTGTTCCCTGCCCTCTGTCCCAATCCTTCGGGTACTAAGTAACTTTGGATATTGCCCCAAATCTCACAGCATGCCTGTGGAGCATGCTCATACAGTGGCAAGCCAGCCTCCCTGGTGGCCACACAAGTGATGAGTGACTGATACAGAGTTCAGGCCCCTCACTGTCACAGAGGACCCCAGCGGCTGAATTAGTGTGGGCTTCCTGGTCCCTCCCACTGATGCTTGGCCTCTGCTGTGTGGCAGGCATGGCTGGTTCAACCCATTCTTAGATCTTAGTTTCCCTCTGTCCAGTGAGGGGAGCCTGCCCTTGCTCTGAGACAGAGTGAGTCACCAGCAGCCTGCTGGTGCACAGTGGGTAAGCACTTGTAAATCTGTTGGGTGCCAAGGTGTCCTACTGTGTGCTGAGGGGATCCCAGCCCACCTCCTCCCAGATGCTGACCTTGGGCGCCTCTGCCCTCCTTTCCTTCCTTCTCACCTTTGAGAAAGGGATGCTGGGTGGGCAAGGCACACTGAAACCGTGGGTGTGACACCTGGGCTCTACACGGCTCATGTGTGTGACAACCAAGTCCTTTCTCCCAAACTGCCTTCAGAGGCTTCCAAGTGGAGAATCTGCCACACACACACACCCCTTTCACTCAGGACTTCACTTAAATATTTGTCTTATGGGTGGGTGCTTCCTGAAGCCTCAGAGCTTGTAGTCAGGAGGGGTGGGGCTTTGGGCATTGGTCCTCCTCCTACAGGTTTTATCTCAATCATCTTCCTCAGCTCTGTGCAGCCAGAAAAGGGCCTCGGGCTGTGTTTGCTGGAGGATCTGCCACAGATTGACTGGAAATATCCCCCAGCTAGCCTTGAAGTCTTTGATTGCTAGCTGGCTTCTACCTGTCCCAGATAAGAAAGGAGGAAAATAAAACAATACTTTGTCCAGGCCCCGGGAGGCACGAAGGGTCACTGTGCCAGGGAAAGGAGGCTGCAGATGTTAGAAGCCCAGAGAAGTGGGGGTGGGAGGGACAGAATGGGGATTTGGGGGACACAGAAGCAGAAACAGTGTCAGTCTCAGGAAGCCTGGACATGAGGAGGAAAAGCCAGAAGCATATGTGTGTGTGTCTGTGTGTCTGTGTGTGTATCTGTGATGTGTGATGTATGTGTCTGTGATGTGTGGTGTGTGTATCTGTGATGTGTGTGTCTGTGGTGTGTGTAGTATGTCTGCAATGTATATGTATGGTGTGTTTGTGTGTGGGTGGTGTATGTGATGTGTGTCTGTGATGTATGTGTATGTGGTGTGTGTGTCTGTGTGTGTGGTGTGTGTCTGATGTATATGTATGGTGTGTTTGTGTGTGTGTATGTAGTGTGTGTCTATGATATGTGTGTGGGGGTGTGATGTGTTTGTGTGTGCTGTATCTGTGATGTGTGTGTGTCTGTGATGTATGTGTGTGTGTCTGTGGTGTGTGTGTGCTGTGTCTGTGATGTATGGTGTGTTTGTGTGTGTGTATGTGGTGTGTGTCTGTAATATGTGTGGGTAGGTGTGATGTGTTTGTGTGTGCTGTATCTGTGATGTGTGTGTGTGTGGTCTGTGGTGGAGGGGGCTGGCTAGGAGACCTGTGCATGCTGCACACAGCTGAAGTAGACCCCCAGGGGCTGACTAATGACCTTAGCCAGGTCACACAGCCCTTACTTCCTCACTCTTCCCATCTGTGACCTGGGTTACCCTGTGACTTGTCTGTGGGTGGGTTGAGCCCACCTCCTACTTTAAGAATCCCTGCTGTACACGCCATCCCTTCCTAGCTATCAGGATGGCTTCCGGAACCCTCATGGGTACCAAAATCTGAGATGCTCAGGTAAGATGCACACGGAAGTTGGTGCAGTGTTTGCACCATGGATGGCGTGGAGACGGCCCCTCTGCCCACATCTCAGTGCAGAGCCAGCCCTTCCTGGAGTACTTCTCTAGGGAGGCGCCTATAGGTCTGGACCCTGCCACCTTTGCTGAAGGCTGAAGGCTGTGGTGCCATCCCGTCAGTTAGGACACTTCCAGGCCACCCGGATAACCCAGGGTGACCCTGCCTCGATCTGTGGAAACCTTTATTTCTGAATGAGGCTCCAAGTGTTGTGTAGGATAGACACACATGTCTCCCTGGGGCCATTGTCCTAGCCACCACAACAGGCCCTTCCCTGTCCAGTACAGTCAATCCAGCAGCCCGAGGGCCAGGTCATCCCCCTGCCTCACCTGGCCCAGGAAGCTATGACTTATTGCCCTGTGGTCTGACCCTGCTTCCGTTCCACCCTCAGTTCTTGCTTCGGCCCTAGAGTAAACCAAGGCCCAAGGAGAATGAGTGACTGGGCCTTAGGACGTGGCTAGTCTGGGGTCTGTCCTGGGAGAGAGGCAGGCGAGCAGGGGCCAGAGAAGATCCTACTCCTCAGGGCCAGGCGCTACCTGAGTGGTCTCTGCCCCCCAGGGCTACAGGAAACAAGCAAGCTAGGGACTGGGTGAACTCTCTCATTATTCTGGCTCTAAAAAAAAGTTACAAGGGGCTCTAGGGGACAGCAGGACCGCTAAGAAGTCGTGAGGTAATGTCCAGTGTGCCAAGGAGACCCGAGGCAGGAGCCACAGAAGGCCAGGGCGGCTGTAACAGGGTGGGACAGGATCACCAGGACGACAAGGAGATAGACAGGGCCTGGCCACAAAGACTTGAGAGTGCTGGTGAGGGTGTGGGACCAGAAAGTGCAGTCATCACCGTGGGCCTCTGTGGAATGTTGGATGAGAACAGAACTAGTTATTTACTTATTAAGCACCTACTGTGTTCCCAGCATGGTTATGGCATCTTCTATTGAGTGCCTTCTGTGTACCAGGTACAGGCACATTGCATCTCTTGAGCATCTACTGTCATGGCGTTTGCAGTTCTCTTGGGTACTGGCCCTGCAGAGGTACCCATTCAGCCATGTACCCCTCCTCCCTCTCCTTCCATGGCCCACCCAGAGCCCCCTGCCAGGTATCCCAGCTTCCAGCTGCACCCCAGGGCTGGCATGATGTCACTTGTCCATGGGCGGGCAAGACAGACAGTTTTCTTCTGGCTTGGCCCCTCCCAACCTCAGGTCTCTTTTCACCCGTCCTGGTGGCAGAATGATGTCATTTGTTAGAGAACAATGGTCCTTTTGTGGATCCAGAGGGGCCCAAGGCTGGGCCCCAGAGCAGGTGCCTCTGGAGTTACACTGGGGGTAGACAAAGGACTTGGCTGCTCCCCTGGGAGCTGCTTGGCGGGCCTCTGCTGATCTCCCTGCCCCCAAAGTGGGGTGTGTTCATTTTCCATGTGGAAAACACAGGAACAAGTGAGAAAACAAGGCGAAGTCCACTCTCCCTCTGCTTGGCTTCTGAGCTGCTTCCTTCCTGTCTTTTCCCCCTTTCCTCTCCCAAACAAACCCCGGCCTTAAAGAAATGGACCGGTCCTCATGGGTCCTCATGGGTCCTCATGGCTCTAGTGAGCACTGTTAGCGCCCAGGTGCTGGACCCTGGTCTGCGAGCCCCTTTACCTACCACCTGTCTGGACACTTGGGCCTCCCATTTGGGGCTTGGGGTAGCCTGTGTCCGAGGTCCCTGGGGCTCCCACTTCCTCCTTCAACAACTCCACAGATGTTTTATTCAGACAAAGCCTGTTGCTTCCTCTGCAGGAAGCTAGGCATATCAGGAAGGAAGTCTGGAATGTTCCTGTCTAGGGAGCCTTGTGTTTGGGCAGCATGAAGTGGCTCATGGGCTCAGTGGCTCGGTGGCCAGGTTGGTTTCAGTGCTGTGTGCCTTGGTCTGAAGCACATTGCCCATTCCCATGGTGTGATCACTCCAGTGTCCTGGAGCCACGGCCACTGGACACTGGCTGGAAAACGTTCTGTTCTGTAATATTTTCACAGTACACACAGATGTAAATGATGACAAGCTGATCATAGATTTCCAGTCATGGTGTCTCACACTGTTAATCCTGCTACACAGGAGGTAGGAGGATCAGGAGTTCAAGTTTACCCTTGGCTATATAAGGAACTCAAGGCTAACCTGTTCTACATGAGACCCTGCTTCAAAGAGCCAAAACAAAGGTTAGGATTTTAGCAGTTGGTAGAGTGCTGGCCTACTGTGTACAATCCCTGCATTCAGCAGTGCGAATGTGGAGAGCCAGACCTGTCGTCAGGACTCTCGGGGGAGTCAGGAGGAACAGCAAAAGCAAGGGATTATCTCTCGAATAATTTAATTTAAATTTCTAATCTAATTTTTAACAATGGTACTGGTAGGTATTGAATCTGAACGCATGCCCTTGATCCCCAGCTGGTGGCACAGCGCTGGGAGGTTGTGGGACTTTTAGGGGACATGAACTGGCTGTCAGAGTCGTGTCCCTGGGAGCAGGTGATTAAAGGTTATATGGCCCAGGCTGTCTGCCTCCTGAGTGTGAGGTGAGTGAACCACTTTGTACACAGACCCTCCATGACAGTCTGAAACCATTGGCTGTGACAGGCCCTCGCTGAGGTCCCTCTCTTAGGTAACAAACACACCGTTCAGTCACTGGGCTCCTAGGAGCTTCCCATCTACCTCGGGTGGGACAGCCAGCCCTGCAGTGCCGGGGAACTGGGATCTGGGCGCTGAATCCTGGTTCTGCCTCCTGCCGAAGAAGTAGGTAGCTTCCATGGTTTCTCTGTGCCCCACTTTCCTCTCGTGTGAAATGGGGCCCCCACCTCCCTCTGAAGCTGTGTTTGAGGTGACATACATGGAGGTTGCGCATGCTTGGCACTGCATGTAGTGGGGCTTCCAGAAAGGGTTGCTGCTGTCACGGCTGTCCCTTCTGTATAGTCACAGTGTAGCCAAACACTGGCAGACAGTGGCCGGGCAGCCCAGGGGTTCCACGCTAGGTCTGTAACACCCACATCAAGGCTGAGAGGAGCTCCTGTACACTCCCAGCCCCCCAGCCCCACCCTTTGTCTTGGAGCAGTTAGCCTGCAGAAGGTCTGCCATGCCCTGAGAATCCTGGAACAACCTTACAGAGAGACCCACAGGGCAGGGATTGGAAACCTCTGGTCATCTGCCACTAGGAAGCTGGCTCTTCCAAGGCTGGGACAGTGTGCCTGAAAGTAGGTTCCTGGGCTGCAGGTAAGACTTTACCTTGGCCAAAGCTGGACTCCAACCTCGAGAGAAACCCTGAGGTAGTCAATCATCAAACTCATGTCCTCCTTGATCCGTAGGTCTGGAAACAGTTGTTGAGGTTATTTGTCAGGTACAAGCAACAGATACAAACTTTTCACTTAAGCCCTAGGAATGGCCAAGGGACCTACCCAGGGTCCATTTTAGTGGATGCCTTTCTTTTTAAAAAAATATTTATTTTATATAGATTGGTGTTTTTCTGCAGTTATGTCTGTATGAGGGTGTCGGATCCCCTGGAACAGGAGTTACAGACAGTTGTAAGCTGTCATGTGGGTGCTGGGAATTGAACCCAGGTCTTCTGGAAGAGCATCAGTACTCTTAACTACTGAGCCATCCTTTTAGTCCCATGGATATGTTTCTTAGCTCTTGGGTTCTTGCTTGTGAAGAAGGCTGTGCCCCTACTGAACTGTGCTTTTAGAGTTAGCAGTGACCTGCTGCTTGGGCCAGTGCATTGCTTGGGTCCAAAGTGCTCATCATCCTGCTTCACCCATGCATCCATCACATATGTGGGAGGCACCACACTCTCCTTAGGGGAGTGGCTTGTCCCCAGCAGCAGTCTCCTGCCCCTCTGGCCTGCCCCTAGAAAGGAAGATGCTGCAGCGGATGTTACAAGGAATCGGAGTTGTTGAGTCTGGGCTGGGATGTGGCTCAGTGGCTTGAGTGTGCTTGTCTAGATATGCTCCAAACCCTGAGTTCGATCCCCAGCACTGCACAAACTGGGTGTGGTGTCATGTGCCTGTCATCCCAGCACTTACATGGGTTCAGTCATTCTTGGCTATAATGAATTTGGGGCTAGCCTGGGATACCTGAGACACTGCCTCAAAAGAAAAAAAAAAGGAGGAAAGGAAACAAAGTTTGTGAAGAAATGTAGAAGTGTTTTTGTTTTATAAGCACTGATCTGGTGTTTCCTGCTGACTTTCCTGGTTGAGAGAAAACGGGGTACAGGTAGAACCAGTTAAATTGGGTTCAAGGCCTGGTTCTCCTTTCGCTCAGTTCTGTTTGATCCTGACTTTGTTACTATGGGCAGGTCTGCCTCAGTTTCCTTGAGATGCACTTAGCACAACTTGGAGGATGGCAGTGGTGCTGCTGGTGTCCCCATAGATACTATATGAGTCCTCTTGCTCCATTGGGGCCGCAGTGACAGGCAGACTGGACAGTTTGCGCTTCTCAGTCACGTCGTTTTCAGCTGACCCAGTGGCTCTCCACAGAGTTAGCCCTACAGACTGCATGAGGCTGGGCTGCCATGTACCATGTCTGTCTGTCTAAGAGGTGGAGCCGGAGGCTGAAGTGATTTAACAGGTGGGGAGATGTCCTAACTGTGGTGTCTCAGCTGACCGTGATTTAAGTGGATGACCCTTAGACCCTTACAGTGGCCCCATGAGGTGGCATCTTAGTAACTGTTCTCAAAGTTGTAGCAAAATCCCTGACCCAAGCAAATTAAGGAAGGAATTATTTCTTCAGCCTCACAGCTGGAGGGAGGGTGCAGTCCGTCGTGGTGAGAAGCACGGTGGCAGGAGCAAGAGGCAGCTGCTCACACTCCCCCAAGTCAGGGAGCAGAGATGGTTGCCGGTTCTTCGGTCCCTTTTTCCTTTTTGTTCAGTCGGGGACCCCACAGCCCATGGAGTGTACCCCCCACAGTTAAGATAGACCTTCACTCCTCAGGAAACCAGTCTAGAAGACCCCCACAGAAACATCCAGAGATGTGTCCCTTAGATGACTTGGGATTCTGACATGCTGACCATCACTATTGGCCGTCACAGGTGGATAAAAATCTTGTTGGCCTCATTTTACAGATGATTAAATCGAGGCCCAGAAAGGGTGACTCCCAGAGTTACATAGTTTTCAGTCCACCTGTGCAGGCTCCTCTGTCCCCTTCACCCAATGGTCTGGGTGGATCGAGGGTCTCATGTGCCTTTCCTCAGAGGCTCCCTCCTGCCCAGGTTTGACATGTGGGGCTGCTCACACTGGGGCTAGATGATTCTGATCTTGGGGTGTCCTGCACGTTGCATGCTGACTGGGATTCAGGGTCTCTATCTACCAAATGCTGGTGGCATATCCATCTAACCTCAGGGTCTTATGTTCTCTGTAGCCCAGGCTGGCCTTGACCTCATAGTAATCCTTCTGCCTCAGCTTCCTAAGCTTTGGGACTACGGAGTGTGCTCTTACCCAGCTCTTACCCCCAATTTTGGCAGCCACCTGTTTTCCCAGACATTACCAGGCCTGGAAGGGGAAAATGACCTCTTTGAGAACCATCGTTGCGGACCTGCAGAGTCCCTCGTAGGAGCTGGCAGATGAGGGTTCCAGGCCCTGCTTGGCTCTGGCTGGCCCCATGGCCTCAGTTTGAGGGCATAGCTTTTTTTTCCATGAACTTGGGAACAGCCTGACTTTTATTCTAAAGAACCTGATTCCTAGTATCATTTGGGGTGAGTCTCTCTGGAAAAGTAATTTTCTCCACCTATAAGTAGAGCCATGATGTTCAACCTCATGGCTCTGTCATGATAATGACATGCTGGTTCCAGAGCCCAAAGAGAGCGGGAGACTTAACCAAAAGTCACACAGCAGTGAGTGTGGCTTTTATCGCTAGTCTCTTTATGACGTGTCCCCTTCATGTCTCACAGGAGGCTGGCAAGCCCAACCCCAAAATTACAAATGCCGTTAACACTCCACGAGACCTCACTTTTGGGCTTTGGGGCTTCACATGCAAACATCTGCCTTTGTGAGTGACTCCCTGGCAGCTTCCACACCTCCTACCAACTCTTCCACAGGGCTTCTGGGCAGCTCCAGAGCTGCATCTGCTCCGTATCTGGGAACCTAGTCTTTGCTTCAAGATGTTTGCCTTTTACTATGGAGAGAGAACTGAGTGGATTCAGGGACCACGTTGAGGCAGCTGCTTTCTCCACCCTCACCAGGCATCCTGGTAGGAAGAGCCAGGAAGGTTCTGGAACCTCTGGTGCTGGGTTTGAAGAGTGGCCCACATGGTAATGAGTAGATGGTTTTATTATCCATAAAGATTTTAAGGGAGCCCCCAAGGAGCCAGAGCAAGCACTGCTCCAGGTGGAACTTAGGCAGGAATTCTTCCATGATGGACTGGGGGGCCTCCTGCATTGTCATGTCTGGCCATTTCAGCATAGCGGGCCACTGTGGAGCTCCTGCTGGGACAGCCCTGTGCTCTGCTCTGTGAGGAACTGAAACACACTTGCTGCCTTGGGAAGCAGTGAGAAGTGCTGCTAAGTGGAACCATCTTGAATCCACCCTTTTCCCTGCCAGAGTGCTGTTTCTGGGGCTCATTTTCCCATCTGTAGCTGGGTGCTCGTGGGGTGGGCATTGAAGTATCTTCAGTGAGCCAGCTCAGGGTCCAATCCCCTACTCTCCTTGTCTACGAGCTTGAGCCAGATTCTGAGCAAGCCTCAGTTTCCCCATCTGTAAAGGCAACCTTAGTTTGAGCTGCCAGCATGGACCTAGCGTGTATGAATGCTGAGAGCCAGGTGTCACTCCCACGGACCCCTACCCTGCACCCCTCTCTCAGGCTCTGGGCTTGCACTTCTCTCGGCCTTTGCAAGGCTCTCCACACACACCTTGACAACAACACACAGGACAGAGGCCCCTGGCATTTCAAGGCTCAACCTCCTTAAAAAAGTACTCTTTAACCAGCAGAATGACCCACTCTCAGCATCTGGGCCAGGGGAAGAGCAAGGACCACCTGTTCTCTACCCCCTTCCATTCCTCCCTGACTGTCTGATGATCAGAGTGTGTTTACAGTGCTCTTCCAGCCATGCCTATGAGGAAGGGCAGCAGGGCAGTTAAACAATAGAATTCCTATACCCAGCTGGGGCAGAGTGATGGCAGATGTGTCTGGGCTTATACTTCTGTGCTCAGGAGGAGAGATGAGCTCTTTAGGGGAGGGATGGGAGCAGATAGGGCCTCTTAGAGCCCCACAGAACACAGTGTAAAGTGCTGGCAGGGTCTCAGAATATGCCTGTGTAGCAAGACCTCCAGATGCAGGTGCTCCCATTTCTGAAAGGGGAATGCTCTGGTTTTAGGCCACATGGTTTGAGGCCATGCGTTTTGATAAGGCCGCAGATTTGATAAGGCCACAGCGTGGTTTGAGGCCCCGGAGTTCCATCAGGGAAGGAGACTGGTCACAGGTGACGTAGGTGCAGGAGGTGCCGCTATCCCTGCCACAAACAGCCCATCAACAAACAGTCTGGAGCCGAGTGAGCGAAAGAACAAACAGGGTACAATGGCCTTACCCCTGCTCTGGTCACAGCAGCTTCAGTCCCTTCTTACATTTCTGTCTGGAAATTCCTTACTTATTTCTTTGAGTTGATCTGCAGCTCGCTATGCAGACCAGGCTCGTCCCAAACTTGTGATGATCCTCCTGCCCCTGCCTTCCAGGAGCTAAGATGACAGGCACTCATCAGCGTAACCACACCTGACTTTCGGCTGTTTTCGGTGGATCACAGAGCAGTTTGGAGAAGTGTTGGCCGCTCCTGTGGTATCACTTAGAAAATGATAGTGAATGAATGAATGAAGTCTCAGATTGTCCTGTGCAGGACTGGGGTTCAGAGGAATTGTGCTTTCCTCCTGGAAATGTGGTTGGTGGACTAAGAACAGTTGGGGACTTTTGTGAAGCATACCCAAGGGGTGTCTGGGAGGGGCTTCCACAGAGGATTGACTGAGAAGAGAGTTCCATCCTGGGTGTGGTGGCACCAACACGGGGCTAGGGCCATAGACTGGATAAAAAGAAAAGGAGAATGTGAACTGAGCTGTGACATTCCCCGACTGTCTGCTGCTCAGCTGAGGTGTGTGAGCAGCTGCCACACCCCCTCACGGCTGCCAGGCCGCTGTGGAGCTGTCTTTAAATGAATGTGCTTCCATGCTGTGATCGCTTAGCTGATGACTTCAGAACTCCACACAGGCAGATTGCTGAGGAAGAGGGACAGTCCTGTTGGGTAGACACAGGCCATTGGCGAGGAGGGCGAGAAGTCACAGCTTCGCAGATGTCTGGGCTCCTCCTGGGGAAACAGGTTCTGAGGCCTACAGTGTCCACCATGTAGGATGTGAGGAGCATGGGGTTGAAGGGTTGGAAAAGAGAGGGGCCCTCCACGTCCCACCTATTCCTCCCCACCAAGCCCAGACTAAGATGCCCCTTAGAGAATCTTTTCAGAGTGGAAAGAGGAAGCAGGAAGTGGAAACCCCACAATACACTGCCAGCCATCCCTCCATCAGGCAGGGCTTTGGGAGGCACGAGGGGTTTAAGCAGAGGGTCCCTGGCAGCTCTCTCTAGCCCTAGAGACCCAAGGCTTTGGACAGGCCCAGACCTTATTCCTCGCCACCTACTGGATGTTCTACAGAATCTGGTCGAAAACTCTCCTACCTAACAAACACACTAAAGTTAACAGGATGCAAAATCAATTAAAACAAGCAGTAGGCTTCAAGTCTACCAACAGTGTACTCTCAGAGAAAGACAAAATAACTCCAGAAATTCATTATGTAGGAATACACCTAATTGAAGAAGAGAAAGGCCCCTACAATGAACACTTCACAGGACTGAAAAGGGAAATCAAATACAATACTAAATGATAGAAGAGCTGCATGCTTCTGGACCAGCAGAAGTAATATTGTAAAAATGGCTGCACTACCGAAATTGACCCACAGATTGGATGAGACACCTATCTCAATGCCAGTGTCTTGTTTCACAGATTTAAGAAAAAACAATACAGTGTGAGAATTCATCCAGAACCAGGGGAGACCACAGTAGGCACAGCAATCCCTAGGAGTAAGAATGAAGGTGTTAACAGTGTCTGACCTCAAATTATACCACAGAGCTATAGTGACAAAGGCAGCCTGGTACGGGCATAAAAATAGATAGGTAAACCAGTAGGACAGAGCACAGGACCTGGAAATGAACCGACAAAGCTGTACCCACGTGATTTGACAAAAGAGGCAAATATATATATATATATATATACACATATACATATATATATGGGAAAAAAGTCAATAAACTTATAAACTTGCTGGTAAAACTGGATATCCACCTGCAGAAGAATGAAATTATATCTGTGGGGTTTTTTTTTTACATTGTACAAAAATGAATTTGAAGTGAAACAAAAGCATTGGAAACCTAGAAAAAAAACCCCACAGGAACACTCTTCATTAGGGTTGGTGAGAACTTTCTGAGCAGAACATCAACATCACAGGAACCAAGTGTCAACAGATAGGACCGCGTGAGAAGAGGGTGTCTGCCCAGCAAATGGAACTACCAGCAGGGTAGACAGCCCACGGCATGGGAGAAAAGTTTCACCAGTCACACTTCAGACAAGGAGCAAATAGCCAGAATTTACAGTTATAGAACGACATGCCAAGGAGATAAAACCGCCAATCAACAAATGGGCTACTGAATTGGAGGCAATTTTCAAAAGAAGAGGAAAAGGAGGCCCTACAGACAGACAGACAGACAGATGGCCAGTAACTATTTTTCAATATCCCTAGTCATCAAGGAAATTCAAATTAAAACTATTTTGAGACACCACTTCGCCCAGTCGGGCATAAAGAAAACCCAGGTTTGAGGTGGTGCCCACCGTCCTGGGCCCGGTAGGTCCCTACTGCTTCCAGCTTGGTGTCAGGTTTTCTTTCTCTGGGGCTGGCAGCTGGCTCCAGGCTATTCATACCCAAGAGACAGTCGATGAAGTCACCATCCAGGCCTCTGACTGGCTGACTCTGCAGCCAGGCAGGTGAAGAACCCTTCACACCAGCCAGAGCTGATGTCACCGCAGGAAAGCAGTCAGCAAGGGGTGGGGTGGGCCCTTCCTCTCAATGACCCGAGGTCCTGCTTTGCTTATCCTTGGGAAGGTCTGGGGAGTGGGGACGGTACCTTCTCCCTGAAATCTGAGGATCAACTTGACACCTTCACCTCACATCTGTGAACGTGGGTGCAGGTTTGAGTTGCAGCTCCGCGACTTCAGCAGGTTGATTTGGCCTTCTTTGCCTCCTCTTCCTCATTGAAGAGAAGGGTGGCAGGATCACATAGGGGTGCCCTAAAGGTGATGATCCAAGATGTCTGGAAAGCTATTTAGTGCCCCCCAACAACGTTACTATGGCAGTATAGTGATGGGGGGGGGGGGGAGACGGTTGTGTCTTTACTTTGCAAAGGAAGCACACGGACTAGCTCCCGCCTGCATCCCACTGCCTTTAATCCATGTAACTCCACAAGACACAGGCGGGAGAGCTCAGGGAATGCTCTGCTCTCTCCATTTGCAAGTCACTGAGAGTGGCCCAAGGATTCCTGGCAGTGTTAACCGCATGGTGGCTATTCCAACTGCCCAGGCTGGTCTGGGACTGGGGCAGGTGGCTGCTGCTGTACAAGGTCCTGGTGCATCCTGAACCCCCTAGGGTGGCAACACAGGCTGAACGCAGTCCAGCGTAAAGACTGATCCAGGATCAAGTCCCACATAGGCAGCCTGACACCCTGTGGGCAAATCCTGTCCTTTACCTCCTCATCCACAAGATGCCTCTGAAGGTTGTCAGGGAGACACAGGAGATGGGTGTGAAGGGATCCCCTAGGGGGAGTGAGAGTCTAAGATAGTCTTTTCCAGTTTTCCCTCAGGGTATCAGGGACAGGAAGGGACCCCTCCCACACTGAGTGTCTCAATTGAGCATTGCTGTCACAGTTAGCCCCCTTCATTTTTCTCATCTGGAACTTTCCCATAAGTCTTTGAGGGAGCCCTTGGTCTGTGGAAAGCTATCCATCCAAAAAGAATAGCAAAGAAAGGCCTTTAAAGAACCACTTGTTTAAGCCTTCATTTTAACGCAGGACATCTCCGAGCCTTCAGTTGTACAGCTCTGCACCGGCTCCCTCTGGAGACTGCCTGAGGCTTTCTATGCTCCTGAGACCTTAGCGGAGGAAGCTGCTGTAGCTGTGTCCACTGATGTGAGTGGGCATGTCCTACGGCAGTGGCAGTGAGTGCCGACATCATGGTGGATGTCCTTTTTCAAGGTTGCTAATGTGGTTAGACACATTCATCCAAGATGCAGGATTTGGTAATCTGCATTGGCCCAGAGTGTGGTGGCATTCATCTGTGCTCTCAGCACCTGGGATGCTGATGCAGGGGGATTTCAAGTGTGGGCCCAGCCTGGGTCATTTAGCAAGACATGTCTCAGTGCATCTGGCTGTGCAGGCTGTCCTGTGTAACACTGTAGGAGATGCTCCTGCCTTTCCTGTTCTTAGCTAGCTCACTGGAGTCCATCAAAAGCCTGTTCTGCAAGCTGTATGAAGTAAACCTTACACAAGCCCCTCCCTGCTTTCACTGGGCAGAGGGAAATATCTGTGCAGTTGTGTGTTTCATGCATTCTCAAAACAGACAAGATGGGCAGGCCCAAAAGGGCCCCAAGATTACAGAAGAGAAAACTTTGGCCATCTCTCTGGGCAAGCTGAGGCCCAGAGAATGAGGTGACTCAGCCAGAGTCACATGACCCCTTTTTTAGACACCAGGCCCCCTATTTGGGATTGAACTGTGAGGCTTGTGCCTGGGCCCGGGTGGCCTCCGTCATGAGTGAGTGGAGGGTTTCTGAATCGAGCAAACCTATAGAGTTTTATTAGTGAGACTGCCATAGGGCCTGGCAGTCAGTGCGTTTACCACACTTAGGGGCTGACGTGTGGGGAGAGCGGTGAGGGTGGGACCTATCTCCCCATGCTGAGAGAGAAGCAAGAAGCAGATGGGGATGCTCTGTAGCCACAGCACTGCCCAAGGTTGGTGTCTTTGTTGTTTCTCAAGGTTGGCAGTTTTGTCCTTAGTATTATCAGTTTGTTAAAGCAGAATCATGCCCAGGGACCCTAGAGCCAGCAGTTCACTGTCTGTGCTGTGACAGACCAAGACACTTGAAGGTCTGTTCTGTCCCCCGCACAGAGACCCTGGGAGTGAGAGGCCTTGGGGGTCCCGAGCTCAGAGCAGGGAGGCAGCCAGGCAGTGTGGTGGGTGAGGGTGTACATCCTAGCTCACATTCTCTCTCTCCATCCCTTCCCTTTCCCCTATCTTAGACTCTCACTCTGGGCCTGAACTCCTTACTCTGAGGAGGGTGACACCTGCTTCCACCTCTGTGGCACTGGGGAGTCAGACATGCTCTGTGCACCACATTCGGTTTATGTGACTCACATTTGAGCTCAGGGCTTTGAGTGTATTGAGCAAAGCAGTCTACCAGCTGAGCTACACCCCCAGCCTCCTGCCTCAGTCTACCAGCTGAGCTACATCCCCAGCCTCCTGCCTCAGTCTCTTCCTAGGTCAGACACAGAGAGGTCCAAAGCCAGAGTGACTCTGGCATGCTGGGCCATCATTCACCAACCACCTTCTGATGCTGGCTAGCCTGCCCCACCTGATAGGTGCCACCCCAGCCCTGGGGGGCATCCCTCGCCACACCCTGACTACATGCGGCGTTTGCTTGTGAAGATCCCAGTGGTGCAGCAGCCGCAGGAGGGTCTTGGACTGCTCCATGGGGACTGGGCCTGACTGCAGTGGCTCTGAAGGATGCAGACTCTGCGTCCCCTGCGCGGATGGCTGTGGGCGACTCCAGTAGCAGCGGCTGCCGCCTGTTTTTCCTGCTGTCTTCTTCACACTGTTCAGATTTCCTTCCCACTCTCCAGGCTAAAGTATCAATGCCAGACGTGTGACTAATTAGCGCCTCTTAATTGGGGAAATAAGACTTTTAGATGTTGTGGAAGTGGCAGCGGCTGTCTGACAGGTGTCGATGCCGGAAGAGGACAGAGAGAGCATTTCCTGCCCGGGGCAGCATCCTTTTCACTTTGCCCTCCAAGTTTCCCAAGGAGAGTCAAGGAGACAGCGGCCAAAGCACAGCCAAGATGATGGCTGCTATGTATTGATTGTCTACCGTGTGCCCCGCACTGCACGGTGCTCTGGTGGTCTTTAATTCTACCTGTTAAGACACCACTGGACAGGCTCAGAGGGGCCAAGTGACCTGCCCAAGGTCACACAGCAGGCAGACTGCAGAGTCTTGGTGGAACTCATAGCGAAAGCACAGAGCCATCCCAGAGCTGTGTGATCTATGGTCATCCTGTGCTCAGAGTACAGGAGCCACGCGATGGGGAGGGACCATGGGCCCCTGGTGTGTCTGCCCTGTGCTATGGCTTTTCATGCTGCCTTTCACACTGTCTCATGCAGTCTCTCCCAGGGAGATATCAAGGCCCAGAGCCATGGCCTGGATCACCCAGAGCACATGGCAGTCTGGCTGGCTCTGAGTCCCCACATCTGCCCTTCCAAGCCAAGCTTGGTATTTCTGATCTCATCCCCACCTACAGAGTAGGAGAGATTGAATGCGTCTGGAGTGAGCCTGGCCTGTCTCCGTGGGTCTAGCAGAAGCCCTCTATTGGGCCAGAGAAAACCAAGTTTCAGCTTCTGCCTCCACTGCCCTGTTTGTACCCCTGGTCCCTGCCCTCATTTGTGTGCCAACACTGGGAGATGACTGGAACTTTGATAATGGGCCGTAGAGTCACGCCCCATTGCTGCCTTTCCCGGCCTGTGTTTCTGAGGATGTGACCATACCCAGTAACTGAATCACAGAAGCAGGGGGACAGATGAACGGACAGGGACATCCACTAAGGCACCTGTGATCCATGAGCCATGACATGGAGCCAGTCCAGCTGGTCAGTTTTTCTGTTTCTGTTTTCCTTCTGCTCTGTGACAGGTATTAACCCTCTTGTCTGTCTTAAGTGAGGGCTGTTCAAAGCAAGGGAAATCCTGCCTGCTACTTCCTGGGACACTTATCCTCCTACAAGGACCTCCCCAGTTTCTAACAGTGAAGAATATATGTGGGACGAACCTCCAACCAGAGACAGGCTTGGCCTTGAACGCTGACTCTACCTCCTGCTCGCAGTGTGGCCTTGAGTACACTGCACAGGCTCCCCGAGCCTTGTTCTCTGCAAGAGCAGCTTTACTCGTGTCTGTATCCAGGGTGTATAGGTGAGAGCAGATAGGATCATCTCTGCGAACAAATGCCATGTGTGTATCCAGGGTGTATAGGTGAGAGCAGATAGCAGGATCATCTCTGCGAACAAATGCCTTGGCAAGGTGCTGTACCTTCTTCCTGGCGCTGGGAGGGGAATTAATAGACAACAGGAAAAAGAGAAGGCATATGGCCAACAGAGGGCCCGGAAAGCTCGGTGGACATGGAGTGGTGGAGCCATCTGAGGCAAGAACACAGCATGGGGACCGCTAGTGAGGCCATGCTGTGGGGGCTGTGCTTATGGCCAGGGGTTGGTGAATGAGAAGAGCTGGGGCCACCAGAATGCCAGACAGAGCCACTGTGTGTGGTACATTCCCATGCCCTCCATGCCTTCCAACATGATCCTACAGTTGTCCCAAAGTGTCTGGTTAAGAATCCAGTCACAGTTTATCTGGGTGCTCTGCTGATGTCACAGACTGTGTCATGTGGCTGCCTTCCAATGCAGAGGGTCTTCCCCATGGGTAAAGTTCAGCTGCCCTGGGAGAAACATGGAGGGTAGCCCAGGACCTCCTTTGATGCCCTTGCCCGTGTGTCTGTCTAAGAAGGCTGTGTACTTATTGGCTCAGCAAGGACACTGTAATGCAAGACGACAAGGTTGAGTCACACCCTGAACCACACAACAT
This sequence comes from Alexandromys fortis, assembly GCF_014885135.2. Taxonomy (NCBI): domain Eukaryota; kingdom Metazoa; phylum Chordata; class Mammalia; order Rodentia; family Cricetidae; genus Alexandromys; species Alexandromys fortis. The sequence goes on from NW_026068072.1 coordinate 1,964,207, forward strand.
ACCGGGATTCACCATACACAATCATGGGTTGGTGTATGAGACAGGGAATTGGGAGAAGTGAACAAGTCTTGGTAGGACCGGATGATGGCTAGGGGTTTAATCTGTGTGTAATGGCAGCCACGGGAGGCTGAGCAGATAGTACTGTAGGAATTCACGCCTGTGCTCCATGTTGCTTCCACGCATTGCCCTGAGTTGTTACGGAGTGTCTCCTGGTGAGAACGTGGCTGTGTGGGAAGTTAGAATGGTGGCCTTCTCCTTCAAGCCTTTCCTAGGGTGTCCAGGGCTCCAGGAGTAAACTATCCCTGCATCTTGGTGGTTTCTGACAGTCGTAAATGGAAACTCAGGGTTCTTCTAGGTGAGGTGGGAGCCAGGCCTGACTGTGTGCACCTGCAGGTCAGTAGTTCTGGGCCATCCTGGACTACATAGATAGTTCCAGGCCAGCCTGGGAAAGATGAGGTCTTTTCTTTTTAAACTGCTTTGTGGCTAGATCTAGATTCATATTTTACAGTAACTCGAGCTGGGTGTGACTCCGTGGGGAGCGCACTCCCCCCCCAGTATGTTATAGGCCTTGGGTTCTATCCTCAGTATTGTAAGGGAAAAAAAAATAACCAACCTTAAAACTAAATTTGACTCTTGAAATTTTTGGGGTGCCTCCTTTATAGCTGCCCCAGTCTCTCTGGAGCCATCTGGAGATGGTAGTTATTTAAAGAGGTAGTGTGTAAAACTGGGTTTCCATTTTCCCATGCGTGTGGCCCAGGGCTCTCATTTAGATGCAGGTTCTGAGGCAATCCTGCCACGCCTGTGCTTCTGTCTGGGCATGACCCAGACCACAGCTCTGCACAGCTCTGGCCCCGGGTGAGACTCATGTTCTCTTCTTATCTAAGAATAGTGGGGTGGGGAAGGCGTGGTGGGTGCATGGTAGGCAGCTTTTGGAGACCAAGCAAGCACTGGGCTAGACCCTCCTCAGCTGCACCACCGTGGCACACCACCCACACGAAAACCCTGGGGAGGGGCATGCGCACTGCAGTAGCTCCTGGTTGCCTAGCAACAGGAAGTCCTCAGTGGCGGGTGTTCTGATTTATGAGAATATTTTACCCCTGGGTTACATTAGCAGTCGGGCACTCAGGAGGTAGCGTATACCGTGGGTGCTCGGCACCTTCCCTGTGCCTGGATCAGCTTCCTGAAGGTCTGTCTTTGAAGTGTCTTTTGGGTTCATGATATCTGAGGTGAGCAGAATGTCACCCTACAGGGGAACAGTGGATATGAAGTCTAGAACATCCTTCAGACACAGGCAGGGAGGTCTGTCACAGCTGTTTTTTGAGAACGTCTTTTATTTACTCTTTGACAGTTTTATACACTTTATCTTGAACGTACCCCAAATCCTCCACTCCTTCCCCAGGACACCCCTACCATGTCTTCCTCCTGACTTACTTTCTTTCTTTCTTTCTTTCTTTCTTTCTTTCTTTCTTTCTTCCTTCCTTCCTTCCTTCCTTCCTTCCTCCCTTTCTTTTTCTTTTCTTTTTTTTTAATAAACAATGAGCTGAGTACGGGTTGTGCTACCCTGGGAGTGTTGATTGTCCTCACTGGACAAATACAGTGTAACGATGCAGGGTGCCATGCAGTCTCTGGAGTCTGTAGTGACAGTGGGAAGGAGGCTGCCTGTGTCCTGTGCTGAGGCCCATCTTTGTCTTCTCCTGCTTTCCTGGTCCAGACCCAGGTCCAGATGTAAAGGGTTCGATGGGTAGATAGGAGCCCTGTGGGTCACCAGTTCTGCTGGCAGGGGAAAGACTTGGGGTTTGAGCTGCCTTTGGTTGGAAGAGAGGCCTGTCCATCATGGGAATGTCCACTTTGAAGGGAGCCAAGAGGGCACTGTGAGAAGCTTCCCCATGCGTACCCTGCTCCACCCTGCATGAAATGACCTCAAGTGGCAGGTGCCCTGGGAGATGCTGGGGTCCATTTACCCGCTTCCAGCCCTCCTCTGCTAGGTGCTGCCTGAGTCCAGACACCATCATCTGCCGTGACTGTCCTGTGCCCCAGCACAGATGTCCACTCTGAGTCTCAACAGCAGGGCATTTTGGAGTTTACTGCAGTTCTGCTGCTTGTGAGCTCTATGGCCTTAGGCAAGTGAATTAACCTGTCTGAATCTTGGATTCCCACCTACACTGTGGCGTGTAGCAGTACTTATATTACAGAGAGTGTTGAGAAATTCTCTTCTTCCCCCCTCCTCCCTACTTCTCTCCTGCCCTCCCTTCCCCAGGAGGCACAGAGTCCCACACATGAAGTAGATATTTCTTGGTCTTCCCAACAGGAAGTCAGATCTACTACTAGCCCCATTTTGCAGAGGAATAAAGTGAGGCTCGAGGACATCAATTGACTCATGTGGCAGGCAGGCAGGTGTCTAGGGTTCAAACCTTGTCTGGTTTGCTTTCTGTTGCTGTGTAGATATGCCGTAACCAAAATCATCTGGGGAGGAAAGGGTTATTTGGCTTATACTTCCACATCACTGTTCATCTCTGAAGAAAGTCAGGATAGGAACCTGAAGACAGGAGCTGTTGCAGAGGCTATGGAGGGGAGCTGCTTACTGACTTGCTCCTCATGGTGATGTGGGGTTGCCCTCTGTATGCTGTGAATACCATTGGTTAATAAAGGCCTGCTCTGAACCCATAGCAGAGCAGGGCAGAAAGAGCTAGGCGGGGAAAGCTAAACTGAATGCTGGAAGAAAGAAGGGCAGAGTCAGAGAGAAGCCATGTAGCCCAGAACTTTATCCGGTAAGCCATGTGGCGATACACAGATGAATAGAAATGGGTTAAATTAAGATATAAGAGTTAGCCAATAAAAAGCTAGAGCTAATGGGCCGAGCAGTGATTTAATTAATACAGTTTCTGTGTGATTATTTAGGGGCTAAGCGGCCAGGAACCAACAAGGTTCCTCCTTATTATACCATGGCTTGCTCAGCCTGCTTTCTTTCAGAAACCAGGACCAGCAGCCCAGGGATGGCACCACTCACAATGGGCTGGGCCTCCCACTTCTGTCATTAATCAAGACTATGCCCTCCAGGTTTGTCTATGACAATCTCATGGAGGAGGTTCCCTCTTCCCTGGTGATGCTAGTTTGTGTCAAGTTGATAAAGACAAGTGTGTTGTGTATTGTCTCACCCCCGCCCCCAAGGTGGTTCAGAACCTCTCTCCTTGTGTCTCCCCACCACAGGCTCCATTAATTAGCCAAATCTGCCAGAGCCCTGTGTGGGTATGACCTATGACCCAACAGTATCTGTGTCCTGTAAAATGCAAGCAGAGTCGGGCTGTGCCACCATAGGAGGCCAGACCCCCAAATTCAGGAGAGAGCCCCCCTTTTTGAAACCTGCATCACTCTCAGCCCAGCTTTGACATTCCTTGTGCGGGTGCGGCTGGGTCTAGTCCTTCCCATTAGGGATCCTGGGTCTCTGGAGCCACCTGACAGGCGCAGACCCCCTGAGGCTGGGGCGCAATGTGGATTCCCTAATTATCAATGGGAGCAGTGCCCCACTGCCTGCCACATTCTATAAATAGGGAGCTGGAGGAAGATTTAAATGCCACCGGCTTGTCTCTGGGCGGGGGAGTTAAAAACAGCTCCTCAGAACCAGCCCTGTGCTGGAGACCAAGGGTAGGGAAAGCAGAGGCCTCGATTGGACCGCGTCCATTCCTGTGGGCCAGGCCTTCCCTGGATGGGTCAGTGACCATGACCCACCTACAACACATGATCCAACCCACAACAGCAGTACCCAGGGACATTTGTGACGGGGAAAGGTGAGCCCTGGCGACCTCAGGCTGTGCTTCCCCCGAAAGGAGACGAAAGGCAGCCTCCAGTGACCCTTGGAAACACCAGGAACCCCGTGACCTGCAGAGGCCACATCCCTACCCCTAAAACAAAGTCCTGGGTGGCTTCAGGGCCCTTGGAAACCCAGGGTGGAGAGCAGTACTGTGTCCCCTGCAGAGGATGCCGTGTCTGCTCCTGAATGCAGAGCCTAGTGACTCATGTGAGACCTTGCCCAGCTTGTGTCCTGCTGGCTGGAATGTCTTTTGTGGGCAGCTTGTGGAAAATAGTAATAATAAATAAAACGTATAACAATTTTAGTAGTTGCTGCTATGTTTAGGTTCAGAACATGAAGCCAAGGGCTCCAAGCTGCATGGCCAGTGGGTAGTAGAGCCTCTAGCTGGGGTTCCTCAACTGCTACTGCAAGGCTACAAGCTGCTCAAATTGTAATCGCCCAACTCTCTCTCTCTCTCTCTCTCTCTCTCTCTCTCTCTCTCTCTCTCTCTTTCTGTGTGTGTGTGTGTGTGTGTGTGTGTGTTGGAACTCAGGGCCTCCTGCCTGCTGCTAGGCAACTCTGAGCTCCACTTCCAACCATGGTTTTTTTTTTTTTTTTTTGTGGTTTTTCGAGACAGGGTTTCTCTGTGGTTTTGGAGCCTGCCCTGGAACTAGCTCTTGTAGACCAGGCTGGTCTCGAACTCACAGAGATCCGCCTGCCTCTGCCTCCCAAGTGCTGGGATTAAAGGCGTGTGCCACCACCGCCCGGCTTTTGTTGTTGTTGTTGTTGTTTGTTTGTTTGTGGGTTTTTTTTTTGGCAAGGCCAGACAGAAACCTGGCCTCTTTATAAGGAAGCTTTTGAACTTCAGTCTTCCCAAGTCTGAGCTTGCTACCTCTGTCACCTGGGAGCTCTAGAGAGAGTGTGGAGGCCACCTTGGTTGTCCTCTAACTCTCCTGTCCTAGGAATGAGGACAGCAATGGAGAATGTATCCCCTGTCTAGAGCAGAAAATTTGAAGCTTCAAACTTTATTTTTTAAAATAATTTATTTATTTTTATTTTATGTGCATTGGTGTTTTGCTTGCATATGAGAGTCTATGTGAAGATGTGAGATCTTGGAGTTACAGACAGTTGTGAGCTGCGATGTGGGTGCTGGGAATCGAACCCAGGTCCTCTGCAAGAACAATCAGTGTTCTTAACCACCAAGCCATCTCTCCAGCCCCCTCAAATATGATTTTTACTCGTGTCGCATTGAGGAGACAGGCCAGCAGAGGGTCTTATATGTGGGAGAGTGGGCGACCAGCTGGTGTTTAGAAATGAGAACCAAGTATAGTGAACTGTGAGAGATCCCAGGAGGTGAGTGACCCTGGCCTTCTGCCCACTGAGAGTCTGCTGGAGCATTTTCTGTCCCTGTATGCATAGCTTAACTCCCGTGTTTATTTGCACAGAGTAGGCACTGTGTGTTTGCTTGGAAGTGGGAATTTGCTAGCATGTGAAGGGACTGTGGGTTGGAGTGGCTGGGAAGAGGGTAGAGGGCAGGAACACAACCCCTGCTCCTGGATTCTAAATGCAGAGCTGGGGAACTGTGCGGCTTCTCACCTTGATGGCTACGGGAAAGATCAGCCAGAGCCAGACCTAAGTGAGTCCTGAGGCCAGCTGGCATGGAATGGTTGTCAGCCTGGACCGCCAGCTGCCTGTGAGTGGGAGTCTGGGAGGGTCCTATCACCTGGGGTGCTGCCTGTTCTGTGAGCTGCTGGGGGTTTGTTTTCTGGAAGCTGCTTCTGTCACAGCTGCCAGACAGTTCCTATAAACTCCTCCCACCTCACTGCAGCTCCGCCTCCCACGATCCCTACCGGGAAACCAGGAGCAACCCAGTTTCTTAAAGCTTCCTGCCCCTCAGGCTTGGGAGGCAGTTCCACTGGCCCACTGAACTGAAGATCACAGTCACTTCTAAGCATTTCCTGAGCGTGTCTGTCATAGTGCTCCATATTCCTATGACTCACTAGCCCTACACTGCCAGCCATTTGAGGTTCTGAGAGGTGAAGTCACTGGCCCAAGGTTACACAGCTTCTAGATCCAGGGAGCTAGGACCAAGGTCTGGATCAGCTATACCCAAGGAGCCTGTGCATCAGTGCCCACCTGCAAGGCTCTCACAGGCATGTCCTTTACCTCCTTACTCCTGCAGGTCCCAGAAAGCAGAGAGACGCTATGGAAGGGACCGGTGGGTGCTGCTCCCCACTCCTTGTTTTCCCTCTCTGCACTTCCTCTTGCTGCCCCAAAAGTCAGACCCTGGAGGCCCCTTCCTGCCTTCTCTGGAACTCGAGGGGCAGTTGCTAATTGGTTGCAGAATCGAGAGGTTAGGCTATGCCCAGGCCCTCCACCCTTAGAGTCACAGACTTGTTACTTGCTCTGCCCATCTCTAGCTCTAGATTCTGTTCTGGTCGGGCCTGGGTTCCACATGTGGAGAAGATATACCATCCTTATAGACAGCCAGGCCAGTGACTACTCAGTGTGGAGATGTGGAGCCTGAACACATGAGCCTCTGCTGTGACTGGCCACTAGGCCTGTGAGCATCGGCCTTCTGCATGAGATCCACTTGGATGTTACAGCTCATCATCCAGCCAGACCTGCTGACTTTTGGACACTTAGGCTGTCCCAGCTTTTCTGTCTAACACTGCAGGGGACACCACGGGTCATCTATAACACTGCAGAGGACACCACTGGTCATCTATAACACTGCAGAGGACACCACTGGTCATCTATAACACTGCAGGGGACACCACGGGTCACCTATAACACTGCAGGGACACCACGGGTCACCTATAACACTGCAAAGACACTGTATAGTTTCAAGGCTGCATGTGGCTGAGGGCACTTGAGTTCATGACCAGGGCTGGTGAGGTGACTGATGTGACCTATGTGAGGTGACCTGCAGTGTCAGCTGACACCTCATTGAGAGCACATGTGAATACACACGTACCCATATATGCACACATACAGGCATGCAGAGAGAGACACAGTTCACACATACACATGCACATAGGCCCATGCACATTTATGCATAGCCATTTGTACACTCAGTAGTGTACACAATGAAACATATACACATGTGCACAGGCTCCTATATATACAAATATCTGCATACCATGTGCTCATTTAAACTTACGCAAGCACACATTGACTTATATGCATGTTCACATGTATGTGCTGACATACACATGTACACATGCTGACAGGTAGGGAGTAGCGAGACTCATCCCTGTGTACTGTGGCCAAGGCCTCCTGTGGGCTGCTGAACTGTCCTGACCAGGCATGACCTACCAGGCATGTGACAAGCACACAGAGGCAGGCCATCCCAACTTGAGATCCATGAGAGTATCTGCTGGGTGTTTCCCACAGCCTCTGAAGAACCAGTAGTGCTGGGAAGAGATCATTGTGGATCCCCCTGTGGGGTCTGATCAGGTCTATGAATCAGCCTGGGGCTCCTGCTCATCAGCAGAGAGCATCCTGGGAAAGGGCGCTCAGCCTGCCTCCTGGACCCAGCTGCCCACTGCCCATTGCAGCCCACAGCAGTGAGTGCCCTGGTAGGTGAAGCACCCACACCAGCCTTGTCCTGCCTGCCCAGTCACACACTTGCCCATACCTGAACCTCTTCAAGGTCTGCGTCTTGTCACATGCCCTGCTCCAAGTCCTTTGTCCTGTGATTCTAGACGTCTGTGTGTAGTCTCCCTTTCCTGAGGGCCAGGGGATCTGGGACCCCCCCCTTTCTGCCCTTGCTCTTTTAGACTCCCCCCACCAACCCTGCCATGTCCTTGTCATCTTCCCATACGAATTCCTTTGGTAATTTTCTCGTTTGGATCTGTATGTGCTGCAGTGCAGATATGAAGGCCAGAGCACAGGTTTTCTCCCGCCATCCGGGTACTGGAACTCAGGCACACTTACGGAATAGTCATGGGGTAGTATCTCCTGTCACTCACGGTGGTTTGCTGGGATTGCCATGAACTTGTGCATATTTGTGTATGCACAGTTATCTATATTAGTATGTGTGAGTTAGGTCCTTGATGGTATTTGTGAGCTCTTGTGTGTGCATATACATGTGTGCCCACAGTTTGTAGTCTGTACTTGTGTGTGTGTCTTCATTTGAGTATATATTTGTTGTATGTGTGTGTAATGTGTGGGCTTTGTAAGTGTGTGTGTGTGAATGTGTTTGGGGTGCTCCAATTTGTGTCTCTCTGTGTGCAGGCAGGCATCTATGTTTGTGCAGATGAGTTTTGTGAATTAAGGACACTGGGAATAGAGGCACATGGTAAACTTATAATGTGAGTGTCCCCACAAGTCATGACTGAACCGGTGGTCATGGTATGCCCAGGGAGACATCACTCTCGCTTGGCGGACTGGGGGTTGATCCTGAGGCCATGGTGTCACACCCAGCTTATTGCTTTCTGATAGGTTCACACTTCTGGCTGCGATGTTGTCCCTTGCCTAGAATAAATCAGGAGAGAGTTGACATACGATGTTTGAAAAAGGAGGTCAAGTTTGGCTCACTTGGCTGTCTTAAGAATCTTAAGGCACTGGGGGAGTGTATTCCACCTGAGTGGAGACAGTATAGTCTCAGGCTTTTGTGTAACTATTCCTCCCTAAGCTTGGCTTTCTATCACCAGCACAGGAGACAGAATAGGGGGCATAGCTCCCTCTCCCTCCCGCTGCCCATGGGCTTCTGTGGGCTTTCCCTTGTCAGCTTGGGCCAGGCTAGGCTGGGACATACAGTGGCCAGGGTATATTCATGGCCTTTTCTACTCCAGATATTTTCTTAAGGTGTGCTTCTCAGGATGTAGCTCCAGTGTTAAGTTGAGAGAGCTATTATACTCTTATCTGATACAGAGCATAGGCCCCATGGGTTCTCAGGGAGTCCCAGCCTCCCAGCCCAGCTGCCGCCTTCCTTTATAGCCTCCCGAAAGCCTGGTTTGCACACTCGACCCTGAAACCAAACCCTCTTCCCGCAGACCAGCTGCCTGGTGTGAGCCTGCCACTCTGGGAAAAGCTGTCCCACGAGAGGGAGAGCTCATCACTCCTGCCTTGCTTGGCCCTCACTCGGCTGAGAAGTGGTTACTGAGTTCCAGCAGCGCCTCAGAGCCAAAACAGTCAGGAATGTGAGCACCTGAGCATCCACCAATCCCAGGATCATGGTCCAGCCCTGCCACTTTCTAGACATGTAGGTGATCTGGAGGTCATGAAATCCCTTCTCAGGGTCTCAGTCTTCTCCCCATGTGAGACGGGGCCACACAGGGTCTTCATGTTCCCAGGTCTAACCTGAGCATTGTTTTAGAATCCCGAGACAGAGCAAATGTCCCCGTGCCACTTGGGTCTTTGATGGCACAGCTCCCTACACAGCTGGGGTGTAGACTGGCTGGGGGTGAGGGGCAGGCTTCTCGGATTCTTTGGAGCTTCACTGTCAGCTGGTGGCCGTTTGGCTTAGGGCTCTTTCTTAGGAGATGTGTCAGACACTCCAAAATACATGCAGGCAGGCATGGTGTACTCCCTGTTCCTCCTCACAGTATTGACTTCCTGATACACACACACACACACATATACACACATACACACACGTGTGCATTTGTGGAGACATGTATTCCCAGCATATTTATTCAACAGCTGCTACAGGCCTGGCATTTTCCCAAGGGTTTGGGCTATGGATCTAGAGTGAGCAAAACACTGCCTGAGGGCACAGGCAGTCTTGCCAAGCTCCTGTTTTATGGCACACACCACTTACTTCCCAGGTGTATTAGTTACTATTCCATTCCTGTGGCATAACACCCAACAAAAGCATCTGGAGTCCGTCATGGCAGCGGGAAGATGAGGTCAGTTGGCACGCACAGTCTGGAAGTAGGGAGACACGGATGGATGTTGGCGCTCAGCTCACCTCCTTTTTGTTCATGCCGCCATCATGTGGGGGTGGGGTCCCCTCAAGCACATGTCCAGATCCTAGTTCTGCCAAGCTGACAATCAGTACTGAATGTCACACTAGCCTTCAGTGCCATCTTAATAGTGGCTGAGTAATTGTTAGCCCAGAGACCCCCAAAATGTGCCATCTGTTTCTTTGTAGAAGCTTGACAGTTCGTTAGCAGGTCAGCGTGAAGGAGTGGGGTCTGCCTTATTCAGTTTCATCTCGGGATTCATCTAGAAGGCATGCTAAGCAAAGACACAGTCAGTACGGAGTGTCTCTTAGTGCACCTTCAGCCAGTTTGCCATGGAACCTTCTAGATTTTTTTTTTTTTTTTTGCTTACATTCATGTGTACTTGTTTGTTTAGACAAAACTACTTTCCTGGCACATTGTTGCTGAGACTTTTTTAATTCTGAGTTTGTGTTACCTAGTGTTCAAGACATCTCTCTGTGGTGGCAGACATTCTGTGTGAGTGCCGTTTTCATCTCAGCCTGGCCTCCCTATGTAATGTTCCATGGTCCCCACCCTCTTCAGCGCTCAGGCTGTTGTTCCTGTTTTGCACTGATGGCAGTCCTGCAGGGAGCGGCTGTGTTCTGGAACCTGGCAACTGTCCTTGCTCATCTCCCTGAGATGAACTTCTGGAACGAACCCTGTTGATTCAGCTAAACCTGCAGGTTTTAAATAGGCAGACATATGTTCTAACTTGTTTGAGCACAAACCTTAGAGGTGTATGCTAGCTTGGTCTAGGCACAAGCCTTGGGGAGGAGCTCCCACTCACTGTGGTCCTAGTGCCTAGTGAGTTGCTGGGCCGAGCCAGTGGGCTTTTAAATCCCAGATTCCTGAGGGGTCCAAAGCCTGTGTCCTTATTAGAACCTCCTGGAGCCTTGTGAGAAAGGTGGAGCAAGCAGGTATTGTCTGGGGGTCTGGAGAGAGTTGTGGATCCCGCAGATGGAGCCCCCGTCTTCCAGGCTCTGCCTTTCACCCATCTTGGAAACTTAGGGCTACATTCTGCTCAGTTCCCGTGCCTCAGTTTCCTTGTCTGGCAGTAAAGTGCAGAGAGAGTGGCTTCTGAGGAACCTCCTGGGTCTGATGTCTAGGATTTGGTTCCTCTTATTTGGAGTTGGCAGAACTGTTGCAGGGATTTGGGTGTTGCTACCATCTGACCTAGACCCAGCTCTCCTGCCCTCTTTCCCATTGCTTGTGTATGCTTTTTAGTGCTTACTTTTGCTGTTTTTAAATTCTTGAGACAAGGTCTTGCAAAGAAGTTCTGACTAGCCTAGAACTCACTATGTAGCCCAGACTAGCACTGAATTCACGGCAATCCACCCTGTTTCAGTCCCTGAAGTGTTGGGATTACAGGCATGAATCAACCCCCACCACACATAACAATGTCACCAGGACCACAAGCTCTCTTTTGCAGGTTCTTTGTCTCTTATATAAAAACATTTAAGAGGGGATTCATTCTTTTGGGGTTCGAGAGAGGAAATGACAGTGCGGGGGAGGTGGAGGCCTCACAGCGGTCTGCAGAAGGGAGATGGGAAAGGAGAGAGGAAGGGCCTGTTTTCTCAGCTAGAGGCTGGGAAGGCAGGACTCAGCATTCAGTCACTGGAAATCAGGAATCTTCAGATGGAAGGAGCGTGAGGCTCTGGGCAGGGGAGTTAAGATCTGTGCTGCAGAGGGAAGGAGCCTCTGGCTTAGCCTCTGTGAGCCCCTGCAGTGAGAGAGGGGCTTCTTCAGGGTGCAGCTGTTCCTTCTGCCTCCTGTCCCTCTTTCAGGTACTTCCTGTCTCGTTTACCTTCTCCTGAAATGACATTTCCCCCTTATCACCAGAGGCCTCAGCAGCTGTCTAAGTCAAACTTTTGCAAAGGGCCACAGCAACTCACAGTCGTGTCCTTTACGTAACAAGACATCACCATTCCTGTCTCAAAAGAAAGCTCTTGGCAGGTGAGGCCCCTCTTGTCTATGTCAGGATGCTGTGGCCACAGATTGTGCCATCTGCACCAGAAGAACATGGCAGAGATGTGTTCTGGCCCCGGTGACACCTGGGAGGCTGCTTCAGAGGCCTCTGCTCTCCCAGCCTCACTCATGGTTGGTGAGCTTGGGTAGAACTGAGACAAGACTCAGTAGGAGGTCTTGCCTTCAAGCAAACGCTGAATGTAAGATTTTCTAGAAAGCTTAAGTGTTACAAGTTCTCTGGGAAGTGGCTGACGTAGGGCCTTGCAGCTACGAAAACTGTCAAGAAGGCCATGACAATAAGGTGGGATGGAGTTGGGGAAGGGCTGATCTGTAACATTTGCTCATAGCAAGTCCTAAGTTCCAGGGAGGATTCAAGGGTTCCAGGCCCTCGAATGTGGCCCATGACCTTGGATATAAAAATGCAAACATGGTCCCAGCTGGAGCCATCCACTATGGCACAGCATGTGTAAGGTCAGTCCCCTGTGCTACTGCAGGCTGGGGCAGACATCAGCCTGTCTCAGACACACTGTGCTCAGCAGTGTCTAGGGAAGTGTTCACAGAGATGATAATGACAGCCCGAGGATGCACACCCTGTGGCTGATCCTGAGTGTAAAAACAACCAGCTGCTTAGAAGTCACCGTCCTTGGTCCCACACAGTGGGGTGTTCTCTGGCCAACAAGGACCATGTGGAGAGACTGACCCACAGAAAATCCCAGACCAGAGTCAGTCATGGTGTTTCATTTGTGTAAAAATGTTCCCTGGGATGTGTGTGTGTGTGTGTGTGTGTGTGTGTGTGTGTATGAGTGAGTGCGTGCATGTAGTCCTGACAGAGACTCTACCACTGAGCCCCTTCACCCCAAACCCCCATTATAACTCCTTTGCAATGGAGGTGGCCCGAACTGAGACCACCTGGGCAGGCTGTTCCTCCCTGGTGCTTGTGTATTTCGTTGCTGGGCTGTAAGGGTCTGAAGAGGAATGAATGAAGCCATGCCAGGATGATCTTCCCTCTCCTCCCCCACCTCCAGAGTCCTCATCCAAAGATGCTAGCTGGGAGTGTCACGAAAGGCCAGGGCGACAGTTCATCTGGATCACTGTGAGAGAGTAGCCCACACAAGACCACTTTTGGTTACTCTTGAGAGATCCAGGGTATTAGTGGCTGGTTTCCATGGTGATGGTACAAGACAAGGCCTTGCATGTACCACCCAAGTGGGGAAGACAGCAGCACAGGTGTCATGGTGACTCATGAGTCACCCAGATGTCAGGCGCTAGACTGGGCTGGTAGCCAGCTCTGTGATGACCTGTACCCCTGCTTCCAACCTGTATGTCACACCACCAGTCCAGGATGTCACTTTCTCGGCTGTGAAGTAGCATTGTACTGAGCTCCATAAGGTGGGCCTCAAGTCAGCAGTGTGTCTTGCTATAGACTCAGGGTCACTGTGTTGGGCAGGGACACTGACAGGGCTAGGTGACACACAGCAGGATCCTGTACCTGGTTATGTGTTAATCACTTCTCTTACCACTGGATAACAGGGAGGTTTTCTCTGCTCACCATTCCAGAGCACATAGCCCACTGTGGAGCAAAGATCTCGGGCTGCCTGGACCGTGTGGGGAGACTGTTTGTTCGTATCATGGAGGATCTGAAAGCAGAGAGCTTGGGTGGGAAGCAGGACAGACTCACTTGAGGCCTCCTCCAGTGCCCATACCGCTGATTAGTCCTTATGTCTTAAAGATTTCACAGCCTTCCTAATGGGGACAAAGCATTCACACAGAGACACTAACAGGGGGCATTTCACACTGGACCCTAAGACACATTCCGTGCCAGAATGCCCTTCTGAACCCGGAAGTGCTGCTTCCTGTCATGACTTGGCAGATAGGGCATTGGTCTGTCTCCTTTGCCCTGACATGGGCAGCAGGGAACTGGGTGCTGTGGGGTGGTAGGATTGTACCTGAATCCCTCCTCATGTCTTTGCAGAACCAGCTGAAGCAGTGCTTCTCCAGGAGAGCACCTGAAACCAAGGATACTGACACCCTTGTTCACGAAGCCGACAGCCAGTATGGAACCTGGGCAGATCAACACCAGAATGGAGGCAGGTAGGAACACACCTGGGTGAGGCTCCCAGGTACCAGTTGACACAGAGGGCGCTGTGTCTGCCCTGGTTAGGTGTAGACAAAAGTTTCTGTCCCTCCTGGTCCCACAGTCATTCAGTCCCAAAGAAAAACACAGAGACTTATGTTAATTATAAATTGTTTGGCCTATTAGCTTAGGCTTATTATTAACTAATAATATTAACTAACTCTTACAACTTAAATTCACCCATAATTCTTGTCTATGTTTAGCCACGTGGCTTGGTACCTTTTCTCAGTAAGTCTTGCTTTCTCTGGTTCTGGCTGGTGACTCAGTCTCTGCTTTTCCTCTTCCCAGATTCTCCTAGTCTGGTCCTGCCTATACTTCCTGCCTGGCTACTGGCCAATCAGTGTTTTATTAAACTAATACAAGTGACAAATTTTTACAGTGTACAAGATCATTGTCCCATAGCACTTCCCCTTTTTTCTTTTCAAAACAAGAACTCTGAATCTAATCTCCTTTGTTTAGCTTTTTTCTTCACCATTATCCATAACAACTGTAACTAACACGCTAAACAAAGACAAACATCCATAATCCATTTTTGGGGAATGTGGGTGTAGTTCTCTAGGCTACTTCCTGCTGATTGGGGTGCTGATAATCTTATGGGGACCCAAAGAAAATTTAGTATTATGGTCAAGTCTGGACTGGAGTACTCTGTGAGGCCGAATCATCTCAGCCATCAGTCCTGAGACTTTTCTGGATATAAAACTCAGAGGAAATTGCTACAGAGGTGCTCTGAAATGTTGGCTCATCTGGGCCATCAGTTTCCATTGGAGATTTTCCTTGATCAAACCTTTTTTTTTTTAAACCCAGAATGAATCCACAGCCTCTCATTAGCTGTGGAAACAAAAGCAAAACCTCTTCTCCAAAGTAACATACCTTTTGACTTAAATTTTGAAGGATTAATCCAGCAACGTTTATAAGCAGATATCTTTGGGCAGCTGCAGCTCCTTCCTCAGCAGTCAAACAATGCAAACACAACACAATAACATACAGTATCCAGACTCTGTATTTCCGGGAATCTTTATGTGGCTTTTTTTCTTACTCTATTTCTTTTTTAAAGGACTTTCTCTATCCTTTTTCTTTTCTATTCTAAGCCTACATATATTCTTAAACACACTGTAAAATGTTCTAGGGTTTTTTTTTCCCCCGTCTAAATCTGCCTTTACTGTGTATCTCTATCTTTTTCTGACCACACGAATCTTTAATCTGCTAAGCAGCATGGCTAGGTTTAAAGCAGCAGCTTTGGAGGCTGGCTCCACCCATTCCTTGGCTTCCTGAGAGTCCATCTTCATGGCGGAAGTATTGACAGGAACCATGTTTATTGCTACAACTCTGGAATTTCTAGGTTCATACCACCACCAGAAAGCATGCCACTGGCTGCTCACAAACACCCTTTAAGTCTTTGGTGACAGAGCCTCTTAAAGAGTTGTCATACAGTTTTTGCTGCTAACACTTAGTCAGGAAGCCTTTCTTAAAGGAGCTGAGCCTCTGCTTGCCACCAGCAAACAGAGCCAACCAGAGGTAGACTGTTATCAAGAAGCTGCGTTTGACTCTGCTCTTGTTTGTCTGTCTAGAATCCTTTTTAAGTTTTCTCAGGCTTTATGTGGGAATTCTTGCCAAACATTTGGGTGCCATTTGTAGAGCGAAGTTTCTGTCCCTTCCAGTCCCAAAGAAACACACAGAGGCTTATATTAATTATAAACTGTTTGGTCTACTAGTTCATGCTTATTACTAATATTTGCTCTTTAACCCATAATTATTTTCTATGTTTAGCCATATGGCTTGGTACCTTTTCTCAGTAAGGTATTCTCATCTTGCTTCCTCTGGTTCTGGCTGGTGACTCACTCTCTGCCTTTCCACTTCCCAGAATTCCCTTAGTCTGGTCGCCCCACTTATACTTCCTGCCTGGGTACTGGCCAATCAGCGTTTTATTAAACTAATTATACTGTACAAAAGCATTATCCCACAGCAGTTAGAGCTTCTGTTGCTGTGATGAACACCGTGAACTAAAACAGCTTGGAGGAAAGGGTTAATTCATCTTCCACTTCCATATCACTGTCCATCACTGCAGGAAGTCAGGACAGCTCAGAGCAGGAACCTGGAGGCAGGAGCTGATGCAGAGGCCATGGAAGGTGCTGCTTACTGGCTTGTTCCTCACAGCTTGCTCAGCCTGCTTTCTCATAAAACCCAGGACCATCTGCCCAGGAATAGCTCCACCCACAATGGACTAGGCCCTCCCCCATCAATCACTAATTAAGAAAATGCCCTATAGGCTTGTCTACAGCCTGATCTTATGGAGGCATTTTCTTAATTGAGACCCGCTCCCCTCAGATGACTATGGCTTGTGTCAAATTGACATAAAACTATTCAGCATAGAATCTATGTGGCTGGCGCAGAAAGTTCTGTGTTTTAAGAAACTGTAATAGGAAGAAGCAGTTGTTGTGTAAAAAGGGCATTAATTAGAGAGCCACAAAAAAGATAGGAAAAGGGACAGGCAGACCCTCAGGGACAGACATACAGACAGGGTGACTCACAGAGACAGACTGAGTAAACACTAATACCCTTGTAAACAGGAGCCAGAGGCATACCAGTGGTGCAGGTGATGGTCTGGGTATCTTGTGGTGACAATATTCCCAGGCTTGTCAAACCTGAGGTTCTCCACTTGTATCCGAGTCAACTTCACACGGGTCTTAAAACGTCTGTAGATGACTATGTCATATCACACTGTCAAAGCCTGGTCTCCACCCGCGAGACACAGGGTGGCTGCACAGCACTGTGGTGTGTCACTGGGGTTAGCTGAAGACAGACAGCAGCCCTGGGTTCCACTCCAAGCCCAGACAATAACAGCTACTACCCAAAGAACCTTTTGGCCCCAGCACAGGTCACACCTGCATTTGTGCTTCTGTGTCTCTCTCGATGCTTTCGGATATCTGTGTGTGTTTGTATCTGCTGGCATGCACTCCACAAACTGTTCCATAAGTAGCGCGAGCATGGATGTGGCTTGCAGAACCTTCTTTTGCCTGGCTGGGAGGGAGCTCCTGGGGCAGCGGTTTAAAACTTCTGAACCCACCCCTTCCTCTGGGGAGCAGGTTGGATAAGATGGACCTCCCTATCGGGCACCTTCCTCCTCCATAGAAAGGGTCAGTGCTCTTCATATGCTGTAGGCTCAGTTCATGCCTGACTGACCAGTCCTGTGATCTATGGACACCATGCCAAGACTGGGAAACTGAGGCTCACAGAGAAGCAGGGACCTGAGTAAAGAACATGTACATCAGTAGCTGAACTGGACTTAAACCCGGGCCCCATTTCTCCCACTGCTGGGGGCTCTCACTGCTCCTTTGGGTCACTGCTGGGGGTGCTGACTGCCCCACTGGGTCACTGCTGGGGGTGCTGACTGCCCCACTGGGTCACTGCTGGGGGTGCTGACTGCCCCACTGGGTCACTGCTGGGGGTGCTGACTGCTCCACTGGGTCACTGCTGGGGGTGCTGACTGCTCCACTGGGTCACTGCTGGGGGTGCTGACCGCACTGCTGGTGGTGCTGATCGCTCCACTGGGTCACTGCTGGTGGTGCTGATTGCTCCACTGGGTCACTGCTGGGGATACTGACCGCTCTGCTAGGTCACTGCTGGGGGTACTGACCGCTCTGCTGGGTCACTGCTGGGGGTACTGACCACTCCGCTGGGTCACTGCTGGGGGTACTGACCACTCCGCTGGGTCACTGCTGGGGGTACTGACTGTGCCACTGGATCACACTGTCCCAGCTGCTCTGAATTAAAGCTGGATTAAAACTGGTTGAGAGAAGAAATGGAACCAACCAGTAGGACTCGCCCTCATCTCTATAACTCCTCTCTGCTAACCTGTGACTTATGTGTGTAGTGAGATTTCTTGAGTGTTTGGTTGGAAGTGCCCCTGCAGGAACACCCAACTGTCTGGTGATTTGTGCTGGAACTTGTTCCTGTCTCCTAAAGGGCCCTGAGCCCTGTCCTCCCAGCTTCTGTCTCAAGACTTCTCATACCTTGGTGCTTCCAATGCTGCGCTCCCCCTGCTGTCCTCCAGAGGAACTGCAGCCTCTGGGACCAGGCTCTCTTGCCTTGGACAGCGGTGCCCCCTGCTGCCAGAGGGTTTCTCTTCCCTCTTCTCTGGGTTTGTGTCTTCCCATTCAAGTCCTTACACCTCAACCTTAAAAACCTCTTGGAGCTGGGAAACACGTGATAAGATGCTGGGGCTCAGGACTGACAGTGAGGGAGCGAGTGAGTGAGTGGATAACTGAGCGAGTGGGTGACTGGCTGAGTGTGTAAGTGAGTAACTAGCGAGTGGGTGACTGGCTGAGTGTGTAAGTGAGTAACTAGCGAGTGGGTGACTGGCTGAGTGTGTGAGTAACTAGCAAGTGGGTGACTGGCTGAGTGTGTAAGTGAGTAACTGAGTGAGTGGGTGACTGGCTGGCTATCCAGCTGACTGGTTGACTGACTGACTGGTTGACTGACTGACTGGCTGACTGACTGACTTGCTGACTGATTGGCTGACTGACTGACTAATTGGCTGACTTGCTGACCTGCTGACTGATTGACTGACTGACTGACTGACTGACTGGCTGGCTGGCCGGCTGGCTGACTGACTGGCTGACTGGCTGGCTGACTGGCTGACTGACTGACTGACTGACTGGCTGACTGGCTGACTGACTGACTGATTGGCTGACTGATTGGCTGACTGACTGACTGATTGGCTGACTGACTGGCTGACTGATTGGCTCACTGACTGGCTCACTGACTGACTGGCTGACTGGCTGACTGACTGGCTGGCTGACTGACTGACTGGCTGGCTGGCTGACTGACTGACTGGCTGACTGACTGACTGGCTGACTGACTGGCTGACTGGCTGACTGGCTGACTGGTTGACTGACTGGCTGAGTGAGTGAGGCAGCCATTGGTTGAAGCAGGAGGGCTGAGACCCAGTCTTCTCTGCTGGTTATTAGGGACCCTAGGACCCCCTTGCCTTTGTCCAATGGAAACATAGCATGAGCTATCTCCATGAGATCCACATGACTTCAGATGTTGTGCAGGTCCCCAAAGGAGTACACAGATGTAGGTGATGTGTGTTCTGTCTTTCCAACACTTCTGTGGTCAGTGTTAGAAGTGAACTGACAATTCCCAACAAGCCCAACTGCCTGCTTTCTCTGCATGGAAGGACCTGCGTTCTGAGGCCTCTGACCCGAACCTCTTCTCGTCAGAGCCTTGGTGGTTTACCACACACCTCCCCACGGCTCGTTTGCCTCTCATTTTTTATTTTGTTTTATTTATCTTTCTTTATTGGGCACAGGTAGTTGCTTACATAGCCCAGGTTGGTCTCCAACTCCTGACTCCCCTGCTTCTGCCTCCTTCCACGGAGATTCCAGGTGTTCCGCCATCACTCCTGGTTTTGCTCTTGGCTCTCTTTGTCACCTGTGCAGGTATCAAATGGCCACTGTTGCCGGGAGGAAGACCCCTGTTGTCCCCAGGTTTGGGATTGAGTGTCCTAGGCCCTCTGTGAGTGCTGTTGTTTCCTGCCTTTCGTGCAGTTTTGGCCCCGAGTCCCCGTCGTCCCCGGACAGCAGTGCTGCATCTGCGGGGAAGCAGCCACCCAGCAGCCACTTGTCCTCGTACACGGAGTCCACATCAGTGGAGCAGCATGACAGCTCCAGGGACCGGCGCAGCTCCAGCGTGGACCGCTCCAGTTCTGAGCTGGAATCCACAGATGGCCCAGAGGGGCCACCCCCACCAGACGCTTGCCCAGCAGAAAGAGAGGACGATTTTTCCTTCATCCATGTAAGCTGAAGCTGGGGGAGGTGGCTGGGACGGAACAGCCGTTTCTTATTAAAAGGAAGCATGGCCTGTGCAGTATCACCACCCCAGCAGGATGGGCGCATTATGCCAAGGACCCCTGTGGTGGGCATGGGACACAGCCTTAGACATGTACCTTCCTTTAGCATAGTATTGCCCCATCCTAGCTGTGTGTCTTGGGGCAGATGTCCTCACCTCTCTGATCCTCAGCTGCCTTACTCAGTAGTGATGAGCACATCCAGCTCCACGGCCTCACAAGTGATCACAGGTGTCCAAGGCACATCTTGCCATGAGTTCTTCCGGGTCAGCCGGGGCCTGTCTAGAGCAAGCACAGAGAATAGCCTCTTCGGGTTCTCGCTCAGCAGAGCCTGGGCACCAGGCATGAAGAGCTCTCTGTGACAGCTGTTCCAGACACAGGTTCCCTCCTCCAGAACTGAGCTTGCCTGGGTTCCACACACAGCCACCCCTCAGGTGCCCACTATCCGGAGCCGTGGTACCCTGCTGCAGAAGCCCTAGTCTCCAAGGATAGGAACCGTCATTATAGGCTGCAAGGGCCCCTCACTCCTGACCAGGTGCCTCACCTACTCCTGGGTAGTTGATGCTCCCAGGGGACCCACAGCTACACAGCCAAGGTTTTCCCTCTGGCATCTCTAGATAAGAGGAGAGACAGCAAGACCAGGGTGAGCCCTCAAGGACACTGCCATATGAACAGGCACTGGCGCCCATCTCCGGGTGTTGTAAGGAACTCAGTGGGTGATGCGATCCCATTCACTCAGCAGCCATGCACTGAAGTCTCACTGTGGCCGAGCTTGCTGCAGCTCATGTGTGCATGTGATGTGTGTCATATGACACGGATGACACTGGACATTCCTTCTTGAACTCTGAGCACTTCCTCCTAGAATCCATCCTAAGCAACAGTGGCAGGTGGCACCAACGGCCCTGGGTCCCTGGTAGCTGCCACGTCCCATGCACATAATGATAACCAATGGCAGCATTCCCTGCCTGCCTTTTGGAGTAGCAAGTTGGCATGGTTGCTGATTCTGCCCAAATACTGGCCCTAAGTATGGGGTGAACTGAGGTTTATGTGGTTTGCCACCATGACTTGGGTATCCTGTGGGGACCATTTGGAGGCTGATCAGAGAGATGTCCCAGGGTAGCCCTGTGGACATGGAAGTGCCCCTCTTTATTGGTGCTCTGTAGGTGGTCCCTCCCCTCTCACCTGCACTCAGGATTATCACGGGGGCCACAGTGAGTACCTCTTGGCTCAGGGACTCCATGAATATGGTTGTCATAAAGACGCAGAGAGATTTACTCAGCAGGTCACTCAACAACCAGTACATAGCATGGATTGAGCTCCTGGTCCTTCCTTCACTCTGTGTGACGTCACAGGCTACACTTGTCTCCGTGCCTGTGTGTCCAGTGCTATTTTTGGGGCACTGCCTGCGTGGTCTCCATGGGGACATTGAGGCTTATGGCGCCAAGGGTGTCTTTAGAGCACAGCACAGCAGCAGCCTGTGCACCCCTGAGAACACCTTGTGTATGAGCAAGGCTGCACACGGTCTGTGGATGGTGCTTCCCACTGACGGTTTTCCTTCCTTCCCACCTCCTCCTCGCCACCCCCAAAGCAAACTTCAGTCCTCGACTCAAGTGCCCTAAAGACCCGGGTGCAGCTGAGTAAGCGAAGCCGGCGCCGGGCTCCCATCTCCCACTCCCTCCGGCGCAGTCAGTTCAGTGAGTCAGAGAGCCGGTCTCCTTGGTCGCCTTTGGAAGAGGAGTCACACAGCACGTGGATGTTCAAGGACTCAACAGGTATGCCCACACCTTCCACTTGGCCTGCGTACCGCTCTGGGCAGGAAGGCCTCAGGTTAAACCCTGGGATGAATGGGCCCGACCTTGGAGGGTTTGTGACACTGGGACACAACGACCCAGGAAGTCGTGGTTTCTTGTTCTGTGGAACTTGTGTTCCGAATCCATGTCTGGCAGTGCCCATCTGTAGTCCTAGCAGTTCAGGGACAGAAGCGGCGAGATCTTCACAGTGCAAAGCCAGCCTGGTGGTCTACAGAGTGAGTTCTAGGCCAGCTGTGACTCTATGATGTGACCCTCTTTAAAACAAACAAAGAGCCAGGCGTGGTGGTGCACATCTTTAATCCCAGCACATGGAAGCAGAGGCTGGAGATCTTTGCCAACCTGGTCTATAGGGCAGAGAGTAGCATGACCAAATATGGCCTCTGACCAGAAGCCTAAACCAATGCTTGGCTTGGGTCATTGCTTCTCATGGTCCACTGTGCTAGTGAACAAAGGTTAGGTTTCTGTTGAGGGCTGGGGAGATGTGCAAAGTACTTGCTTCACAGGTTCCAAGACCCGCATTCAAATCCTCAGCCCCTCGTACTCCTGTCACCCAGCCTTGAGTAAGCAGAGGCCAAAGGATTGCTGCGGGTTGCTGGCCAGCTCTAACTGAACTGGTGAACTCCAGGTCCAGGGAGAGATTCTGCCTCAGAAAATGACGTGAGATTGATGTATATGCCCAGCACTAACCTCTGCTCCATGTGCGTGCACACGCACACAGGTCCTCCCACACGGGTACATACAGTAAACACATGCACCTGTACACAGAGCCAACCAGTAATAAATAGGTCAGTAAGTGTCAGCAAGGCCAGAACTGTGCTAAACCACCTGGAGCAATGCCGTCCACCATACATACAGACAGAAACACAGATCCCTTCACCGGGACCTGGCAGCAGAACCTATGACTTCCATAGCCCCGACCACATGTCAGGCAGATATGAAAGACTGGGGCTGACCTTTCTGAGCATGTCCATGTCCACCTGAGCCTAGGGCTCCAGAGTACATGCTGTACCCCACCAATGTCCAGTTCTTGGGAAGCCAGAAACTCTTTACTGCTGCCCTTCACCAAGAAGTCTCTGGCACAGCCCCTGACTTGGGCAGTGTCTTAAAGAGACCCTGAAGCAAAGTCCCTGAATCCTCAAATATGTGTGACAGTGGCTGCCACAGTTCAGGGGATCCGTGATTTGGAGACGGTTAGTTGAATAAGGCTACTCTCCTGGATTAAGTTGTAGGGAACTGGAGAAATGTGGACCAGAGATGGGGTGTTCCAGGCAGGGAGTACATGGTGGCCTCTCTGTCTCCAAGGCAGCATGGGTTTGGGAACCACCAGGTTTTGGTGAGCAGGAAGGAAGTGGGAGAGCTCTGGAGAGGCATCTTACCCACCCGTATCCATCCCCTGCATGGCTGCAGAGTTTATCTTTTGACTCTGATGCTTGAGCATCATTACGCTCATTTCTGAGTAAGACATAGCTGCAGGATACAATGTTCTTTCTTTTTTTTTTTCCTCTTGTTAGTGTGTATATATATCTGTCTGTCCCTGAGCTCACTTGTACAGGCGGGGGAAGGGGTCAATGTTGGCATCCTTCTCATCGCTCTCCACTTTATTTTTTGAGTTAAGGTGTCTCAGTGTACCAGGAACTTAGAGATTCAGCTAGGATACCTGACTAGTATGAGCTCTATAGATCCTCCTGGCCCTGGCTCCCCAAAGCTAGTATTCCAGGGGCACACCATCATGCCCAGAATTTTACATGGGTGCTAGGGAACTCAAGAAGGCTGAATTCAAGTTTTCATGCTTGTGTGTCGAGTGCTCTACCCACAGAGCCATCTTTTTCCTTTCTTTTTTAATAACATGAGTTGATTACATAAAAAAAAAAAAGAGAGACCCTGAAGCATTCCACATTGCTCCCTGTTGGTGGGACATGTCTGTGCCGCTTGTTCTGCCTCTGTCAAGAATGTCCTATTTTCCTCCAAAGTGGCAGGAGCCAGGGGCCTGCCTATGCTTGAGAAGAGGTGGTCTGCTCATGACCACTGTTTCCAGGCAGGTGGCAGTGTCTGAAGAACAGGGAGTGGGAAGCTTCTGCCAAGTACAGATGGACCAGGGGTGCCCTGTCCTTGTGCAGGGCTGTGAGGAACCACCAATGACTCAGAGTCTGTCTCTTAATAGAAGAGAAGTCACCCAGGAGGGATGAGTCGGATGAGGAGCCGCCCAAGGTGGAGAGGACCCCTGTCAGCCATTCCCAGAGGATGCCCATGTTCCCACGCATGGACCCAGCTGTGCTGAAG
Organism: Alexandromys fortis; assembly: GCF_014885135.2. Classification (NCBI taxonomy): domain Eukaryota; kingdom Metazoa; phylum Chordata; class Mammalia; order Rodentia; family Cricetidae; genus Alexandromys; species Alexandromys fortis. The sequence continues at coordinate 1,987,962 of NW_026068072.1, forward strand.
GTACTGAGAGCGGACCGCTGAGTGAACCCCACTTCTGTCCGTCCCTCATGACCCAACTAACGCCTTTTCTTCTCATTCCTTTTGCCCATCCATGATTTAACCTCCCTCCTCCCTTCCCATCAATCGATCACTTTCAATCAGCCTCCTCCTCCCTTTCCTCATCCCCCCTTTCATTACACGTCTGTTTAACATCCTCCTGCCTGCATCTGCCATCTGATTGCTGGGATGACAGGAATGTGACGCTGCCTAGCTTCTCCCTGAGAAATTCTGTTCATACTGTCTTAAGTCGCCCCTTTCCATCCTGGTCCCCAAACTCAGGGAACAGTCGCCCCTGCCTCTTGCTTGTGGGACCCCAATGTTGCAGGCTTCATGCCACTAGATGCAGGGGTGAATTTGCTCTAGCCTCCCCTTGGGCGAGGCTCTGGACTTCTCAGTCCCCATACTTCCTGCCTTGGTCACTCTGTAGCTCAGGATACCTGGTGCTTTGTGAGATGTCACCCTGGGAGCGCTGTTAGATGGGGCTTGTCCCCAGACAGAAGACAACTACACTGGACCCTCCTCTCTCCCCAGGCTCAGCTGCACAAGAGACCAGAAGTGGACAGTCCTGGCGAGTCCCTCAGCTGGGCGCCCCAGCCCAAGACCTCTAGGTCACCCTTCCAGCCTGGGGTGCTGGGCAGTCGGGTGTTGCCTTCCAGCACAGAGAAAGATGAGAGGTGAGGACAGGGACACTTCCACTGGGGACAGGATGCTTCTGAGTGCTGTGTGCAGGTTTCCCTGCGGGTGTACTCTGTACTCTTTCAGCTATGGCTGCAGACCCAGGGGAGACAGCAGGAATCTCAAAGCCCCTCTTCGCCCTCCTCTCCCACCTGACCCAGAACTCCAGGCCGAGTTTCCAGGAAGCCCTGCAGATAAATGGAAACCGGGGCATCTTGGGACAATTGGGAGGCCTAACTGGTCAGCTGCCTTTCATGGAGGGGGCAGCTGCTCCACCCCAGTCACGTTGATTCTATACATGGACGAGACCCGAGCAGCCCCAACTTCAGCTGCAGGCCAGGCTGTAAAATGCTGTGAGCTGAAAAAAAACCACGTGACCACTCCATGCCTCACCTTCTTCTGTGAAATTGGTTTGGTAACCCCACAACCTACTGGGGTGGTCATGGAGATGAGAAACCCGTTCTTTGACCTGGTCCATAACAGTCTCATAATGGAAGGTGCTTTATGCTGAGAAGTTAGGGCATAAATTCAGGACTCGTGATATAGGGGTGTGGAACAATCCTGCTGCGGTAGAGTGAAAGTGAGCAGACTGCAACCCACAGGCTAGTTCCGGCCCACTGTCTGCTCTAGTCAATAAAACTTTATTGTTCCCTAGTCATGGCTATTCTTTTATGTATTGTCTATGGCTGTTACTATGTTAAATTTCAGGCAGCCTGTAGCTCATAGCTGGACACATTTGCTCCCTGACTCTGTGCTCCCTGTAGATAGGAGGGGCTCTCAGCACATATCCGAGGAGGAGGGCACCCAGAAGGCCTCCAGAGATGTACTTTTCCTGAGTCTCGATTAGATGGGCCTCACGGTATGAGAGACTTCCAGGTGATGGCTATACTGTGCAGAGCCCCAGAAACACATGACCAAGGCACAAAGAGGAACTTGTGAGGAGAAAGACTCAGTCAGAGCGGGGCAGGCTCTTGCTGAGGTGTGCTCACTGTCCAGAATGAAGGGGTTGGTCCTAGAGGCATCTGTAGGCCTGGACCTGGACATCTTTCTCCACCATCAGGCAAGGCTGGGCTGAAATCTGGGGAGCCTGGGCGTTCTGCCTCTATTTCAAGGCTAGAGGACAGATCACCCTGAGGGAGGAGGTCTGCCTCCACACTTCCAAATCACCTCATCCCTTAGCCTTTATCCCCAACTAGGTCACCAACTTCCCTAAGCCCTCCCTAAATCAGGAACTCTCTCTGTGGGATGGTAAAATAATTCAGCTGCACACACACACACACACACACACACACACACACACACACACAGAGAGAGAGAGAGAGAGAGAGACAGACAGACAGACAGACAGACAGACAGAGACAGACAGACAGACACACTCACACATAGAGGCAAGGGGATCACTGCACATGGCTGTGGGATCCAAAGACCAAGGAGGAGATGCAGATCAATGCAGACAGAGGCAGGCAGCTGCTGACCCAATTGTAGAGCCTTCCCTCTCTCTGGGCAGTCATGGTTTCTCTGTTTCATATTTTTCTATTTAGGCTTCAGCTCATGGAGAGAGGCCCATGTATAGTATGAGCCATGATCTGCTTGACTCAAAGCCCACTGAATCTCATGGCTTTGCATAGGTCTGCATAGATCTCATCCAGAAACATTCATAGAAATATCTAGAATCATATCTGATCAGATGTCAACATGGCGAATGGAGGGCTGGGGGCCATGTCAACCTGCCTTCAAGGAACCAGGGTGTGGTTCTCACTCCACTCGCTCTGGCTTTATGGTTTCAGGTCAGAGGAGTCCTCGCCCCAGTGGTTAAAGGATCTTAAATCCAAGAAAAGGCAGAGCCTGTATGACAATCAAGCTTGACCAGGTAGGACCCTGGGATGGCTCAGGTGGGGCCTCGGGAGGGAGGTGGTCACACAAAGGTGAGTGTTCTGGTAAAGAGACTGGCAAAGGGTGTCAGGTAACTAGAGTTCTGACCTCATGCCCTTGACCTTCTTGCTGCCCTCAAAGCCCTTGGGAAAGGTGGGAACATCAAAGGCCAGCTTAGCTAGACAAGTTTCACAGTCTTGCATAGGGAAGTCTTAGTGTACACACTGTGTAAGTTTATTTCGAGACCATATATAGTCAGCCCCTTGGCATCCACCTGAGATCCATTCAAAGGTTCTGAGGCACCAAGATCTGAGGACCCTAAAGTGCTGGGTGCAAAACGTCTGTGGTCTTAAGTCCACATCCTCCTGTGCACTTAAGTCATATTTATTGCTGTGTAAGCACATGGTGTATGGGATCACATGACTCTGTAGAGTCAGTTCTCTGTCCACATACATGTGGGACCCAGGGATTGAACTCAGGTCTCCAGGCTTGCACAGCAAGCCCTTTGCCCTCTGGGCCATCTTGTTGGCCCTTTAAGTCATCCGGATGACTTCTAACACCTCACACATTGTGTACCAGCTGTGTTGTCTATCTTGCTGTTGCCTAGGCAATGCTGACACATCTGCACATGCTCAGTAGAGCTGTATCATCATCGTGGGGTTGGCTGATGGTGCGGATTGGGGATGGCACAGACAGGTAGGGCTAAGTTTATTTAGAAGCCATATACTCAGATTACTGTGTGCTCTACGGTCTTCGCCTATGGAGATCAGCAATACCCATGTGGCCGTGGGGTTTCCCAGCCTGCCTGAAAACATAAGATATGGATGGAGTGCCACCTGCGCCCCAGCAGAGAGAGTGGGCTGTGTGATGCAGAAGCTGGCTTGGGTATGGTCAGGAGAGGGCCACCTCCTGAATCACAAAACCCAAAACCTGGCCTGAGTGGACAGGGTGCTGTTTGGAGTCTGCAGGATTACCTTGTTGGTCTGTTTTGGGGTGTGTTTTTTTTTTCAGGGGAAACACCCTGGAGCTCAGAGTCTTATGCTAGGCCAGTGCCCTGGATCTTCACAGGGCTCCCTTGTTCCAGCACTGTGTTGAACCCTAGATGAGACTAGACATTCGCAGCAGACTGTGAAGTTTCAGATATGTATACAGCATGTGTCCCATAATTACATGTATGGATGGACATGTGTATATATCATAAATCCAAAGGATGAAAAAGAATCCCAAGCAAGTCTGCCCCAAGGCAGTGGAGGGTTCAGGGCCTTGTGCTGACATGGAGTTTGGCAAACCTGTGGGCACAGGGTAATGCTCTGGTCCACATGTGCCCTGCGCTTATGACCCATCACCCCAAGCAGTTCTTGCTTCATGGCGAGTGTCCAGAGCCCTCTGGAGTGATTTTGAAATCTACGGTACAATCTCTAGCAACACACGGAGGAAGTTAAGGCTAGAGTTGATGTCGCAACTGGCTCATTGCAGCTGGTCAGGATGCCTGCCCCATTGTGCACTTTGCCCATTCCCAACTCCCTCCGCATCCTTCCTGGGCAGTGGTGACATGCAGGAGGTGGAACCCAGGGCTTTGTGAGCTATCGGGGTACGCCTGAACCCCAGCATAGGATGGAAGGCCTGATGGCGGAAACTGCCAAACGCTCTCCTAATAAGGGCTATCATTTCTCTGCAGACAGGACATCACTTCACCCACAAACTCAAGCCTTAACCGCCAGACGTCAGAACCCGAGGCCAAGCCACCTGCTCCCCCCTGGCCACACTCATGTGCCTGGGCCTTTCCACCCTGAAGATACTGTGCTGAGCCACATCTGGGTCCCCACAGGAAGGTCCTGCCCCAGGACTTGCTCCAGTCCCCAGAAGGATCTTCAGTTCTCCTTGCAGAAGTGCACTGGCCTTTGGTGTGACAGTTGGCTTTCCTGCCCTCTGCATACACCTCACAGGACTCCCTTAGCTGGAAAAGAGACTCTGGCTCCTCCTCAGGCAGCCCGTCTGGAAGGACTTGGACACGGAAGCTTGAATGGCTCTCAGATGGCCAGGGAATTGTCCACGCATCGCACTGGTGTCTCCCAGCCTTTGCTTTTTTTGTTTTGTTTTCTTTTTGACAGGCTCTTCTTTCTCCACTTAGATCCCATATTCACACTTATAAGCACACTTATCCTTCCTGTGGGGCTGTTTGCACAGTAGGCCTATGTCTTACTATCATGTCTGCTTTAGAGGGGGATAAAGCAATAATTCAGCCAATTTTCTTAGAAACCTGACACGGGCATTGACAGACAGCAGGAAGGGATGGACAGTGTCCAGTTGCCTCGGGTTACCTGATCCCTGTCCTAGCTATGAAAACTTGTGAGTTTTACCATTGTCCACGCCTAGGCTGCTCTGCTGTCCGTGGGGTAGCCTTTCCCCTCAGTCCCAAGTGCTATGAACCTCAGTCTGAATGGTCAGTGCCTTGGCCACTCCCATACCAGGCCTGCTCTGGGTGTCTATTTTTTTCCACATCTTTTCTGAACACCTGTGTCCTGCTGGAGTGAAGACCCGACTAACTCAGCTTAGAACAGACGTGGCCCCACCCCTGCCACCCGCGACCCACCTGGCCGAAGTCCATCTGCATCTTGATCTAACGGGAAGGTTCCTGTAGTGGGAGTCTCAGGCCAGATGCTGGGCCAAGAGGTCTAAGATGTTTTCCTTCACATTCTGCTAGCTGAATGCTCACCCCTCGGAGTCTGTACTCTGGACACCCGCTCTGTCATGTTTCCTTTTGTAAGTCCTCAAGAGGACTTCAGAAGCCCCAGCACCAGTGGTCACCCCTAACATGCCAAGCCGGCTGCCCACTGTGCCGGCAGCTTCCAGAGACCTTTTCCCAACCTTGCCTTGGTGACATTCCAGGCAGTTCCAAGGTGGTCCGTGGCTGTGGAGGGCCCTGGGTCTGGTGTTCTGACAGATACCTGCCTGGCACGTGTGCCCACCACTGCCCTGACCTCCCCGGCGGCAAAAGTTGCTCTCTGTAAATCCGTTACTTGCAGATGGTGTTGAGACCTGCCTCTCTGTCTTCCCACCTCCGCTCCTCTGTCATTATCCTCTCTGCCTGTTTTCCCTTTGGAAGGGTGTGGTGGGAAAGGGTGGCTGTATTTGGTGTCACTAGGTTAGGACAGTCACCTGTGCCTGGGGGCTGAGGTGTCAGCACCCAGGAGACTGCAGGTCCCACCCACACCCCACCCTGTGCTCTGGCCACCAGTGAGAGCAGAATGTTAACACTTCACTGCTTTCCCTTCCTTCTCTGACTAGTGGTGAGGGGCATCCATCCTCTGAAATCATTTGGGGTTCCGTCTCCCCGCAGACTCTTCCATACTTCCTGTTTTCTGTTGTGTTATGATTTTAGATCCATTTTGTATGCTGCAGCACTTTTGACCCAGCAGTGGCTTGCCTTTTTAAACACAGTGGCAGGGCTGAGGATGTGTGTGGCTCAGTGGGTGGAGTATGTGCCTAACACGCGGGAGGTACTACATAAATCAAGTGTGGTGTGTACGCCAGTGATTCTAGCACTTGGGTAAAAGGAGGAAGGCCGGTAGTTCAAGGCCATCTTTGGCTAAGAAAGCTGGAGGCTAGCCTGGGCTGTAAAATCCACTCAAACAGAGCAAGAACAAAAACCAAGTAAACAAAACCACAAAGCAACAACCTTCTGCTCATGTTTCTAACTTCTCTCCACTGCTCTCTTTGTTCTGGGAGAAAGAAGCCCATGGTGGCAGGAAGTGTCCTAAGTATTGAAAGACACAGTAGAATCAAAGAGAGCTCGCCTTGCCTGTCATTACCTAACCTTTCTTGTTTAATTGACAAGAAATCGATTTGATTCCACAGAAAGACCCACATACTGACAATCTCATTGGGTCAGGAGTGACCCCTCTGGTGCGGTGCAGTGTGCAGAGGCCCTTGCTCGGACCCTTGACCGAGCTGAGCGAGTGGTTCATTTAGCTCCCTCTTCTAAACCAGGCAAAGACTCTGGGAGACAGGTGGTGTGCTGTATGCTTACTCCTTGGGCTTCTCAGGACCCTCTGTTTAAAGGAATCTAATATGCCTTAAGTGGTGCAGTTCAGACACTCGGGTCTCCCCAGCCCCTCTTCTGGGAACTGGCTGTCTGCAGAGTCCCACATATGCCACATCTGACCCCTCTTTGCCCATCATTGTTTTGACATCTGGCCTTTGGATACCTGCTCCCATAGATAGACATTTTTCCACATAGTCTCTGGGCTTGTCCTTTGAAATCATACAGCACCAACTGTGGGCAGTCCTCAGCCCAGCAGAGAAGCCAGGTGGTCCAGGGAGCTTAGTGTAAAATTTATCTGATGGCCTCAGGTTTGGCAGGATGCAGGGACCCATCAGAGGGGTTTGTATTGTAGGGAAGTGAGCAAGTTTCTGTCTAGATGTACGTTTTCCTCCTACAGTAAAATCCCCTCTAGAAACAGGCCCAGGCCTTCAACCTTAGCTGCTGAGCAGAGATTGGAAAAATCCCAGAGTGGTTTTCCTGAGGGAAACCTGGCCAATCCTGGGATATTTGTGTGGTGGGGGGGGGGGGTAAGGGCTGCTCTGTCAATCCTGGCTTTAAGATGGTTCATTCTGGTGCCCAGAGACACCCCTAGATCTAGGCTTGATTGAAAAGTGAGAAGCCACGCCCACCCATGTTAATATTATGGTTCTGGCAAGTCATTGGGGCAACAGAGATGGTGTGCCCTCCCAGTGTGCCTTTATCCCACCATGTGTTGACAGGAAGCAGATCTCCACATTGCTGGGGACTGGGGACAGTCTTGAGGTGGAGGGAGCTGCAGGAGACTGACAGGGTCTGCTCCACACCTCTGAGTTTGCCTTGGCCTCAAGCCCCTCAGTGAGAGAGGACACCACTGACATTTTAGGAATGTCACGTTCCAGAAGCCTGAAGCCATGTCAGAAGTCAGCAGGCAGGTGGTAAAGGTTTTAGTTGTCTCTGTCCTGTGACCCCTATCACACCCTGGAGTATCCTTTTATGAGGACACTTCACAGCCTGCATCCTTCACCATCCAAGAGTCTCCTTAAACTGTTAATGTCACCTGTGCTGTGACAATCCCTGGCAACACTGAGCCAGCTAGAATCTCTCCTATCCTCTACAGGACAATCCATGCTTTTTAATGTTCTTGTCCCGTGTCGCCTTACAGATCTTGTTGTATGGGGCTCACAAAGATCATATATTGATATGCAGAAGGTGTTTGTACCAAGTGGTTTCTTACTCTGTTCTAGAATGATCATGGTCCTCAACATGCTTTGTATGCTGGGGTGGGAGTATGGAATTATATATATGAATATAGGGTATATTTTCCTAACTCTTCTTCTGGGTCCTGCCTGGGATATTGTGACATGATCGGTAAGGACTCACAAGACACACGTCCTGTCTGTGGCATTCTGACAGCTGCCTTACCAATCCACAAGCTGGAGGACTTTGGAATGACGGGGGACGGGGCACCGTAGCCAGTCCCAGGAAGGACCTAACTGCGTGACTGAGAATTCATCTATAAAAACCTATATTTTTACTGTCAAAACAAAAGGGACTTCCCGGACTTCCTAGTAACCGGATGTCCCCTGTGCTTTTCTATTTTGTCGCCGTAAGAGGTTTTCTGGCGCAGACAAGCAGTCAGGAATCCAGCTGACTGCACCAAATGGGGTGAACTCTGCATGTGCAAACGGGGCACACCCCGACTCCAGAAATAGTAAATAAAGCTCTCACAGCAGGTGTGCTGCTGAAGCCGTGTGTCCGTGAGTGAGCGACGGGGCCTCCCGGGTGGATGGGTCTCCCACACACGCACTGGTTTTGTACTGAGCTGGGTTTAGGCAGCAGCAGGGAGCCCCAGACGGGTGGCCATCCATCATGGGAGACATGGGAATGAGACAGTGACCACTGAGGCCCAAGAGAGTGGAATCCTTACCCTGCCTCCTTCCTACTGTAGGATCTCTCTGTGTTGGCTCTTCTTAGCAACAGAATGAGAGGTTGTGCTGGCAGCATTGGTGGCAAGAATTACGGAGGGATGATAGCCGGGAGGTGGGGGGTTGTCCCATAGAGACCTTCTGCAATGGTGGAAGCACTCTTGCTTATTACAGGAGGTAGGTGAGTAGAGGCCAGGAATGCTAATCAACAGCCTACCCAATGATAGTCAATAACCTACCCAAGATGGCAAGTGCTAGTCTATCCAGGGAAGTTAATCAACAGCCTACTTAATGATGCCAGTCAATAACCTACCCAGGGATGGAATTGATAGCCAACCTAGATATGCAGCAACAACCTACCCAAGGATGTTAATAACTTAGTTGTTTCCTTTCTGCTGCTGCAATGAACCCTGTGCCCAAAAGGAACTAAAGGGAAGAAATGTCTATTTGACTAATGCTTCCACGTCACCAGCTTCAATTGAAGGATGCCAAGGCAGGAACTCGAGCAGGAATTTGAAGTAGAAACCATGGAAGGTGCTGCTTACTGGTTGGTTTTCAGGCTCATGGTCAGCCAGCAGGACCACCTGAGTAGGAAGTGGTGCCACCGACAGTGAGCCAGGCCCTCCTCCATAAATAATACCCAGGACAACTCCGTGTAGAGGTGAACCAGGCCCTCCTACATAAATAATACAAAAGACAATTCCCTACAGAGGTGCTCACAGGCCATCCTGGACTGGACCATCCTTCAAATGAGACTCCCTTCTCAGATGGCTCTGTGTTGTCTCAAGCTGACAGTTAAGGGAATGAGGACACTACCTAGGACTGCTAATTGATAACATATCTTGGAGGCTCATCAAGTCTCAGGAATACTGCATTCGTGTTTTTTAGAGGACAGGATCGATAGAATGAATATATATTCAGAGGTCATTTATTAGGTTGACTTTCACAGTATGACCCAGGCAACCCAACATTAGGTGTCTTCACACCAGAGAAACTGAGGATGGTTACTCCTCAGCCCACAAAGCTGGACACCTCAGAGAGCCGTGGCTGGAGCCGAAGACCTGCAGGGTTACTAGAAAATCGCTGGTCTCCAGTGAGGAAAAACAGCAGTGACAGAGAACAGCAAGCAGGCAAAGCAAAGGCTCATCTTAGACACCATTCTGTCCAGGCAGCTCATTCTTAAGGTGGGTGTCCTAGTTTCATTTCTGTTACTGGGATAAAACACCCTGATGAGACGCAGCTTGGTGAGAAAAGGTTTATTTGATTTACAGTTCCGAATCAGTCCATCAGTGGGAACATCGTTACAATCCAAGGGTCAGTCCATCAATGGGGACATCCTTATAATCCCATGGTCAGTCCATCAGTGGGGATATCCTTATAATCCCAGGGTCAGTGCATCAATGGGACATTCTTATAATCCCAGGGTCAGTCCATCAGTGGGACATCCTTATAATCCCAGGGTCAGTGCATCAATGGGGACATCCTTATAATCCCGGGGTCAGTCCATCATTGGGGACATTCTTATAATCCCAGGGTCAGTCCATCAATGGGACATCCTTATAAACCCAGGGTCAGTCCATCAATGGGGACATCCTTACAATCCCAGGGTCAGTCCATCAATGGGGACATCCTTAAAATATCAGGGTCACGGGGCTGGAGAGATGGCTCAGAGGTTAAGAGCACTGACTTTCCTTCCAGAGGTCCTGAGTTCAATTCCCAGCAACCACATGGTGGCTCACAACCATCTGTAATGAGATCTGGTGCCCTCTTCTGGCATGTAGGCACACATGCAGACGGAACATTGTATACATAATAAATAAATCTTTTAAAAAAAAATATCAGGGTCAGTACATCAATGGGGACATCCTCATAATCCCACAAAGAGTCCATTAAGTGGGACATCAGAACTGACTGCTCACAGCCAAAGTCAAAAGCTGAGAGAGAGAGAGGTGCTTGTGTGTGTGCAGCTTTGTTTGCTCCTGCTCATCTGAGACTCTCATAATTTATGCAGTTCAGGACACCGTGCCTTGGGAATGGTGTGCCAAGAGACTAACCTGATCTATATAACCCTCACAGGTGTCCAGAGACTGACCTGATCTATATAACCCCTCACAGGTGTCCAGAGACCGACCTGATCTATATAACCCCTCACAGGTGTCCAGAGACTGACCTGATCTATATAACCCTCACAGGTGTGCCCAGAGACTGACCTGATCTATATAACCCTCACAGGTGTGCCCAGAGAATGACCTGATGTATATAACCCCTCACAGTTGTGCCCATCAATGACCTAAGCTAGGTAACCCTTTGCAGGTGCCTAGAGACTGACAATATTATCTCAAGGTCTGCCCAGAGGCTTGTTTTGTGGGTGGTTCTAGGTCCTGACTAGGTGACAGTCAATGCTCATAGATGCTTATCATGGCTTCCTCCCCTGTGGCAGAAAGTGGCCATTGGTGTGGGTTCTGGGGGACAGAATCCAGTGGCTGCTGGTCTCCACTGGCAGAGGACATCATGGAGCAGGAATGTGTGGCGTTCTGAAACCATCAGCCAAAATAAACTGCCCAGCCTCGTTCTTTAGGGTACTTTGGTCACAGTGGCAGTAATAATGGATACATTCATGCATAGAGCCGGGGAGATTGCTGAGTGCCCCATGGATAGCCGTGGTGGCCGCGTGAGCTCCCGTAACCTCAGTGGTGTTGGGGATGGAGATGGGAGCATTGCTGGGCCTGGCTGGTTGGGGGCCTAGCTCCAGGCTCAGTGAGGGCCCCTGTCTCAAAGGCATAAGTCAGAGAGTATCACAGCAGCACACCAGATCCACTCAGCCACACACTCATGCATTAAAAACATCGTACAATACACACTCATGCATTAAAAACACCGTACAATACACACTCATACATTAAACATTGTACAATACACACTCACACATTAAAAACATCATACAATACACACTCATACATTAAACATTGTACAATACACACTCATACATTAAAAACCCAAATCAATTTGTAGCTACAACTGTGAGAACTCAGGGACTCACCCCAGTCATGGAATCCACAAAGTTTAGAGTTCAAGGGTCACTGACAACATCCCATGGATCCAGCCATCAGATCTGAGGCTGACTCGAGGATTTTAGCCTACAGAAAACAGCTCTGTGACCCTATGTAGCTGGCATGGCCTCTCTGAGCCCAGTTTTTTTCATCATCTTTAATATGTCAATCAAAATTCCCCCCTCAAAGATGTGGGGAAACAGATCATCATACCGAAAGTGCCTTGCACACAGTAGGTCTTCTACAGCTGGCGCTGTGGTTCATTCGTACATGCTACTCTCACGAGGAACATGTCTGCCCTGACGTCACAGCCTTGGAAACGGCTACGTGGGTTTACAGTGGATTTGGAAAAGCAGTTGTAGTGATGTGAATTCAGTCCCCTTGCCCAGCACATGGATCCAGGGATCCCCGCTTCAAGACCTGGAGCCTGTCTGGGAATGTTGAGAACTCTAGTAAGAAGGAGGCATCGAGAAGCCAAAGGGGAATCGAGGCTCACTAGAGGGACTTGTGCTCCATGCCTCCTTTCTAGCCTGCCAAGCCTTCCACAAAGTCAGCAAAGACCGTGGGTCCCCAGGAAGTCATCAGAGTTGCGTCAGATGTGAGACTGGCCTTGGGGGCCTCCCCAGGCTTACTATTAGGGTGAAATGGCCCGGACAGGATCGGGTGGACAGGACGCTATCTCAGCAGGCCGTGATGTGCTGGGCCAACAGAATACACCCATAAATAGGCCAGCCTTGGAGGCAGGCCAGTCTGGGGACAGCTGGTCCTGGAGGCAGGTTTGTTCCGGACTGGGTGAGGCTGGGGGATGTGCAGCATCGTGCAGGGTGCAACCTCGGGTCTCTATGAGTGCGTGTGGCTGGTGCTTGACTCATCTGAGGGTGGGGCTGACCTCCAAGACCCACGACTGCCTCTAAGCCTGGCTACAGATGGATCTGGGGACCTGTAGTGTCTGCGTGTCTGAGCATGAGGTTGGATCCCAGCTGTGTGTGGGGGCTCAGAACCAGGCTGCCAAGGACTGGGTAGCTCCAAGAAAGGGAAGGTATAGTGGGGCATTCCCACGAGGTGGGCTGAGCCCTGTGTCCACTGATGCTAGTTAGATGTGGAGCAAAGCTGCTGGGCACGATGGCCCTCACGCCACTGCGCCAGGACAGGTCATAAGGGAGGCATAGGTGAGGGACAGGAGTATGTGCAGGACAGTATATGTGTGCGTGTCTGTACACCCATGCTGGTGTCTATAAAACCTGGGTTCCATGTCTCTGCACCCATAGGCTAAGAGAGACTGTCAGGGTTCACTGTACAAGTGCCTGGAACACAGCAAGCACTCAATAAGATTGTGGCGTGGGTATCCAGCTTTATGCCCTAGGATGGTTTCACAGACCTAGCCTGTTTCACAGCTGCTTGGTCTGTCTGTCTGTCTGTCTGTCTGTCTGTCTGTCTGTTTCTCCTGCCTGCTGTGGTCTGCTCTTCACGCTGGCTGTGGTGTCCAGCCTTGGGCAATGAGGCTTCAGAGAGCCCATGGAGATACCAAGCCCTGTGAAGGGTGCATTTGGGGGGGTGCCGATCCAATCCGAGTCCTTTCTTCCTTGTGGCCTCAGTAAAGTGGTCTTGATTTTCTGAGCTCCTGAGATTCCCCAATCCCACTAATTGGCTCAGATGCATGGCCTCAAAGCAGGTACCTAGTGGGTGTTTGCTGAATGGCTGAATGAATGACTGTAGATCTTGATTCGTGGCCATGAGATGTGGGCAGCAAAGGCCTCACTACGGTTTGGTTCCAGCCACTTTTGATGTGGCTGTTACTGCTGCGTGGAGCCTGTGACCCCATTCCCTTCCAGTGCGAGGCAGAAGCGTTCCTGGAGACATGGCAGAGCCGCACAGTGCACCAGAGCAGGCTGCAGCTGGCAAGAGCCATGGAGGCCTTGGGGGCAGCTACAAGGTACAGGGGTCTTCACAGAACCTCGAGCCCAGAACTGAGGACAGCAGCTGACTCAGTGGAGCACAGGGCCACCAGGAATCAAGGGATGTAGCTTCTTTTCTGTGTGACTTTGTTGGAGTTTCTTGATGCCTCTGGGCGTTGACATCTTTAAAATGGAAGTCATTTCCCCAGTCCCAGAATTGTCATGAGATAATGCAGGTGGCAGAAGTATGGGCTGGAAGAAGCATGGGCAGTGTGACATAGCTGACTCTGTCCCTTCCAAAACATGCTGAGGCCTTAACATGGGGACATCTGAGGTGGGTGGATGTCTTGGTGATTTTAAGCAGGGCCTGTAGCATCGTTGTAATTTCTCACTCTGGCCCCCAGGGGGCGGTGCAGACCTGTGTGACTCACCTGGGAAAGCAGGTGGGCCTCCCTGCTGTTCTAAGGGCTCTCCAGGCCCTTGGAGCCCACCAGGGGAGAGCCTTCGTCTTTGTCCTTCCAGGTGACTGTGTACGAGTTGGAGAACTTCCAGGGCAAGCGATGTGAGCTCTCGGCCGAGTGTCCCAACCTCACTGACAGCCTGCTGGAGAAGGTGGGCTCCATCCAAGTGGAGTCTGGACCGTGAGTACATGGGCAGTGCCCACTGCCCCAACCTCCTGCAACTGGAGGCCTCAGATCTGCCCTGGGCCCTTGTGCAGCTCCCCGCCCTTCTTTGCCTCCATCTCCCCATTCATAAAATGACAGACTTGGGGCTTTAGATTCCTGTGGTGGATGGCAGAAACAGGAAGGAGGCCAGCGGGGGGGGGGCATATTCCGAGGTGAAACACCAAGTGAACACCAACTGTTCACAGAGCTCACAGAGATCCCCTTCCTCTGCCTCCTGAGTACGGGGATTAAAGGCGTGCGCTGCCGCGGCCTCATGAAAGTTCTTTAAAAACTAAAAAAAAAAAAAAAACAATAAAGTCATGTAAGAAGAAATGATACCATTAAATAGCCTCATCCTATGGGAGCCACACTCCTTTCTGTAACTGAGGCCAGAAAACAAGGTGTCTGGAGCCCGCCCCCAAGGCCAGCAGGCCCCGCTGCACTCACTGAGTTCTGGCCTGCAGGTTGAGTCCGGTGCTGAGACTGTTTGTGATCTCAGGCAGCATGTCTGCAGCTGTGTCTCCTCATCTGAGGACAGACAGAGACGTGGACACAGACAGTACATACAAAGTACAAAGAGAGAAGTGAGGGGCAGGGAGGAGGAAGGAAAGAGAAGGGTGACAGGGAGAAGGGGGGAGGAGGAAGCATGACAGCAGGACTAACCCACAAATGTATTTTTAAAATTCTGTTTATTTGTGTTTTATATATATATATGTTTTGCCTGCGTATCTCTGTACATGTACATGCAGTACTTCTGGTGGCCAGAAGAGGTCACTGGATCTCCAGAACTGGAGTTCAGAGGCTTATGTGCAGCCATGTGGGTGCTGGGAGTTGAACCCACGTCCTCTGTAATAGCAGCCAGTGCTCTTGACAGCTGAGCTATGGCTCCAGCCCCTCAGCCATGGAACTCTTGCTCAACCTATGGCAGGCAGGCACTGTGGGGGACTTTACCAAGCCCCAGGCCCCCAACTTGGCTGCGCACAGTTTTCAGGATATCCTAGGATAGGTTTCGGCCTAGGGCATCAGTCCCAAGCAAGTCCCTGCAGGTCCCCTAACAGCAGGCACAAGGGTCTGCACTCGGCTAGGGGTGGAATGTCTCTCCTTCCTGTTCTTTTCCCTGCTTGTGGGTCCCTGCTCAGCCACACCAGTGGTGACCCTGTCCCTTCCTCCCTCAGGTGGTTGGCGTTCGAGCGCAGGGCCTTCCGTGGGGAACAGTTTGTTCTCGAGAAGGGGGACTACCCACGCTGGGATGCCTGGTCCAGCAGCCGACGTAATGACATTCTCCTGTCCCTCCGGCCTTTGCACATCGTGAGTCAGGACTGTTGCTGTCCAAGTGTGTGTCTGTGTGTGTGCATATGCACCTTGCTCTGGCCAGTTTGGCCATTGCAATCCTTCCTGGACAGGCATCAGGTTTTTTACCTCAACAATGGTGTGGAGTGAGAAGAAGCTGGCTCCTGAGTGGGCACTGGGGCAGAACACTTGAGTCCTTGTCTTGAACTGGCAGACTCGCCTGTCAACCCCTTCATAGTAATCCAATTAACTTGAGAACCCTCATAGTTCAAGCTCAGATCCACGCTGTTCAAAGAAACCCAAACCTCAGCAACCCAGAAGATCACTTCAAGGCAGTTTACACTCAGCCCTGGTGCTTCCAGAGGGGACCGTGGTCCATAAGGACGCTAAATCACTGAAATGCCACCACCCCCATTAATACAGAAGCCACCCAGTGTTCCTCAGTGTCTGAGCAGAGTTCCTTTTACATAACCGAGGGGAAACTGGAAAGAAACGCTAGAGTCAGCCTAAGAGAGGGGAAGCTGGGCATGAGTCTTGGGGTCCCCTCTGAGCCTCAGTTTCCCTTTCTCGTGGCGATGACTGGTGGGAGGAGATCTATCCAGCCCCCTTCCCTGTATAGCTCAGCTCTGGGGTGTCTCTTGAAGAGGGGTGGGGTGACTCAATCTTTCTGTTCTGGATGTGGGGCCCACTCACCCTTAAGCTTTGCCCCCAGGATGGCCCAGACCACAAGCTGCACCTGTTTGAGAACCCAGCCTTCAGTGGGCGCAAGATGGAGATCGTGGATGACGATGTGCCCAGCCTGTGGGCCCATGGCTTCCAGGACCGTGTGGCCAGCATCCGAGTCATCAACGGGACGTAAGGAAGCCCCCCAGCCCCGCAGCTCCAGTTCCACCTCCTGGCGGCTGCGTCTTTAGCACCAGATTTACCACAGCTGCCAGCCCCACACATGAGCGACTCAGCCATGCTCTGAACCCATTCTCACTCAAAGCCCACAGGGTAGGGCCTAGTCCATGACCCTAGCACTCAGGAGTTAAGGCAGGAAGAGCAAGAGTTTGAAGGTGGCTTAGGCTCCAGAATCAGGTCCTGCCTCAAAAAAATCCAAGAACTGTGGCACCAGCAGTTGGTGGAGCTACCTCCAATCCCAGCACTTGGGAGGCAGAGGCAGGTGGATCTCTGAGTTCAAGGCCAGCCTGGTCTACAGAGCGAGTTCCAGGACAGCCAGGGATACACAGAGAAATCCTGTCTTAAAGGAAATATGTTCAGAACAACACTGTGCACATACTCACAGCCCCCTCCCTCCCTCCCTCCCTCCCTCCCTCCCTCCACTTGCCCCCTCTCTCCCTACTCTCTTAACCCCATCTCTCCTTAATTTCCTTCCCGCCCCTTGGGAATGCTCCAGCACCCTGCTTCTGCCCCGTTGCAGTTTCTAGGCAGCCTAGACCCCCTAGACAGTTTTGCTCTATTTTAGTGAATCACAAGGTCTCTACCCAGGTCTTTATGGCTGTCCTAACTCAAACTGATTGATTCTCAGGGTGATATTTTCTTTTTCTATTTATTTATTCTTATTTTATATACATTTGTGGTTTGCCTGCATACATGCCTGTGGGAGGGTGTCAGATCTTGGAGTTACAGACAGTCGTTAGCTACCATGTGGATGATGGGACTTGGACCTGGGTCCTCTGGAAGAGCAGTCAGTACCCTCAACAGCTGAGCCGTCTCTCCAGCCCCTCAGAGTGAGCTTCATCTCATGTTCTCTGTAACTATCAGGAACTTGAGTGAGTGTAGCTCTGAGCAGGCTTGCTATCTCTGCTGATGTGATTTGGGGGTCACAGAAACCCCAGGGCCACAACCTCAGGCCCACCTTGCCTCCCTTCTCCATTGTGGGTTTGGACCTGGGATGGCGCCTAGCAAGATGGCAGTGAGAATGTCCTCTAGCTGCTTCCAGAGCAGTCAGGGATAGGGGTCCCACGGTCAGTTAGCTCTTCTCAGGTCTGCCAGTCTGATGATGAGTGTGATGGGAACACCGGGGAAGGCGTTTCTGTGAGTTCCCGGGGTGTGTGTGAGGCAGGATCAGCTAAGGAAGAGCACTCCAGTCAGAAGGAACGGCAAGCGGGAAGGCTTGGATTCAGCCTGACCTGGGAGAATAGAACGGTGCTGAGATGACGTAGAGGGAGCTTTGAAAAAAGTGGTTAGAGTCTCACGGGGCGCTGGGAGCCAAGGAGGAGCCAAGGCAGGTGCCTGGCCAGAGGAGGGCGACAGGGGGGACCGCGACTCACCTGTTATTCTCGGCAGGTGGGTGGGCTACGAGTTCCCTGGCTACCGCGGACGCCAGTACGTGTTAGAGCGCGGCGAGTTCCGCCACTGGAATGAGTGGGATGCCAACCAGCCGCAGCTACAGTCAGTGCGCCGCATCCGCGACCAGAAATGGCACAAGCGCGGCTGCTTCCTGAGCAGCTGAGGATACGGATCCCAGTGCCCAACGCCTGTGTCCCTCCCGATCCTGCTCAATAAAACCCACCAGCCATGCCGCTCTGTCTGTGTCACTTCCTGTGGTGGGGCTGTGGAGGCTGGGCTGGAGGGGCCAATCCTGCAAGGAGGGTGAGTGGTGTGCCTCAGTCTTATCAGCTGAGATCATTCCCCCTCTGCCACAGGCTTGCTTTCACCACCAGTGCCTACATCTGAGTAACTGTCCATCTGTCAATCCATCCATTCACCTATCCACCCTTTCATATAATCACCCATCCATCCATTCACCATCTGCCCACTCACCCACCCTCCCATCCACTCACCCACCCTCCCATCCACCCACCCATCACTCCACCCACCCATCCATCACTCCACCCACCCATCCATCCATCCCATCCATCTATCCATCCATCCATCCATCCATCCATCCATTAGCTAATTATCCCTTCCATCTGTCAGCTCATCTGCCCTTCCATCCATCCTTCCTTCTTTTCTCCCACACTTCCCTGTGTCATTTCTCTGTCCTCCTATCAGCCAATCAATCCCATTGCCCTTCATTCTGCGGGAAGCAAGCCACCTGAGTGCAGGGCTGCCCTGGCTGAAGCCATTCTCATTTGCAGAGAAACGGAGGTGCAGAGAGCTGGTGTGCACTGTCCTGAGAAGCACAGCTTTCAAGGGAAGGACCAGGGCTCCTCAGCTACTGTAATGCCCACTGTCCCCACACAAGGGCTGCCAGTGCTGGGATGACCATCGCTGACCTGAGGCAGCCATGCCTGCCTTGCCTATGCAGTGAGCATTTCCCTTGCTCCAGGGCTGGAGCCCAGAGCTCTCTGCAATGTGGCAACTGGCTCTGAGGTCTCCTCAGACCCCACCAATAAACCTCACCAGAGCTGACTCTTGAACAGCTCCGGGTCCCCAGCCCTCGGGTAGAGCCTCCTTACCACTTTGGCAAATCCTGGCACCCAGGCAGTTTCTTTCAGGGTGTTTAAAGAAGTGCTTCTGTCTAAGGTAGCCACACAATTAAAGAAAACTTAGCCATGTCCTTCCTTTGTCCTTCCCCTAACCACACTGATTGGTGCTTGCTGGTTTGCTCTTCACCTGCGGAGGACAGAACACATTCAGTCCGAGTGCTGAGCCTGTTGAAAATAGAAGCCTAGGCCTGCCTGTCTCTCCACCTTGCCCCAGCTCCCACAAAGCCCTCAGCTATGGCAACATTGTATCACACCATTCTTTATGCGATAGTTAAAGGAAGGCCTTCTTACTGATTTAATCTGCAAATTTGTATGCAGGTGTGGGTTATAGTTGACTTTATTTCAAGAGACCAAGGGGTGTCACAAATGACAGTCATGGGCAACTGTTGATAGATTTGAAAATTCCTCCAGTTAGATAGGCTGAGAGGCACGTTGACTCCTGACTGCTTTGCATCTAAGGACTACATTGTGATGGTTCAAAAGGGACCCCAGAACCCGCATGGCCATGGGCATTGGTCAAGCTGGTTGTAATGACAGGTGTCCTTGTGTCCTGGCCAGTACGAGCTGGGCTGCACGTGGTGTTCAAGGTGGATAAAGACGGTCATGTCACCCCGCCACCATCTTAGAGCCACACGGGAAGAGAGCCTTAAAAGGCCTCTGATTATTATTTGGCTAGAAGGAGTCACATGGCCTAATATGCCTGCGAATGATGTCAGGAAGCCCCGATGACAACCTGCTCTCAAATATGTTGCACCTGTGTTCCCCAAGTCCCCCAATAAATGGTCCAGCTGGAGCTCTGGTCTTGGAACTTCCTTCTGGTAGAGACTTCTCTCTCTTAAAGGCAGTCAACACATGATTTCAGAGGACCCACTATGGGCTGAGCATATCCAGAAGATGTAGTGGTTGAGAAGCCGTGGCTCCCTTCCCTGTACCGGGCCCATGGTCCACACAAGGGTCACGCCATAGCAAAGGGCTTTGCGGAACTGTGTACTTGTCAGTTGTAAGCTGCACCCAGATGCGGTATGTGTAAGTTAATCCCCACCGAGTCCCCCGCAGGCTCTGTGAAATAAATGGGTGATGCTGGAGTGAGTGGCTGAATACAGAGACAGGCTCGGGCCACTGGACAGCCCTGTCCCACCGTGTCCTCCTTTGATGACGGGCTGAAAAATGACAGAACATAGAAGGCTCTGCAAACAGTGCTTGATCTGAGTGTAACAGCGGTGGATGTCTTCCAGAAGGGGTGAGGCCACCACAGCTGCCAGGCTGGCTCCTCTGAAGAGGGACTGGCACAGCTCTAAAACAGCCATGCCCTAGGTTCCACCCCCCCCCCCTTTGAAGAAGAAGGAAACCGTGGCTGCGTGGAGGGGAGAGGAGGGCTGTGGAGCTGCCCAAAGTTTCTGAGATGTTTTCCACCCATGACCCCTTTCACCAGAGATGAATGTGGGATGGATGAGGACAGGTCTAAAGGCGCATAAACAGACAAATATTCCTGATAAGGAATCATAAAGAAATTTAACACAATACTTTCTGTGTGCGTAAATTTGAGATTTATTATAAATAAAAGCAGTTTTTCATGCTCATGGGGTGATGTGTTTGTCTATTTTTGTGTTATTTATTTATTTCTGTTTGTTTTTACATACCAAAGTTCCCCCTCCCTCCCCTCTTCACAGTTCCTCTCCTACCTCCTCCCTCGTCTCTCCCCACATCCATTCCTCCTCCACTGTTTCTCTTCAGATACAGGCAGGTTTCCCATGGATATCAGCCCTCTATGGTGTATCAGGTTGTGTCTGTCTTTTGTTTTGTTTTCGAGACAGGGTTTCTCTGTGTAGCCTTAGTTGTCCTGGAAGTTACTCTGTAGATCAGACTGGCCTTCGAACTCACAGAGATCTACCTGTCTCTGTCTCCCCCGTGCTGGGATTAAAGGTGTGCATCACCATCGCCTTGGACATGTTTGTCATTTTTACATAGATGTTCTAGTGTTCTCTTCTGCCTCTGTGATAAAGCCCTCAGACATGAGGAAGGGAAACGTCTATTTCATCTTGTCCTTCCAGGCCACAGTCCTTCACTGAGTAAGTTAGGCCAGGAATTCAAAGCAGAACCCACCTGTGGAGGACTGGTGCTTGCTGGCTTGCTCTCCACCCATGGAGGAATGGTTCTTGCTGGCTTGCTCCCCACCCGTGGAGGGCTGGCTGGTGCTTACTGGCTTGCCCTCTGACTTTTTCAGCTGCCTTTCTTACACAGCTCGGGCCTACTTGCCTGGTGCAACACCACCGCAGTGGGCTGCATCCTCCTGCATCCATTAGCAGTCAAGATGGTGCCCCACAGACATGGCCGCAGGCCATCCTGATGGAGGCGGTTCTTCATTTGGGGTTCCCTCTTCTCAGGTGAGGGACACAATGAAGGCACAGTGTCCTCAGCCTTCCCTAATGCTGCCACTCTTTAATACAGTTCCTCACGTTGTGGTGACCCCCAACAATAAAATTATTTTACTTGCTACATCATAACTGTAATTTTGCTACTGATGAAAATCGTAATGTATTTTTGGAGACAGAGGCTTGCCAAAGGGGTCATGACCCACAGGTTGAGAGCCACTGCTCTAGACTGTGTGGAATTGACAATAAAAAGTCACCATGACAATGGGCAACCCACCAGTAGCCACACAATTAAATTAAATTAGCATCAAATGCCACTATTTCCTCAGCTAAGGGTGGTGCTTCCTATGTCTCTCCCCTAAGCATGTTAAAACGTCCTTATCTTGTGTAGGTAACCACAGCTGCTGTGGGCTCGTGTGTACAGTAGCCATGCCATGTCCACAGCGTGGCATTCTGCAACTCCTCCCCATCCCCAGTTTCCTGAGTCCTGAGTGGGGTAAACACAGAGGCCCCTTTAGGCCGGAGCCCTCAGTCACTTTTCTTAGCACGCTGACCAGCTATGCGTCTCTGCATCGACTTCTGCTCACTACAGAGAGCAGCTCCTTTGAGGTTGAGCACTCAGGTCTGTGGGTATGAATATAAATACCTCAGCAGTTTGACTATGTCCACTTACCAAAACAACAGTAGCATGTTCCCCGGGAGGGCCTGTGACCTTCCTACCCTGACCTCCTTCTGTGGAGCAGACCTTGGACTCATTTGAGAGCAGGTTATCCCATAACTGGCATGCCCTAGTGTACCCATGGACCCTGACAGATTGTGCTGTGGTGTGAAGGCTCTCCCAGCAAATAAGTTCTGGTCACTTTCCCCTGCAGCGGCCTGCTTGGCACCTTTGACACACCAGCAGGGATGGAGTTTTTCAGTGAGCTCCAACTTGGTTTCTCCATTGCAACCAAAACAAACATGCTTTTAAAGACAGAGTCTTAGGTAGCTCGGACTGGCCTCAGACTTGCTCTGTAGCTGAGGATGACCTTGAATTTCTGATCTTCTTGTCTCCACGTTTCCATAACTGCGATTACAGGAGTGTATTCCTGTCGTTGGTGCTACAGATCCAACTCAGGGCTCAAGTGTATGTAGGCAAGTGTGGGTCCCCAAGCCCCACTGGCCTTTTGTGCACCTGTGGTCCCAGGATGCGGAGGAGCTGGAGATCAGGGTCTTGGACAACAGAGAGGATGGCAGCTATGACCCTAGAGACTGTTTCAGAGGACAGCTCACTTATTAACATGGTGAGGCTAGCTTAAATGGGGGTAGGGGAGGGAAGAAGCCAAGGAGGAAGCGCTGCAGTGGGAACAGGGACTCTCTAAGCCCTCAGTCAGATTAGCAGGCTGTCATCCACATGATTTCTGAGAAGCCCCTTCCCGGGGGAGGAACAGAATCTTGACTGACTTCATCATGATTTGGCCTTTGTTTCTGTAGAGTTGAGTAGGGCCCAAGCCTGATTTGGGTAGAGAGCAGCCCCACTCCTGCCGTACTCTCTGAGAGATGTTTGGGGTGTGGGCAAGACTCTACCACCCCTCGTCTGACTTGGGAACCCACAGGCAACTCTGTCAACTGAACCCTATTCCATCCCCAGCCACATGTAAATGATTCCCACAGTGGCTACACCCTTTTGCATGCCGATTGCCTGGTGCTTTCAAGTTGTCTACTTTGAAAGGCTTGGACCGTGTCAGGCTCCAGGCTTTGAAGATGCCAGGCACAGCATGACGATCTGCAGGTGGGAAACGCACGAGCAGCAGAGTGTTGGCACAAGTGAGAAACAGCACGGGTAAGGGACCTGAGACGCACAAGTATGTGTATGTGATATGCGTGTATGTATATGTGTATCATGTGTGGGTGTGTGTGATGTGCATATGTGTATGTATGTGTACATATATGTGTACTGTGGTGTGTGTGTGTGTGTGTGTGTGTGTGTGTGTGTGTGCATCTGTGGCTGTTGAGAGGATGGAAAATGGATGAGAGAGGGAATCTGCCATCCTGGCCTCAGCACATCTCCTCTCTTGCTCGGCCTTGGATATGCACTCTCTAGAACGTGAGCCCAGGGCAGTGATGAGCCAGCAGTGGAGTTCTGAGAGGTTTTTCACACACTGGGACCCAGTTCTTAGGCACATCCAATTAAGGACAGTAGGTGTGGCAGCCAGCATCCTTAGGAAGTTCAGTCTCCTCAGCCAGCCTCCAGGCCGCCTTGTCCCTGCAGAACAGGAACTCAAACAGGGCAGCATCCTGGAGGCAGGAGCTGATGCAGAGGCCGTGGAGGGGAGCTGCTTACTGGATTGTTCCCCATGGCTTGCTCAGTCTTTCGGTCTGCTTTCTTATAGAACCCAGGACCACTAGCCCAGGGATGGCACCACCCATAATGGGCTAGGCCCTCTCCCATAATAATCACTAAGAAAATGTCCTACAGCTGGATCTTATAGAGGCATTTTCTCAATTGAGGTTCCCTCCTTTCAGATGACTCTAACTTGTACCAAGTTGACATAAAACTATTCAGGACAGTGTATGGGTGGCTGGATTGGCATCGAGTGTGTGGGTGGGTGGATGGATGAAGGCTGGTCTCTTCCTGAAGTCCCTCTTTGCTGGTTTTCCCCAGGATTACCGACAAAGCCCCTGTCTGCTGTGCCCCAGGGCCTGGTGACTGTAACCCATGAACTTGGCATGGCCCCATCCTGGCAGCGGGACGGCTGATGCATGCAAAATGGGCACACACTGGCGCAGCCGAATCTGAAAGCTAATGACATTATTGTGTGGAGACACAATGTCTGTGGGCATTTGCTGACCCGGCTTTGGTGTTGGCTTTAGCCTGCATTCTCACCCTGCTTTCCACAGGGATGAACCAGCCACCCATCTTGGCAGCAGCTCCCCTGGGGAAGGTATAAATACCACCTCCCACTGCCTGGGCTTCACGGCACTTGCGGGGGCTGGCGATCTGGTAAGAAAGTCCTGCTGCTTACTCTGCCCTTTGCTCTTCTTTCCCTCTTGTTGGAAATCGTACAGAGACCAGCATCTGGCCTCGGTTTTCCCTTCTGTTAAGTGGGGAGAGGGGTGATCTAAACCCCTCTGCCATGGGCTAGGAAACAGCATAGTAGACTAACCTGTGTACAGCCTTTCTTCTGCTGGAGATTGGAAAGGAAGGCGCGCCTGGCTCGTGAACCGGAGGTGGTCCTACCTTGGCCATGTCTAGGTTGCTGAACCAGCTTTCTTGTGTCTAATCATTGTGGCTCAAGCCTTGGGGAAACCTTGTGGGCTGGACCCAGCTGCACCTGCTTCTGGGCACTATGACTTCAGTGTCACTAAATCCCACTGGAAATGGCCCTAATCATGCCACCCTGGCTGTCCCCTCCTGGGTGCAGAGAGCGTTCCAGGGCCCTGTCAGATGCACACAGTTGTATGGAGTCCTAGTTCACAGAGAGGTTGAGGCACCTCTGTTGTTTGCCTGGTGTAGAGAGTAGGAAACTGAGGCACAGGGAGAGGGTGGGACTTATGGGCGCCGTTCAGCTGCTGGCAGGCAGAGCAAGCACTTGGACTGGCTCAGCTGAATTCAACACCTAAGGGTAGACAATTTGATGAGCTGAAGTAGACGCGGAAGTCCAGCATGACTCCAGAGAGCAGTTGTCTAGCAATCGGGGAGCAGCCATGGGGGAGGATTCTTCCAAAAGGGGGTTCTTCCACCTGGAGCGGAACTGGATCATAGTGAAGGGGAGGCCAGAGGCCAGGTGACTGCTTCTGGAACAATCTGGAACCAGGCAAAAGAAGAGGACTGAGGGCTGGACCGGAGTTGGCCCACACTCCTCTGGCAGCTTGACGTTGAGGACCAGCAAGGTCCTCATGCGGCCTCCTCATTTCTTCCAGGTCACCTCCACACCAGAGAGTTCACCATGGCCTCAGACCACCAGACACAGGCGGGCAAGCCCCAGCCCCTCAACCCCAAGGTGGGTACCCTGCTGGAGGGAGGGGCCCTCTGTACCCTGACCCCCAGGGGACTCAGTCTCTCCCAGCTGAACACTCCCTGGGGCAGGTTCCCTGTGCCCCTCTGCACCCGAGTGCTCAGTATCAGCTTCAGATTTTAGAGAGTTAACTTTCCCTCCTTATCTGCTGCCCAGCATGCTATTATCCACGGGCGACCCAAGATGGGGCAGAGATTCAGTGCCAGTTAGAGAGGATTCCCAGCCCCACTCCTGCTGTGCGGCCCAGGCCAGTGGCTTGACACAATGGGGAGCGTCTGTTCTACACAGAACAATTGTGCAGGCCCAGAAACCAGGCTCAGCCTCTACCTGTGCCCCCCACCCCCGCCCACTGTCTGTGCCTGCTCAGACCACTGCTTCACTTTCTGACTCCCACACTCCTGAGGCGGGGAAAGCTTATTCCAGCCTCTGAGAGGCTGGTCACACCCAGTCTGGCCCAGCCCCACCTCTTCGTTCCATCTTCTTGAACTTCACTTTCCCTGAGTGACAGTCGGCAAGCTGTCTTGAGGTGGACTGTCCTCAAGGAAGTCAACTAAACACTGAGTTGGTTAGAAGAGCCAGGGTTCACAGCAACTGGTGCGTCAGCTTGGTGCTTAAGGGGGGGCGACCTCCCTGGGGGCCAAGTGAGGGAGCGACCGTGTGAAAACAGGGGACAGGGAATGATGAGGGCGCGGGGCAGTGGGGTGAGCATGGGCAAAGGCCCTGAGCTTGCCAATGGGTTGGTTGACTTTGAAGAAAAATACGTGGCTGGGTGCAGTACTATGATGTGACACACACATATTGTGATGCCACACACGCACTGTGATGTCATAATACACTGCGTCATCACATACATCCACGGAGATATCACGTGTATATTGTGAATCACACATGTGATTAAGATCTTCCAACAGTCACAGTGGAAACTGTCAAAAGCATCAGGGGATTAATCTTCATGGTCTCCTTGGTTGAACAGTTCACCCCCACTCTGGCTGCCTTCAGATCCGTGTTTCCTCTGAACAGCACGTGTTAGCACTGACTGCATGTCCCGGGTCATGCAGCTGGTGGCTCTGCACTGGGTAGTGCATGGCGAAGGGTTGATCGGTGGAGAAGGATCTAGACTCCATAGTAACAACAGCTTTGTTGTTGTTGTTGTTGTTACTGTCTTCTCCACATCAGCAGCAGGGCACAGCACCCTCGGGACCCAGGACTTCTCAAGTGAACAGGGAGCCTGACCCTTCCCCACTGGCCCTTATAACCTAGGCCAGGTAATAGCCACTGAGCCCCCCTCCCCCGCTGACTTCCATATTCTAGAGTCTTCTCAATGCCCCTGCAGACAGGTTTCTGCCCAGTTCCTCCTTGGACTACACAGAGCAGGGGAACCAAAGCCTGCTGCTGTGCCTGGAGCGGTCAGGGACCGTGAAGGCTGAACTGAGCCCAGGGAATCTGCCATGAGCCCTCCTAGCCACTGCTTGGGCTCCCTCTATCCCGTTAATCCTCAGCCTGGGAAACGGAAGTGCCTCCTCCAGCCAGCTGACTCACAGGCCCTGCACCACCCCTCACCCCTCTCCTGTCCGCTTCTTCATCCAGAGGTGGCTGCAAGCGTCTGTCTCTGGGGGACAGAGCTGAGTGGCTGGAAAGGGTCCCTGTTCTCAGCACAGTTGTGAATGCGGACTCTGTCCATGTTTAGCTCATGACTGCGAGGCTTTGAGTGGGTCCCTTCACTCTGCAAATCTCAGGATCCTTGTCTGGATTCCTGCCAGGCCCCTGCCTAGGGCTGACAGGGAAACAGGGTGAGGCGAGGGGGAGGATTTCTAGTAAGAGCCATCTCGTATGGGAGGCCATGGGGGAGACCTGGAAACCTCCATGGGTAGAGGCCCAGGAATGTGTGTGGTGTCGGCAGAGGGGCACTCCTGGGAGCTGAGTGGCATCTAGAATATGGGGTACAAAACCCTAGAACCAGTGCCACGAGCCTCCCTTTTGTCAAGATCCCAGGTTGGTTCTCATGTTCAGTCTGCATACTGCCCACTACTTTCTGCTGCATCACACAAGTCCGGGCCGTGTACCCAGCCCTGATCCATAGCAGCTACCCTAGATGATGCGTTGTGGGAAGCTGGGGTATTGCTTAGCGGGAGAGTGGCTGCTGGATGTGTGGAGTGGTCCTGGTTTCATCTCTAGCACTCCACGGACATAAATGAGAGAACACCATGATGTCTCTCATGGCTGAGCAGCCCCTTGTGGCCTGTCATTCTGACTACTTCCTTGCCTCTGGTTGGTTCTTCCATCCATCTGATCGTCAGGGAGACTGAGGCTCGCAGAGCAGTGCTCCCAGGCTCTGAGTTCTGGCCCTCACTTATGCTCTGTCCCTGTTCTGACTCAGAGGGGCGGAGGCCTGCAGTCCCAGGGCTCTCCGAGCTGGCTGCTTATCTCTTGTTCTTCCCACTTTCCCGTTCCTTCCAGATCATCATCTTTGAACAGGAGAACTTCCAGGGTCACTCCCACGAGCTCAGCGGGCCCTGCCCCAACCTCAAGGAGACTGGCATGGAGAAGGCAGGCTCCATCCTGGTGCAGGCTGGACCGTGAGTATCTGGGTGCTCTTACCTAGCCCGGAACTGTCAGCCTGGTAATTGGGATGTTGAATTGGGGGTGTTTGACCTTTCAGTGCTCCTAGATTGTGTATGATGGGAGCAAGACTTGGGGTTTGGCATCCGAGAGGGAGTTTGTGCTTAGGAGGCTGGGCGCAAACCCCCGCTAGGAAACTTCTAGGCTGTGATGTGTCTGACCATGGACTTCCCTCTCGGATGCTCTGTCTCCTTTGTGTAGTGGACACCTTTGCCCTGTCTCTGCTCAAGAGAAAGGGGATGTAATTATGGGGACTCCTCTCCCCTCACCATCCAGCGACGTGCACGAGGGCCGCGTGTCTCTCCTCTCCTCGGCCCTCCTTTGTAAATGTCTTGTGAGTTCTCGGGGTACAGGAGTCCTGTACCAGCCAGGTGCCAAGTGTGATGTCTGAGTCTAATGGCCCTGCATAGGCAGAGTTGTTAGTACACACAGGGAGCTGGGCTCTGCCTCTCTGGAACACGGGCCTCCACCATTTCGAGCACGTCTGACCTCATCCCCTTTTGCCATTTTGATGGGAGAATTTCCCAAACAAATTTTTAAAATTGAAAGTAAGCTTTAGCGTGTTTGGTTACTTGTGTGTGTTGAGGGGGGTAAGGGCTGAGGGTGGAACCCAGGGCTTCACCTATGCAAGGCAGCCCCACCACTGAGTTATTTCTTCTCTATAAAACTGTTTAATATACAATATGTCTTGATTTTTAAAACTATTTTAAAATTGTTTTCTGGGTTTGTTTTGTTTTGTTTTTTGAGGGTCTCATTACTTAGTTCAGGTGGGTTTTGAACTCCCTGGTGATAGAATTCTGGGAAGAAAAATAATTCTTGCTTAAAATTTGTACCCAATATTAGGAAGGAATAACTCAGCAAAGAGTTGTGTTCCCCCCACTCCCAATTTTGACTTCAGACTACCAGTCAGGAATATCCATCATTAAGATTTTGGTATAAATGTAGATTTTTTTTTCCTGTGCATGTATTTGTGAGTTTTTTGAAAAATAGTACATTGAGGTGGTAATCGTGCGGTGTCTGTGGAATGCACAGAGGCAACAGGGCCTCCCCTGTCAGAAGTCACCCTTCATGGTGGCGGGCAGCAGTGCCACCCTGTCGGAAGTCACCCTTCACGGTGGCGGGCCGCAGTGCCTCCCTGTCGGAAGTCACCCTTCACGGTGGCGGGCCGCAGTGCCTCCCTGTCGGAAGTCACCCTTCACGGTGGCGGGCCGCAGTGCCTCCCTGTTGGAAGTCACCCTTCACAGTGGCAGAACAGTCTGAGGTCCCTATGCATCAAACCATGGGAGAGAGTTTAAGGTGCTTACTCGGGCTCCACCGCAGACTCCTGGGCTTTAGTGCTCAGGAAGCCACCTCAAGCCAAATCCTGGTCGTATTTATGTCCAGCTGAGTTTGTGAACCCAAACTGTCTGTCGTTGTGTGCGGTGGCTTTGTACGTGTTCCCTAATTTATCCACCCTCCAGGCTGTTGGGTGTTGTAAGACCGCCATGATGAATAGCTTTGTTCGGCGTGCCTGAGCTCTAACTGTTGTTCTTAAGAACACAGCACCTAAAGCCGCTCACAGGACCTGCTGCTCTAAGTCATCCTTTAAGTGCTTGAGACAGAGACAGTTGCCTCCCTCGCCGAGAACTTAGATCTGAACGGCCACCACCGCCACACAGGAGGAGAGTGTCTCTTTCTGCCATGGAGAGCCCCGGAAACTCCGCATTCGAGGTCCCCACTTCCTCTTCCCTACTTCTCCTTCGTCTGTGGGCCATGCCCTCCCAAGAGAGCGCTGTGGATTACAGGGAAACCCTGTCACATCCACAGGTGTCATGCAGCAGAGAGTATCTGGGGGGAAACCCCATCTGCTCCAAGCAAGTGTGTGCTCACAGTCTTCTGTTCCCTGAAGTGGGGTACATTAGTCCTTGCACAGTGCCCACGAGGCATCTGGTGTCCCAGGTCCCCTGTAGGTGATTTAGGGTGCACAGGAGGTTGTGGCCATTGTAGAGATGCAACTCGAGCTTCGTTAGATATCAGTCCAGGTTTTCACCAGCACAGAGCGGTCACTGGACATCTCAATAACCATGAATCTAGGAGTTAGAACCCTATGTAAAGGCAAGTAGAGAGACAGCGGGGAGAATTGAATCTGGAACCTGCTGTGGATGAAGCTGTGACCTGCATGACCTTGAGTCCCAGAGCTGTGCTCAGTGGCCAGCTGATGGTGCTCTCCTCTCTCCACGCCTGGCTGAGGTCACCCTGTCTACTTGTAGTCTCTAGGCTGAGGCATGCACACTGTGGACACCGGCCAGCAGCACTAGATAGATAGGGTCGTGGGGCTCTTGTTCTACACTCAAAACTGCTTATTACTTTCCCAGCATCCTCTTGGCCTTAGGGCACTAGGTGTATGTACTGTGATCTGTGGCCAGGCTGTCCTTCAGAATGGTTGCTTAGTTCTCCCATGTGCTGCAGAGGTCAAGGGCAGTGGGGTCTGGTTTCTGGATAACCGAGGTACCCTTGTGCTTAGCTTCTCTGTATTTGGGTTTAGGTGGGGCCAGTGCAGAGCGGCTGAGTGCCAGGGCCCTGCTGGCTGTGGAATGCCCAGAGAAAGACCCTTTCTTGTGTCTTGCAGTTGGGTGGGCTATGAGCAGGCCAATTGCAAGGGCGAGCAGTTTGTGTTTGAAAAGGGCGAATACCCACGCTGGGACTCTTGGACCAGCAGCCGGAGGACAGACTCCCTGAGCTCTCTGAGGCCCATCAAAGTGGTAAGCTCTTCCTGCTTTCTCTTACACCTGCACTGGGGCCAGAGGAACGGGGTTCGGGAGACTCTCCGCCCACACTGTGCTCTGGCCTAGGACCTCCTTTGTGGGGTGTGGTCAAAGGCATTTGGCCTCCTTGAACCTCTGTTTGATCATCTGCGATTAGGACTTCAGTTCTTGCTACCAGAGACTCCCTCATTCCTAGCACAATTCCAGGGGCTGCCATTCCCAGGACAACTCCTGTGGGCGTGTCCCTTAGGGCCAGGCTCAGTTAGCAATCATGAGTATTAAGAAATCCTGGGGTTTGGGGGAAGGAGAAGGTACTTCAGTTAATGTGAGCCTCTAATCTATTTCTGACCCTGATTCTTACTAGCATGTGAACTTTTGGGTAGCAAAAGGACTCAGCAATGCTCACTTATGTGCCCAAACCTTCCAAAGCCAGATTTGTACCTTCTGAAGCTCTGTAGAAGATTGGATCTCCCCAAGACCTGAGCTCTTATGTTGACTCTGCTCCTCTTAGCTGAGTGACTTTAGGAGAGTCACTTGACCTCCCTGAGCCTCAGTTTTCTGTGAGTCATATGGTATAAGAGCTGCAGAGAGGATGGGATAATAATTGAGAAAAACTTCACTGGGTCTGGAGATGGTAGGAGACCCTGCACCTGCTGGGGCCACTGGAAGCCTGCATGCTGCATGCTGTCTGTGTGCAGGCAGGTGCTGTTGTTTATAAAACAGAAAGCGAAGGTGGAGGGAGGGGACCTGGAATCTCAGGACCAAAATGCTCCCTGAGCGCAAGATCTGAGATTTCTTGTCCCATGCCAGTCACTCCATAGGCATCCAGTCACCAGCAGGGTGCTCGTCCCACCTCCCACCATGAGGTGGGTGATTGGCAGAGGTGGGTGAAGAGGGTGGGCTTCATCCACCCCTCCATTCACAGGACAGCCAAGAGCACAAGATCATCCTGTATGAGAACCCCAACTTTACCGGTAAGAAGATGGAGATTGTAGATGACGATGTGCCCAGCTTCCACG
The DNA here is from genome assembly GCF_014885135.2 of Alexandromys fortis. Lineage (NCBI taxonomy): Eukaryota > Metazoa > Chordata > Mammalia > Rodentia > Cricetidae > Alexandromys > Alexandromys fortis. Next base: position 2,019,586 of record NW_026068072.1, read on the forward strand.
CCCATGGGTACCAGGAGAAGGTGTCTTCTGTGCGGGTGCAGAGCGGCACGTGAGTGTGACCCCAGACTTAGCCTCTGGGACCCCGAGTCCTCTTCTGCACTGAGCTCACTGGGTTTGGGGAGAGTCATTGCTTTGTCTTGCACCCACCCTCAGATCCTGGGTGGGAATCACCAGCCTGTGCTGGGCTGTGCTCCCATCCCAACCCCCAGCGTCTACCTGGGCAGGTGGAGGCAGCAGGTGCCATGAATGGAAAGATCTTAGCTCAGAGGGAAGAAGTTGGAGCTTCTGCCCCTGCAGACCCCTGAGCCTGTGAACAGACTCAAGGAGGAATTCCACTTTGACACATGACCTTGGCTGTGGAAATCTCACTGTGAGCGGTAGCACACGTGAGGTCCTAGGCGAATCCTCAGGCAATGTGTGCTGGGTGGCACATACAGTCGTCATCCTATACCCACAGCTCTGTTGCTGAGCTTTAACCAGCCATGGGTGAAACATTCTGGAAGCACACACATGCACATCCACACGAACCCACATACACACGTGGACCCAAACTAAACGCAGATGAGTTTTTTTGTTGCTGCCCTCAACAACACAGTGTAACGACTGTTTTCATAACACTGTGAGGACAGTAGGGCAGGGATAAGAAGTCACCTAGAGGGTGGTGCGGTTAAGACCACTTGCTGCATAAGCATGAGGACTTGAGTTCAAATCCTCGCCAACTGTGTAAAAGGCCAAGTGTGGCCCACATCATACCTGTCACCCCAGAGCTGTGGAAGGTGGAGACAGGAGGATGGCTGAAGCTTGCTGGATGCCAGCTTGGCTCCAGGTTCAGTGAGAGACCCTGTATCAAGGGAACAAGGAGGACAGTGACAGAGCTGGTCACCCAGTGTCTTTCTGTGGCTTCTGAGAGCCTCATCTGCACATGGCTGAATACCCGCCCCCCCCCCACACACACACGAGAGAGTCTGTCAGTGTTGGATCCATACCTTAGGTCATGGTCACAGACACCAAGGACCAATACACACGCCTGGGAGTGGAGTTGTTTGTGGTAGAAACAGGCATTGTACTAAGAAAGAGCAGAGCACTCTAAGAATGGGAGTGGGCAGGGTGCGATGGGGGGGTCTGGTTTTTCCTGAGTCACCCCACATTCCGGTGTCAGGAGGCTCTCCTCAGGCTCTGCCCCATGCAGCCTAAGCTCTCAGGGGGTTACCAGCCTACCTCTTCCATATTTTACCCTCAGTACTTCTCTCCTAGTGTCCTGCCTTGTGCTTTTCCAGACCATCCCTGACCCACTCCGCCACTGCTGCTGAGTGCTGTGGTCCCAGAAGCCTTTGCGAGAGAATCAGGGTGATGATCAGTCTGTCTGGATTCAGGTCCCTAGCAAGTGGCAGTTCGCAGTCAGCCCTCTTGACGGTTCACACCACAGAAACTGGTGGGCGCTTTAAATCATGGTGTTGGTTCCCCAACAAAGCGAGCGTGACCATGTGCCCTGGTTTCCCGGGGTTTGTCAAGCCCCACCAGTATAAACCTCTGTGTACAGCCGGCACCTGTCCTTGGCTGATTTAATTTGCTCACCACTGCCAAGTGTCATGTACTGTGCCAGGTACTCCAGATTTGAAGGCAGATGGGCCCTCCAGAGGTACAACTGTCAATCATTTAAGAGTCCACACAAATCTAAGGGGCTTCTGTGAGGCTCCTGGGCTGAGAGCTGAAGACAGGAGTAAGACTTGCAGGACAGAGAGGGCCTGAAAGGCATCCAAAGAAAGCTGCGTGAGGCGGCCCCGCAGTGAGAGGGAGAGGAGGCCCTCAAGGGCGTTCTTGCTCTCTGAGGTTGATGCAGAGGATGGAACGCAGGGCTGCTGAGCCGAGACGGAGGGAGGAGTCCTCTGGGCAAGTCCCTCAGCTTGGGCTGGGATAGATTTGTCATTTTCATCGAGTGACCTGGAGTTAGTGACACGCTGCCTGGAGAAGGCTCTAAAGGTGGGTGGGTGATGGAGTTCCATCCTCCCTCCCTTTCCTCAGGCCTTGCTGTTAGGTACTGGGTCAAGATGGGAATGTCCCGAGGAGATGCAGGGGCCCGTATGATTCTAAGATTTTGTGGAATTTAAGGTTTGTGGTGTGAGGTAGTGAGCTCCCTATCAGGAGAAGGAAGTAAGCGCAGGTTCAGAGTCAGAGGGTGGGGCGGAGAGTGGCATCTTGCCCTTTCCTCCTCCTCCTGGTGTCAGGACGCCCCCACCTGTGTCTCCTTTCTGCTCATATGCCCCACACCTCTGCCTGCAGGTGGGTTGGGTACCAGTACCCTGGCTACCGTGGGCTGCAGTACCTGCTGGAGAAGGGGGATTACAAGGACAACAGCGACTTCGGGGCCCCTCACCCCCAGGTTCAGTCTGTGCGTCGCATCCGTGACATGCAGTGGCACCAGCGAGGCACCTTCCACCCCTCCAGCTAAAGCCCCAACCTCCTCCCCCCAGGGGCCAGGCCCACCACCCCGGGGCCTCCTGATACCAGAGTGAATAAAGTGTGGCTTGCAACATGTCTGCTGTGGGTCTTTTATTGATGGTGTACCTGGGGCACACGTGTGTGCACGTGTGCATGTGGAGGGGAGGGAGAGGGGCAGATAGCAGGCATCTGGGCCGAGGTTTGTGATAAGCCTCCATTGAATCTTACATCTCTGCCATTCATTCCACAGCTGTGTGACCTAGAACACACTGGCAACCTCTCTGAGCCTCTGTCTATCTGGTTTACCACTCCACTGCCAAGTCCAGTGTGGCCTTGTATGGTCCTCCTCGGGGTGGGTGACGGGTGCCTGGTCCGCTTTCTGTCACCCTCACTGTCTGTCATCACTACAGAGCAGGGCATTGGCTTTTGTATCTGCCATGGATCCAAGGCCCTGCCGTGTCCACCACATCTGGGGAGAAGCTCAGCCACATGTCTGCGTGTGCTCAGGTTCCCTGCTCCTCACTCTGTCCTTGGGTTGGTTTTGTCTCTTGTGTGGCTGTCCTGGAGCTCAGCTAGGAGGTCACATCACAGGAGGAGGGAGGCTGTGAAGGCCTCACTCACAGGCTCTACCCCAGGTGACCTCTAAGAATTGTGCTGTTCCCATGAGGGATGAGCAGGGAAGGAGAAAACAGGCGTGTGAGGGCAGTGTCTCCTTCTCAAGGTGGATGCTGGGTCTCTCTTCACCTCCTCTGGTAGTTCTGAATATCATTTTAAAACATGGTGAGCTCAAATCTCAAGCTGCCCCCCCCCCTCTTCTTCCCAACCCAGGACACAGAGCCAGTCTCCAGTGCCCATGAGTGTTTGAGAGCTTTGCTCTCGGTGCTCATGTTCTTACTGTTGCTGGGGGTGGTTTCTGTGCCCTGAATGAATTAAGACCCAGCTTCTCCGTTGGTTTTCCTTCACTCGGAGCAGCCACTGAAGAGTGCAGGGCACTGAAGAACCCCACAGGGTTCTGTTCATAGGCTGTCTGCTCTGTCCCTATCATCTCTTGTGTATTCTGACCTTGTTGGTATCAGACCGATGCTTTGTAGGTGGGGTGACAGCTCCCAAGGTTAGTCTGGAGAATGCTTGGACACTCTTGGTCATTTAAACACTCTTTTGAAGCACCTCCTCCAACATGGAAAAATGAGAAACAGCGGAGGCATATCAGTCTGTGATCTGTCGCTGTAACAAAATGCCAGAGGCGAGCTACTCATGAAGAGAGACAGCGGTTCCACAGGCTGGAAGTTCAAGACCAGGCAGCACCTCTGGACACAGGGTCCATTTGGAAGGACAGGGTCGAGCAATGGAAGGGAGCCAATTGTGTGCAGAAGGGGCCAAGCTCACTCTGTGAAGGATGTCCCTCACTGTACCAGATACGATTCATGGCTTCCAATGATGGAGTCCCAATGGCTTTAGCACCCTGCTCTAAACCCTGCCTCTTTTTGTAAGATTAAAAATGTTTTTAGCCTTATTTATTTCACTTTATATGTATGAGTGTTTGTCTACATGCACATGTGTGCATCTCATGTGTGTTTGGTATCTGAGGAGGTTAGAAGAGGGCACTGGATCCCCACACTGGAATTACAGATGGTTGGAACCACAATGTGGATTTTGGGAATCAAACCCAGGTCCTCTGCAAAAACAGCCAGTGCTTTTAGCCACTGAGTCTCTCGAGTTTCTCAGCCCTGATTCTCCTGAAAGGTCCAAGCACCACACGGGAGGTTCACTTTCAGCACCTGAGCTGTGGGAGAGCCATTCAGCCCACAGCAGGAGCAAATCAGTGCGTTCTAATAACGCTCATGTCCTTGCTCCTTCTTCAACCACCACTGTGAAGGCGCTGCTTTCTTCCTGGGTCTAAACAAGATGGGAGTTGAGCCACAGTAATTACTATGGATGAATCTGCATTATTCACGAAGTGCAAACCTGGCCGCAGGAACTCATAATGGGGGACATTCTTTTGAAGTCGGTTGCTGCAAATATAACACAACAGTGCCTGAGTAGGGAGTCCCTAATCCAACATGAGGGTGTCATTATGCAAAGGGGAAACACAGACATGAACACACAAAGTCATGGCGGGTTGTGTGTGATCGTTGGTCTTCATGATCAACCTGATGGGACTGGAATCACCCACGGGACACACTCTGAATGAGTCTGTGCAGGAATGTCCAGGAAAGAACAATTGAAAATGATGATGGCCACTCTCAAAGGGGGGGCAGCGCCTCCTAATAAGAGGTCCACTGTGGGAAGCAGGGTGGGCCCACCTGCTTTTGCCCATCTGAACGAGTGTCTGTTGCTGCTGCCATTGTCCTGCATGGACACCAGACTCACCACAGGCCCTCCTGGACTGCAGAGCTGTACCAGGGAATCTCTAGCATCCCTGTGGACTGAGCAGCTTCTTGGTTCTCTGTTTGTCCAGTATGTGAGCGGTCGTTGTTGGACTACTTAGCCTGGCTATGTGAGCCAACAGGGATAAATCTCTTTTATTGTGTCTTTTACTACTTCATTACAGAGTTGGTTCTTTCCCTCTGGGGAACCCTGACTAACACTGCACTAAGAAGGGTGCATTGCTTTTATTACCCAAGGAAGTCCTAAGACTGCTGGGACAGGCTCCCTGCAGCCTGCAGGAGTGGACTGCCCCCTGGCACTTCAGTCTCAGATGCTCAACCTCCAAAACAACACCCGTCTTGGTCTCTGTCCCAGCACACTCACATGGCAGTGGCAAGAGAAAGGAGACATCCCTGGACCAGGTGAGGGCTTCCCAAGAGGTGAAATGTTTAGAGGCATGGAATTTTCCGGGTGAAATCGAGGTGAGAAACAGTCTCAGCAAAGGGAACAGATGGGAAAGTGGGGCGAGCAAGAGGCACAGTGAGTCGTCTGCCCCCCCCCACCAGGCATGTGGGAATCTTGAGATGCGGGTCCTGAGAGATTAGGGATGTGTGTGTTGATGGCAGCAGGGGTGGGTGGCTCCAGGGAGAGCGCGGCTCCTCATTGACCGGTCAGCCTCTCACAAGGTGAGTGGTCAAACTTCAGCAGACATTCTTTGCTTGAAGATCGCTAATCTGGGAGCCCAGGGGGTTGTCAAGGATGACTCTCAGCAGGGAAGGGCTCACAGGCTGAACGTGGCTGCCGGCTGGACCTCAGCTGTGGCTGTCCTCTTGGACACCCCCAGGTGGGTGTTTCTTGGTGCGCTGGCCTCACCACCCCAAGGTTTCCAGGAGTGGGTGCCCCAGGAGGAAGATGCGGCCGACTGTCATCTTTGTGACTGGCTCCCCATTCTCTAGAGGCGTCAGGGTCATGTGGGGTTGCCCAGGTTTGGGAGGAAGGAACACCGTTCCCACCAGTCGTTAGGACATCTGGTGGTGGCCATCTTCAGAAAACACAGTCTTCCATTGAGGCACTTGGGATGTAGAGAATGGGCTTCCGTGGGGCAGGGCGGAAATCTAGTGTGTGAATTCAGCAGAACACAGGCTCTCTTGGGTCTGGGATTTCCCTCTGTATGCTGTGATTACCATTGATAAATAAAAGAACTGCTTTGGGCCTATAGCAGAGCTATAGGGGAACAGAGCTGGGGGGGGGTGGACTAAATGGAATGCTGGGAGAAAGGAGGCGGAGTTAGAGAGAAGCCATGCAGCCCCACTGGAGCCTGCTGGAACTTTACCCAGTAAGCCATTGCCACGTAGCTATACACAGATTAATGGAGATGGGTTAAATTAAGATGTAAGAGTTAGCCAATAAGAAGCTAGAGCTAATGGGCCAAGCAGTGATTTAATGAATACAGTTTCTGTGTGATTATTCCAGGGCTAAGCAGCTGGCAACCAGCCAGCAGCCTTCCTTCAACACAGGACTAGTAGCTGGTCCGAGTCCCTGCCTCCCCTCCCATTGTCTGTCGCAGTAGGGTGTTGTCTGCCCACTACTTTTGTTCTCCCATGTCCATCCCCCAGTTGTCCTGAAAGCCTCTTTTGGTCCCCAAGGACCCGCACCTTTCTCAGTTCATCTGGGAGCCATTTCCCCGAGCAGCCACCAGGAGTCAGCAAAGCGCCATCTTCGGCGCGCCGTCAGTCACCGAGTTGGGCGGGGCCTCGCGCCACCCTGGCTGCAGAACGCTGCAAGGCTGAGTTTCTGGGGTCCCACGCGGGAGCGCTTGCGGTACACTCTCCGACTCTGAAAACACAGGTTACCTACAGGGAAAAATCAGTGTTTCGTCTTATGTTTCCATCCCCCAGCCCAAATATTAGGACACAAACCACCGCGGAGACAAAATGAAAAATGTTTTATTCTTGGCTTCCGGGCGACTGGCCGGATCACTAGGGGTCGCTCGGCTTCTTCTGGGTGTCTGCGCGTGGCCGCCCACGCGCCTTTCGAGAAAAGAGCTGGATGGGCGGTGTCTTCCACAGGAAAGGCCCTGCACATGTATAAACTACAGCGCCAAACAGCCTCCACGAAACTTCAGGAATCTGAAATTTTAATTTTATTCTCGCTTATACAAAAAAGGACTCTCTTTGACTCCTCCCCCTCTCCCAAACATTTAAAATATAAAAATGTTGTTCCAAAGAAGTTGATGTGTGGCCTTGGAACACACTCTTAACCTAAACAGCACGTTCCCACATGGTGAGGGTTTCCTAAAGGTTTGTAGTCACAAAACAAAAGAAAACCACAAATCAAGGCATTTTTCAAATATTGGGGGTGACATCAGGGAGGTGGGTTACAGCCAAGTCGGGTCAGCGTAGCTGCATCTCAGATGCGTCTCTCAGCTTCCTCAGCCTGTTGGTTGGACATCAGCGTAGCTGCATCTCAGATGCCGACTCTCAGCTTCCTCAGCCTGTTGGTTGGTGGACAGCTTTTCTTAATTGGGGCTCCCTGCTCTCAGATGACTCCAGCTTGTGTCAAGTTGACATAAACTAGCAGTGCTCAGACACAGCTTCTTTCCAGAAATTCTCCTTCACAACATGGACCAGGGACAACTCTGCCACAGGCGTCAGGGGGATGGCTGCTGACACTCTTAGCTCTCAGCTAGATCTTAACCTCTTCCGGAACGTTTCCTTTGGAAGTCAGAATTATTGAACTCGGGTTCCTTAAGCAACCATCTTCTCGGCCCCTCAATCTTCCCCTCCTCCAGACTCCAATAGGTGCTTTCTCTTCATCCTTATTAACCCTCGCTCGCCCATCCTCACCGGACCCCATGAGTTCACCCCTCACCTACCCCCTGTAACTGTGTCTTCCCCACTGGACTCTGAACTTAAACCAGGTCAGTTCACCCCAGGATCCTCAGCCTGTCACACAGCCCCTGAGACACAGCAGGTGTTTGGCAGCTGCTAGCTGGGCAAAGGTGTGAAGATGGAATCCATTCCTCCTGGGCACAGCCCTCCAGACTTCGAGTGCTGTTGACATTCTCAGTCACCGAGGGTCCGCGGTGGGTTGTGTCTTCACTCACATCCCAGGGACCTCCCTCTGCTCTGGCTGGATGGGATCCTCGAGCTCTGCTGAGTCTGCTCTTAGTTTCTCTCCTCCCCACTTGTACATGCCCTTTTGGCATGGAGACAGCCTCCCAAGGAGCCGATGGCTTTTGTGGGACGTTGGTTCCACTTAGCAGCCTCTGTACCCTTTGCCACACCCACAGGCTCCCAGCAAGGCACTGAGGAAGCCATCAGAGCTTTTTCACAGATGTGGGTGCCTCGCCCAGTCAGAGGAGCCACAGAGTTAGAGCTGGAAGGTAGCTTTTCTTCCACTGCCCGTTGGTGCTTTGCAGCCTCCATCCCCTGGGCACCTCTGGGCATGGGGCAGGATACTGGGTGAAGGATGGATAGTGGGGATCAAAGCCTTCTGAGAGCTCTTGTTGCAGAGATTTTGGTGACTTGACTCAGTGGCCTCATAGGAAGCAAGCAAACAAACAAACCAACCAACCGCCTTTCAGTTATTTCATTATTTTTAAGTGTGCCAGTGTTTGCTTGCGTGTATGCTGTGCACCATGTACATGCCTGGAACCCTCCAAGGCTAGAAGAGGGCATGAGAGTTCTCCTGGCACTGGAGTTACAGATGGTTGTGAGCTACCGTGTGGATGCAGGGAACTGAACCCAGGTGACAGGGTATGGTGGCAGACCAGGGGTGTAAAGAGGGGCATCCTTCACTCCAGGGCCTCTCTGTGTGTCATGGGCCTGTCCCCTGCATTGCAAATCAGGGCGACAAACAGCAATGTCTCCACACTTGACCCTAAACAAGTGATCCCGGCGAGAACTGTCCGTTAGGAGTAGCTAGGCCAGATGGGTAAATACTTAAGCATGACACTAGGTAGGGTTCAGGCAGGCTTACAGGGAGGGAGGGGACACTTCAGGACGCGTTAAAGGAGGCACACGCTTGTTTCTACCTTCTATGTGGTATGCACTCAGATAAGCTGTTTGGAATAGCAGGGTCAAGGGTCAAGCCTATCAATGCTAAGATGGGGAAACTGAGGCCCAGAGCCTTGTTATTATGTGAGCTGTGGAAAATGGATACCTGGAAATGTTCTGGACAGGGCTTCAGGGCAGCTTCCTGGCAGAGTGCCTGCCTGGCATGGCGGGTCAGCTGGTCTTACCTCTGCCCTCCACACTCCATACTTTTAGGTGTACACGTGTGTTTGATAAATATTTGACGGGCACTTACACAGCCACTCTTACAAGTGCATGAGGGTGGGGCTTCCGGATAGAGGAGTTCAGGGGGCAAGTGGATCACTCGCTCATAGCATGAGGGAAGCCGCGGGTTCCACCCACATTAGCCCATTAATTCATCAACCCGGTATGGTGACCGAGTATCTGGAGTCCAGGCACTTGACTCTGGGAGGCAGAAGGATCAGAAGTTCAAGGTCATCTTTGGCAACAGAGGTAGCTCAAGGTCAACCTGAATTGCTTGAGATTCTGTCTTTAAAAAAGTAAACAAGAGGGAGATGGCTCAGCAGTTAAGAGCACAGGCTGTTCTTCCAGAGGACCAGGGTTCAGTTCCCAGCAACCGCATGGCAGCTCACAGTTGTCTGTAACTTCAGTTCCAGGGGATCCAACACCTTCACACCAATGCACATAAAATAAGGTTGAATAAATTAATATTTTAAAAAGTAAATAAGAAGTAAAAAGAGGAAACGGAAGGGAGCTCCATTGTGTTCTCTGATTCTCCCATCCACTCATCCACAGGCTACTCATACGTGTGCTCCCCCACCTGCACCCAGTCCCCAGTCTCCATCCCTTTGTCCATGGGTTCATTTGGGCACTGTCCACATAGTTGACCTTGGAGCTTTGGTTGTGGGCAGTGGGATGAGCATCTGTGGAACAGGCACCTTCATCAGCAAGGGGACATTTGTGAGGACCGGTGACAGCCCCATCTGGCCTCTTAACTGTTTCCTTGGCATCATCTCTGTTTGTTTGTTTAATGAAAAAACTGGATTTTAGCCTTAATTTATGTAGGAAGTTGTTAAAAAGCATAAACAAGTACACCAACACACGCACAGGGCTCCAGGAAAGTGCTGGGGGACACACAAGCACACTAACACACACATGGGGCTCCAGGAAGGTGCTGGGGTACACACAACCATACTAACACACATGTGGGGCTCCAGGTAGGTGCCAGGGGACACACAAGCACACTAACACACACACGGGGCTCCAGGAAGGTGCCAGAGGACAAAGACAACATCCACTCCTGCCTGTCTTTGAAACCACCTTTCCCAGGCTGCTGTGTACTCGGGAACCCTGGACAAATTTCGAATGACACTGTCTGCTGATTCTATGGCCTTGAGGATGGTGTATCTGGCTAATGTGGCGGGGTTGAGTCTGGACAGTCTCCACTGTAGGAAAATATCAACAGACTTCACCGTGGTGTCTGGGGATGCTAGTGTGCAGAATTAGACCTTCGAGGGCTTCTGTGGGAGACCTGAGAGCTTCCTGTGTGAGCGTGCTGTGCCCTGCGGTCCTGACCTGCACACGCACCAGTGAATCAGAGTGCATTCTTCCGTTTTCTGCTTCAGGTATTTTATTTACAGACTTCCCACAGTTTTGTTTGTTCAGAAAAACATTGAGTGTGTGTGCGCTTGTGCTTGTGCGTGTGTATGTTAACTGATATATAAAAACAGACTCAGATGTGATGTATGGGAAACTGTATGATGCTTCAGTTAGCTTTCTCTGTCTGTCTATCATCTATCTATCTATCTATCTATCTATCTATCTATCTATCATCTATCTATCTCTATCATCTATCTATATCTATCATCTATCTATCTATCTATCTATCTATCTATCTATCTATCTATCTATGTATCTATCTATCTCTCTAACTATGATCTATCATCAATCTATCCATCTATCATTTATCTATTATCTATCTATCTATCTATCTATCTATCTATCTATCTATCTATCATTTTGCAAGGCTAGGGATTGAATCCAGAGCCTTGAACAAGCCAGGCAAGCACTCGACTGCTAACTTATCCGTAGTCAGATTCCTAAACCCCATTTCTACTCTTTCAAAAACTCATTTGCAGACAGGAGAAAGCTGTGCAGGCTAGCCTTGAACTTGGACTCCTCAGGCAAGTGCTGTGGGCATCTAGGAGGAAGGAGACAGGCTCAGAGGAGCTGAGAGAACATTCACATTTGTTAACTGGGTGAGCTCTGCTTGTGGGCTAAGTGTCACAGCACTAGGGGGCCTGCCCACCTCATCCCGTAGTCTTCACCATACACCCTGTCCCTCTGCCCTGGCCTGAACCCCAATCTTGGCCCTCACTGTGTTTTCTGACGGGGGTGGACCTCATACAAACTGGACCACATGGCTTCTCAGAAACCGCCACCAAGTGCTGGTCTCTTGGCAACCACAGGACCAAAACAAACTTGGAATGAAAGATGGAAAAGGAGGCAGAGGCCTCAGAACTCCCTAGACCCCATGACCCTCACAGTGACCTTCTGAGGGGGCCAGAGCACCTGGGTCTGTGACCTGCATTCTGTCTCAGGCATTCCCACCCTAAAGGTGTTTACTTTCTCAGACTGCCCAGAAGAGAGAAGCATATTTTAAAATGCATAGGAGACAGTGTCCCTGTGAGCATGGGCTCTGGGCAGGCAGGCATCGGGATACCCCAGGGGGCCAGGAGCACCTCAGGTGGGGAACATCTGAATAGTGGCATCTCAGTGGGAGCCACTCTAAGTGAGAACCTTAACAATAGGGAGCACCTGTGGTGGGGAGGACCTGTAGTAGGGAGCACCTGTGATGGGGAGGACCTGTGGTGGGGAACATTTGGGCGGGGCATCTAGGAAGGGCTGGACAGTCTCTGAACTATAAACTTTAGCCCCAGGAACCTCTGAGTCTCAGCTTGGTGGTTCTGTGGCCCTTCTTGATAGAACCCCAGAAGGCAGAGCTGTGGAGGATTGTCCCATCTGATGGTCTTGGGACTTCATTTGAGAAAGAGGTTGCTCCCTGGCTATGCCCACATGAAGTAACATATGAAGAAGTCAAGCATGCGTGAGGAAAGTTGGAGTCTAGAGCACTGCCCGTGGGGCCAGATACCTCTAATTGTGGGGGTCTCAACATCCATGACCATGGTTGGCATGGAGGGTAGCTGAGGGAGAAGCTGGCCTTCAGCTGCAGTGGAGTATGGATGCTGTCCGTGCCTGTGAGGCTCTCTGTATCTGAGATCCCATACCCTCTGAATCAACTATGGTTGAGTCCAAAGCACAGAAAGTGTCACATCTGTACTGAACATTACGGTGGTTTGAACTAAGTGTGTCATTGTCCCCTGTCATCCCCCACCCAGTCCTGAGCATTTGAAGACTCAGTTCCCAGGTGGCTCTCTTTGGAGAGCTTTGGGGGGGGGGTCACAGTCTTGCTGGGGGAAGGTACGTCACTGGCGGTAGGCTTTGAGAGCTAAAGACCTTGCTTGACTTCTAGGTGGATCTCTCGACTTCCTGCATGACTTCTTGCTGCCATGCTTCCCTGACATGATGGCCTCATCCCTCTGAAACCATAATCCCAGATAAACCCTTCCTTTTCTAGGTTGCCATGGTCATGGTATTTTACCATGGCAACAGAAAAATAATGACTACAAATATTTTGGACTTTTTTCCTCTGAACTGTGAAGGTGACAAGGACCATAGGACTCCTGCCAGGGTCCCACTGCCAGTCCTCTGCGGAGATGACTGCAGGGGCATGCTAGGAGATGGCAGGGACTTGTAGGGATAGGACATTTTGTCAAGCAACTTTCTACCACCGTGACAAAGCACCGGAGACAGAGAGTGTAAGGGGGAAAGTTTGTTTGGGTTCAAGGCTTTGTAAGTTTCTATCCGTGCTTCTTAAGCTGTGGTGCAAAGTACATAGATGAGGGGAGCCAGGAAGTGTGTGTGTGTGCAAGCGCATGTGTGTGCGTGTGCCTGTGTATGTGCACACATGTGCGCAAGTGCATGTGTATGCATGTACATGTGTGTGCCCCAGTATCCCCTTCAGAGGCATTGCCCTTATGGCCCAACTTCCTCCCACTCAGCACCACCTCCTAAGGCTCCACGGGCTGCAGCCCATCCCCTTGCTTGCTCCCTGTAGAGGACTGGCTGCCACCCTATGAGAACACTCAAGCACCCATGGAGAGGCCACACAGTAAGGACCTGGAGCCTCCAGCCACAGACAGCTGTGTATTAGCCACTGTGAAGGTGGGAGCCCCTACTACACCTTCAGGGGAGCTTGCAGATCAGAGCCCCAGGCCTGAGCCACTCCTCAGTCTCTATGGACTGTTCTCAGCTGCCATCTGCAGGCATCTCACGCACAGCAGCCGCAGACAAGGAGTCCTATTCCTTCATCGACTGGCAAGGGATTGAGGGGGGCTGTTCCATCTCCTCATCAGGCTGCCAACAGTGTCCCTGCAATTTCCTAAGATTGGGGGACCAAAAATACCCTTGGTAAACTGCAGTTGTTAGGGGACACCTGCTCCTCAAAGGCCCAGAGTGGGCAGATCTCAAAAGGAAAGAAAAGGATTAGCAGACAGGGACAGCTGCATGGGGACCAAGCCAGCAAGCACCAAGGCAGACTCAGTCCATTGCTGGAGTCCCTCTACGGAGCTCAAGGGGGTGCAGAATCTGAGCACAGATGGATGGGGTGCGTTAGAAGAAGCTGCAAGGTTCCCAGACTCTGCTGGTGACCCTGGGGTATTTACACCCGTAGGAGGAGGGGGCCCGCTTGTTTGTCCCAGCCACCCAGCTAGCTTAGCCCCAAAATAACTACACAGAAGCTGTATTAATTAAAACACTGCTTGGCCCATTAGCTCCAGCTTCTTATTGGCGAACTGTTACATTAATTTAACCCATTTCTAGTAATCTGTGTATTGCCACATGGCAGTAGCTTACCAGGTAAAATTCCCAGCATCTGTCTCTGGCGGCTCCATGGCTTCTTCCTGACTCCACCATTCTTTCTCCCAGCATTCAGTTCCATCTTCCCCACCTATCTAAGTCCTGTCCTATCAACAGGCGAAGGCAGTTCTTTATTCATTAACCAAGACTGAAGGACCTCCCTCATCATTTCTCCTTTTCTGTTTAAACAAAAAAGAAGGTTTTAACTTTAATATAGTAAAATTACATTTAAAGAAACAGGTATCAAGCAAGAATTACAGTTACAATATTTCTATTTACTTTATTTTTATCATAACTAAGGAAAACTATATATATATAACTACAAATTCTTCAACTCCCTCAAAGACTCCAGAAGGATATGATAGTACCTAAGTAAACAGGAAGTGCAATGTAAGCAACTTCCAAAACTCTAGAAGTGACAGAGACATCTCACTGCCTGGATAGTCACCCAAAGTTTTTTATACCGTTGGGGCATCCATCTTCAGCCTACAGGCCCATAGTATCTAGCAGACTTTTCCATGAAGCAGGAAATTTCAAAGACAGTTCTGCCTATATTGGCATTTTGCCAGTCACTTTCTTCTGTATCCTGTAGAATATCTCACAGACTCTTTCAAGAAGCAGGAACCCCAAAGGATCATCTTACCTTGGCAGCCCATACAATAAAATGTCTCTCTGTACTTAGCTCCTTCACAGTCAAAAGTTCCAAAGAAATCATAATAATAGACATAATCCAGACTCTCTGTGAATTTTTCATTTTTACATGGCTTATTTTTCTTTACTCCTTTTAGTCTATGATTATCTGTTCTCTGTCTCATTAAAGACTTTACCTTTTTGTAAAAGCATTAACTTTATTTTATGACTCTCTATACTCTTTTTCTTCTCTCTTCCAAGCCTACATACATTTATCAAACCCTATGACTCATCTGGTCTTTATTGCTTATCTGTAATTCTTTACTGTCCTGAAGAGCTTTTAAAATGGCAAGAAGCTTGATTACAGCTGTTCTGGATGCTGGCTCTGCCTCTCTCCAATTTTAAAATGGTGGAAGCATCACCAGTGGTAGTTCTGGGGCCACCAGGCAGGAGCCGCACTCAGCAGTTTAACCCCGAGAATAAGCGTGTAGCACATAAACTCTTTTTATCTGAATAACAGCCAAATCTGCCACACAGAGCACTGTGCAGCCTGGAAACATCTCTGTGTATGGCGGCAGGAATCTGCCATGCTCTCCCACTGCCTGCCTGCTGAGGCAGTGGAGGGGAGCTGAGCCATGGCCATGGTCACTTTTCTTAAGCAAGCTGAAGCAGTCTGCTCACAAACCCCATCCAAATGCAAGAGCCAGAGGTCACACTAGCAGCATAGCCCAGAAAGTGGGCATTTTAAATCTGTGTGGCTTTTTTTTTCGTTTGCTATGGCTGAGTCAGGAAAACCTCTCTTAAAGGAGGTATGGCATGCTGCCAGCAAACAGCAAGAAGCTGTGATAAACTCTGTAGTAATTGGAGTGGCGGGGCTGTGTCCCCGGCACCCCAGCCACCAGCTAGCTTATGCCCGAAAATAACAACACACAAACTGTATTCTTTTATTCACTGCCTGGCCCATTATATCTAGCCTCTTCTTGGCTAACTCTCGCACCTGGACTAGCCCATTTCTAATAATATGAGCGTAGCACCCCAAGGTGCGCTTACTGGGAAGATTCTAGCCTACATCCACTCTGGGTCGGAGCTGAATCGCGTCTGCCTCAGAGAGCAGAGATATCGCATCTGCCCCGGAGAGGGGAGTATGGCGTCTCTGAGCTCACTTCCTCTTCCTCCCAGCATTCTGTTCTGTTTACTCCTCCCACCTATGTTTTAACCTATCAGGGCCAAGCAGTTTCTTTATTGCTTAACCAATGAAATCAACAGATTGATATATGACACTCCCACATCAAAACTCTGTATTTTTGTGTCTAGAATTAAGCTCTCTCAGGTTTTTACTGGATTTAGTCCATCATGTTGGTGCCAGTTTGTAGGAGGAGGAGGGTAACCACTGGCTATAAGACTTCCTACAGCATACACCCGGGCAGACATGGACCTCATCAACCAGACTGGGATAGAATCACCCAGAAGACACAGCTCTGAGTATGTCTATGAAGATGTTTCCAGAGAGGCTCAGACTTAGTCTGAATGGTGGTGACCTGGACTGAAGAAAAAGAAGAAGCAAGCTGAGAACCAGCCTGCATCTCTTTCTGTCTACTGACTACAGACACAATGTCACAGCCGCCTCACACCCTGTCACCACGCCTTCCCACCGTGACAGACTGCACCTCATCTGTGAGCCGCAGTAAGCCCCCTGAAGCTGCTTTTGCCAGTGTTCTGTGCAGTAGCACGCAGGAACAGGTTCTGGAGACCCCGCACTGGGGCCTGGGGCTTGGGCTTCTGAGACTTGGGCTTGTAGCCAGGTCTAGGGGGTTGGAGACAGCATGGTGTTCACAGGCCACAGTAGACCTCACCAGGAATCTGGGCATGAGGCTTGTTGACAGCTCTCACAGCCTGGAGTCTTCCACAGAGTTCCTCATGTAGCAGTCAGGGTGTGGGCTTACCATACCTCCACCCTGATGCCTTGTCTCTCAGCCAGGGACCTCACAGTGTCTCTAGGATGAGGCAAATGGTTCCAAGCCATCTACTCCAGAGTGTGATAAGGTGAAAAGGCAGGAAGCTTCCTCAACCTGGCTCAGCTGCCCCGTCTCATTTTGACATGAAAAGCCAAACACAGTCTCTTTCTCATGGTGTGTTCGGAAATAAATCCTAACCTCCCAACTCTAGTGGATAGCCTGGGCTACACACATCGAGGGCTATGCTCAGGAAGCAAAGCATGCTAGGAGCCTTCCCACTTTACTGTCCTGAGCCTGGTGGGGTCACAGGCTTTGACAGCAACATCTCTTCCTTGGTATCCCCTGAGAGAGGAAGAGAGAAGTACATAGGGAGAAAAATATGGAGAGAGAGGCGGAAGAAAGGGGACACACCAGCCTGGACCCAGTCACCCATCACTTCTTACTGCCCTGAAGATGGAGTCTCACAGCAGCTGAAGAGGGGGAGAGAGGAAAGGACATTGAGTCAACACACGTGGATGTCGCCGTACTTGAAGCAAGTAACGTTTCTGCATCTTGCTTGAGACCATTTTCACTGAAGCTGTGATCTCTGGCTGTTCTTACCCCTTCATCTCACTTAGAAACTGCTGGGGGAGAGGCTGGAGAGATGGCTCAGCAGCTAAGAGCACTGATTGCTCTTCCAGAGGACCTGGGTTCAATTCCCAGCTCACAATTGTCTGTGGCTCCAGTTCCAGAGAATCTAATATCACATCAATGCACATAAAGTAAAAAAAAAAAAAAAACAAATAAATCATTATTTTTTTTTAAAGTGTCAAAGGAAGTCACAGACACACTTGTGTTCAGGCCCTCGGGCTTGGCTTGGTCTGTGCCTGCCCTCAAGAAGCCAGATGGCCAACTTATCTGCTGCCGTGGTGTCGTCTGGAAACCTGTTCAGCTGGAGCCCCGCCTTCTGCCTCCTCAGGCCTCGGTTTCCTCCTCTGTAATGTGTAGATCCCGTTGCTTTCATTCTAGGGTAGCATGAGGGAGGACTCAGGGAGGTCACAGATATTGAACATGTAGCTGAGTGCCCAGCACAAAGGAAGTGTGGTCAGCTGGTGCTGTCTGTCTGCCCATTCCTGCAGCGTCCTGCCTGCCTTCTCCCTAGCCTGACCCACTTTCACCCACACTTGGCCAAAGGCCCAGGCCCTGGCCTATTTTAGATACACCTCTCTTTGTCAGAGGAGAAAGAGCCTTGCACAGGCCACCTTCAAACAGGGAGGCTATTGTGGGGATGAGAAGGCACAGGAGCATGAGCTCTGGCAGGGACCGCATGGGGATGGATTCTTGTGGTGCTTGTCCTCTGCTCCCTCCACCTACCCCTGAGGGAAGGGTTCTCACCATGCCCAGAACCATGCCTTAAGACACGATGGGAGGAGATGCCCTCTCTGCCCATGTTGGGAAGGGACAGATGGGTCAGTTTGTGCTGATAGTTTGGGTTCACAGTTAATAGCTGCGTAGTTCCTCATGGCCACCATGAGAGAGGACCAGGCTAGAATATTTGAATGGAACATTATCAGGGTGACTGTGACTTCTCCTCCAAACCTGGACACTGAGAGAACAAATAGGCGCCCAGGGAGTAGAGCTCAGAGAGGAACAGGGAAGGCAAACACCACTTGGGAAAAAGCACCTGGGACCAGGCTACTACTACCTTGGAAGTGCCAAGATTGAGGTCTGTGCTTAGTACCCCAGGTCATCAGGATCCCGTTTCTCTCTTCTATCTGTAACCTGGGCACTTGGCTCTCAGAGGCCCAGAAGTTTGGGATGTTTGTAAGACTTCCCGTGCGCACGCACCCCTTTACATCATGCTTATTAATGCTATCTTTTTTATATCTGGAAACATGGCCTCTGATTTGTGAGACTGCAGAGCCTCTCGCTCACACCCATTTCCCAAACTTCCAGGGAGCTGGCTCCATGCTCAGGATGTAGTGTGGAATGTTGTGATCATCTGGCATAGTTGCCACAGCCATCAGCCTGGCCATTCACCGGCCCAGGTGTGGGCAATCTGCGTGTGCCAAGCTTGGGTCCCTGAGAACGTTCAGGGCTTCCTCCCCATGGTCAGGGAAGAATGGATGTAGAGACAGAGCTCTGCTGCTGGAGTACGGGCTCTTTACAGGCACACGACTCGGACCTGCGAACTGGAAATGAGAGAGGCTCATGGGAGCATCGCTGGGGCCCCTGGCCCAAGCCACAGCTGAAGATCTGCCCTCACAGAAGCTAATGACCCCCTTTTCTAAGCTCAGGTTCTCTGCCAGCTGCAATAGAAGAGGTTCTAGCTGCATATTAGGGCTCAGGGCATTTTGTACAAAGGGGATTGTTGATTGGGTAAATTTGTTGGTTGGCCAAATAATTCTAGTGGACTTTACTGTTTGCGAGGTCCAGCCTCAGAAGGCACGGGGCGCATTCCTGGTCCCAAGCTCCTGGGCTGTGTTCGGCCACTCTGTCTTACTTGTTTTTATACCATGTGCTTTGTGGATGCTAGGTAAGCCCTGCGCCCGGAGCTGCACCCCTGCCGCAGCCACTTAAGCATTACTCTTCATTTTCCCCACAAAATACTCTAGAGTCCGGTCACCCCAGCAGGAGTGGAATGAACAACTTCTAGACTTAGCGACTTACTGACAAAGATAAATGATGTTGGGTCGCAGCTGAGCTGGCTGGGTTCACTCCCTTTTATGGTAAAGGCCAACATGTGGCCTCACTGTCTGGAAGTGCCACCCATGTCACCGGCCACTGAAAGGGCCTGGCCCTTGCCAAGCTAGTGGCAGATGCTTCTGTGGAAACTGGGGTGGGGGGGCAAGGGCTTTGGCCAAGCTGCCCACTGTGGGAGCTGCAGGGCCTGGCCCTATCATGGCAAATCGCTTCTCCACCAGCCAGCTGGCTCCTAGCCCTTCGAGCAGTGGGGGCCTCCATGCTTTGAAGTAATTAATTATGCAATATGGCAAGGAGACAGCAAGATTTAGAGCGGAGTCAGCGACAGATGGCCCCGGGAGGAAACCAGATCTGCTGGGAGACAGGATGGTGGTGGAGGGAGGTGGGCCTGTGTGTGCGTCCATGTATGTGCTGTGTGCCTGTGTGTCTGTCTGTGTGTACACCTCTGTGCACGTGTGTGCTTACGTGTACATATGTGATTGCATGTGCACATGTGTACATACATGTGTGCCTGTGTGTGAACATGTATGTTGAGTGTGTCTGTGTGCCTGTGTCTCTGCCTATGTATGTGCATATGTGTCTGTGTGGACATGTGTGCTTATGTATATGCCTGTGTATGCACCTATGTGTGCTTGTATATGTGCATATTCTGTGTGTACATGTGTGTCTGCATGTATATGTGTGTATGTTTGTGTGTGCACATGTGTGATGTGTATGGCTGCATGCGAACATGTGTGTCTATATGTGCATGTGTGTATGCCTGTGTGCCTGCATGTGCATGTATATATGCCTGTGTGCACCTATGTGTGCATGTATATGCCTGTGTATGTGTGTATCCTGCCTGCACCCATAGGGGGATGTGTGTTTGTATGTGCTTGTGTATATGCCTGTGTATGCACCTATGTGTGCTTGTATTTGTGCATATCCTGTGTGTACATGTGTGTCTGCATGTGTATGTGTGTATGTGTGTATGTTTGTGTGTGCATGTGTATGACTGTGTGTGTACATGTGTGCCTGTATGTACATGTGTATATGCCTGTGTGTGCACTTGTGTGCCTGTATGTGCATGTGTGTATGCCTGTATGTGTACCTGTGTATGCATGTATATGCCTGTGTATGTGTGTATGCTTCCTGTACCCATAAGGGGAATGTGTGCTTGTATGTTTGTATGAGGGGTACATGTGCCTGTGTGATGTCGGAGGGCCTGTGTGCCTCTGTGTGTGAGGATATATGCCTGGGGGGGAGGCTCTGTGTGCATGTGTGTTCCTGTGGGGGATATTGTGTGCCTCTGTGTGTGTGAGAGAGAGATAGAGCGCGAGAGAGAGGCTATGTGCCTGTGTGTGCATCTGTGTGCCTGTGTTGGGGGGGGCAATGTGCCTCTGTGTGTGTGTGTGTGTGTGTGTGTGTGTGTGTGTGTGTGTGCCTGTGTTCGGGGAAGTTAAGTGCTTGTGTGTGAACAGCTGCCCCCCCCCCCAGCTCCTTCTTCCCGTGGGGAATGCTGGATGTCCCACTTCTCAGTGGCTTCCATTCTGTCTGAGCTAGAGGAGGTGTCATCTGGGACAAACGGGAAAGTGATGAAACCATAGACGACAGGGCAGGCTTGGCTCTGGGCCTGTGTGAGCTCTGAGTGGCTGCACACTGGGCTGCAGTTTCTGGATCAGAGGAAGGACCCCACCCAGGTGCCACAGTCTCCCCGAGGTGGGCACCAACATCTCAGCACAGTCCTTTCTCGCCCCCTCAACCCCGGAACCTCCCGCACCAGAGTTTGCCTCTACTTGCTTCAAGCCCTAGACTAGTCACCTGGCTGCCTCCAGCCTCCACCTAATGTCTTCTGGACTCTTCCTGAGGCTCCCAGGAAGCGGGTGAGCTTGACTGTGGGGCGCCCAGGACCCCTTACAGTCCTGGCCCCGGGTTCCTCTCCCCATGCCTCCCTGCACCTTCTCTTTCCACCGCTGCAGCTTTCTGCCTCAGCGCCCTTGGGAAGGTTGTGCCCTCTGTCTGGCATGTCCTTCCCTTTCTGTTTGCCCAGAAAGCCCGACCAGGCTCACAGTTTCTTCCACTGCCCTCTCTGTTGCCCCCCCCCCCAACAAAGCATGTGGCCTGGTTTTTAACTGGCCTGAGCTGGAGGCGTTTGCGTTTGTCTGTCTACAGGCCATCAAAGACCTGCTGAGTGCGCATGCTCCAAAGAGAAAGGGCGCCTCCAAGCCCTAGGTCAAGGGCAGAGCTGGAAGCGGAGCTTGCTGTAACCTCGCCTCCTCCCTCCATTCCAGGGTACCCTCTGAACTGTGTCTCCCATCTACAAAGGGGTTGCAAAGCACCAGTCACTACAAAGTGGAGCCTCTGGCCCCAGGCCCTGTCCTGAGATGCAATGGCCCAAAAAGCTGAAATGGAAGCGACAGCGGGTGAAGCTGACTTCTGCAACTCTGACTTGGCGCCCTGCCCTGCTGCCATGCATGGGAACACACAAGTCTGTCCGCCATACACAGGGTTATGTTCAGACTCTCTCTGTCGAGACTCAAAGGTGGTAATACTGACCTTGTGTACATAGTGACGACTGGGAGGGGGTTTCCAGGAAGGCTTAACTGCAGAGACAAGATCCACCCTTATTGTGAGTTGCACTATCCCTGGGCCTGGGGCCTGGGCCAAATAAAAAAGGCAATCAAACTGAGTGGGCACCTGCGTAGTCTCGCTCTGCGTCCTGACTGTGATGTTATATGAGCAGCTGCCTCGTTCTCTGCCACCGTGCCTTCCCTCAGGTCACTCTGCCCTGAAACCGTGAGTCTCAGAAACCACCTTCCTTCAGGTGCCTTTGACAAGTATTTTGAGTCAGCAATGAAACAAGTGGAGAGGGGCTAAGGCACTGGCCTCTGCCTGTGGGTCTTACAGAGTAGCGCTCTGAGCGGCACACTTTGCTGCGTTTCTGGAACTTTCTTTTTCAGGGGGCTCAACTGATGTGGCTCTTTGGCCAACTGAGCTCTTGTGCCCTGTAACTGCTCTGTATCCTTGGGTCCTGGATTCTATAAGAAAGCAGGTCGAGAAACCATGGGGAGCAAGCCAATAAGCAGCTCCCCTCCGTGGCCTCTGCATCAGCTCCTGCCTCCAGGTTCCTGCCCTGCCTGAGTTCCTGTCCTCACTGCTTCTGATGATGAACTGTCGTGGGGAACTGTGAGAGAAATAAACCCTTTCCTCCCCGAGTTGTTTTTGGTCATGGTGTCTCATTGCAGCAATAGTAACCCTGACTAAGACAGATGCACTTTGGAGAAGGCTGTATCCTTCTGGAATGTGGGCCCATCTGTGTTGTTCTCGGAAGTGGTTGGGCCACCCTGACTGTCTGCTGGGAGTCATCTGTGCAGATGACTGGTGGGACCGTCATTAATGCAGCCAACAGCTGGACCCCTTAGTGGACCGAACTTCTCCTTAAAAATGTTATTCAGTTTTTAAGTGTGTGGGTATTTTGCTTGCTTGTCTGTCTGTGCACCACATGTGTGCCGCACCCTCAGGGGCCAGAAGAGGACATCAGATCCTCTGGATACTAGATTACAGCCGGTTTTGAGCTGCCACGTGGGTGTTGGGAATTGAACCCCATTCGTCTGGAAGCAGCCAGTGCTCTTGCCTGCCGAATCATCTCTCCAGCCCCTCATTCTCTTACACAGTGGATCTGAAAGTCACTCTAACTCCTGCTTCACAGGAGTGTCTATGTCGCAAGCAAAACATGTCAGACTCCTCAACCACACCCCACAGACTGTCCCCAGTTCCCACCAACATGTCAGATTCCTCAACCACACCCCACAGACTGCCCCCAGTTCCCACCAACATGTCAGATTCTTCAACCACACCTCACAGACTGTCCCCAGCTCCCACCTCGGACCTGGACACACTCTTTTGCAATGGGAAGACAAAGCTGGTTCAGTACCAGGTTTGATGGCACTGCCTCTTTCAGCTGGACACCTCCCCCCACACCCCCCCTATATAACTTGAACAAGATTGGGAGGTTCTCTTCCAATTCATATCTCATTTTCTTACAACAGGAATCTGTTAATTTTATTTTAGTGTGCTTTTTTTTTATTCTGTAGATGTAAATCCATCTATATAGTGTGCCATTTAAAAGGCCTAAACACAAGCTTATACTTATCCCTTGTAAATGTCACTGGCTAGGATTTGCCTCCTGACTTCTTCTACACTCTTGATTCTGCAGCCTCTTGCATTTTCAGTCCCTAAATGGACTCTGCCTACACTGTGCAGTGTAGCATGTGACCTTTAACGTGATAGTGTGGGTTCACGTGCTATCCTGCAACTCTGCTAATAACCAGATTTTTCTCTTGTAAATCGCCCTCTTCAGTCCTCAGGGACTGTTACTACATTTTACCTCTGTTCCATGAGGAGCACATGGCCAAGATCTGGCCAGTGGGTACCCACTTCCCATCCCTGATCAGGGAAATACCTGTAGACATCACTGAGAATTGTCCCCTGGGGAACCTGGGGGGATCTACAAAGAAAGTGGAAGTGTGGCGCTCTTGACGGGGTCACACCCAAGGGTGCTGGGGTGGGCAGGGGTATCATGGAGGGAGGTGGTGGAGAGTCTCAGTTGATTGTGACCCTCATCACTCTGTGAGCGAGGCATGGGGATGCTGCTGTGTCACTGTTGAAGGAAAACCTGGTTGATTTCCATGCATTTACACTGAACTGAAGAGTTGCCAATAATGTTAAGAAAAGAAATCAAAGCTCTTTCCCTTGGGGTCATTTAACCAAGATTGAGCCCAGATTGTGAAAATCTCTACCTCGCTCTCTGTGTGTCTTCCTTCTGTTCCCTGTCTGTTGCAGGAGTCTTAATCTGTGCCTGCCTGAAGGCTGTCTTGTTAATCTGTCCCTGTGTTTGTGTGTCTACAAATCTGTCTGTGCATT
Organism: Alexandromys fortis; assembly: GCF_014885135.2. Taxonomy (NCBI): domain Eukaryota; kingdom Metazoa; phylum Chordata; class Mammalia; order Rodentia; family Cricetidae; genus Alexandromys; species Alexandromys fortis. The sequence goes on from NW_026068072.1 coordinate 2,043,575, forward strand.
TGTTCCTCAGGCTGTCTTGTGAATCTGTCCCTGTCCCTGTGTGTTTGAGAATCTGTCTGTGTGTCTGTTCCTCATGAAGGGCTTCACTCTGTCTTTATTGACAGTAAAGCAAGCATCCCATGGGGAAGGAATGGGAAACTATAGAAATCTTTGGCAGTGTTTTACAAGGGAAAAATCAGTGGGTCCAACTAAGCCTAACTGACCCAGATAACAATTATCACTGTTAATAATTAGTTGATGAACTGATATTCAAGGGCTGTGTTTAACATTTATGGTGGATATTCATTTTAGAAGGTTTCTTTCAACTTCTATTTTTGCCACATTCAGCAAATTGCTTACTAGAACTTTGGTGCATTATGATGGGCCAGGGCCATAAAGAGCATGTAGTTTAAGATTACAGTTCTCTGTTAGCTTAGATTGCAAATGTGGATGCATGGGAAATCCAATCAATTACACTGCTTTCATAAAGACATATTAAACAGGCAGGCCGAGCACACAGTAGGGCAGCAGTCTTAAGTCTTAGGTGACCTCAAGGTGTCATGCTAACTCGGCTGTGAGGCCCGGCAAAAGTTCAAGCCTCTTAGAATGTAAAAGAAAACAATCAAACTCATCTCGTTCCTTTGTGAAGTTTTCTTTATGATTCTTTTGCATTCGAAGGTTGGGAGCCCATTCCAGAGCACTGGTGGCTATTCAATTTGGATTGTAAAGTTTAAATGTAAGTTTAACATTTGCCTCCTGAGGGGGTGGGGGAGGGGAAAAAGTCCTTCCGCTCAAGTTCTGGATCCTGAACGTGGAGGCAGGAGAGAGGGGTTTGCTCACTGGCTAAAGCCCCAGCCCCACAATGCTAGGACCTGAGCTAAAGCTCCCCTGTAGCCGGGATCTGTGTTCCCAGTGCTCCTGCTGTGGGATGGGAGAGGAGACAGCCAGCCTGGCAGGGATCCTAACACCGGCTGTCATCCTCTGTCCCTTTCACAGCGGTGCCTGCCCTCGATTCTGGGTCCTGCTTTTCGAAACCACTGGCTCTCCTCTCCTGGCTTCTGATAGCATTTGACTTTCCCACCTATGGCTAAGTCCAAGTTCCTTATTTTATAAGCAGAATATCTGGGGAGGCAGATCAGAATGGAGCTGGGCAAGGCGGTGCATGTCTGTAATCCCAGTGCTGGGAAAATAGAGGCTGGCGAATTGCTTTGAGTTCAAGGCTAGTCTGGGCTGTGACTGTGCGATCTTGTTTTCAAAATGAAAATAATAATAATAATAATAATAATAATAAAAAGACCAGCTGGAGAGATAGCTTAGTGGGCAAGATTTCTTGCAGAGGACCAAGCGGCAAGGATCCATACCCTCTTCTGGCCTCCATGGGTACCTGCTCCATGTGGCACACACACCACTCTCTCTCTCACACACACACATTTAAAATAAAATAAATATTTATTAAATGCAAAAACATGACAAAACTAACCAACCAATTAGAAAACCCCAGACAGAATGGGAATGGTTCATCTAAACACATCAGGTTAAAGAGAAAAGTCTTTTTGGTCCCTGGGCATGGCAGCTCTTAGCCACAAGCCATGTTCCTTCCTGAAATACTTCCTTGAGTCTTCCCACACGGGAAGTGCCTTCCCACACTTACCAAGGTGCTAGAGCCTCCTCCCTTCAGAACTTTCCGCTCAGCAGCTCAGCACCGTAAGGCTCCACATTGGCTCCAGCCTCTCCTGCCAATGTGTGAAGTTCAGAGTTCAGTGGAGCACAACTTAGAGTGTGGGGTTCCGTCTAGGTAAAGACGGTGCGTGGGGGTCTGACCCAGTTCTTAGGAGAGGTCTGGGACGACACCGAGAGGTGACTGACGGTTGAGCCATAAGACACTGCAGGGAGTGAAAAGCCGGAACTGAAGGTGTGCATAGGAAACACTGTGACCACAGGAAGCCATAGTTCACCTCAGTCGTGAACGCTCGAGAGATACGTGGCTCTCTGAGGCTGACAGGGGCTGGGGAGAAAGCTCTGGGGGTTCGCTGCTCCATCCACATGTGAGGTTGCTGAGGTCAGGTCCCCAGTGTCGACCCACAAAGCTGGGTGTCCTGTGCACTTGCAGTCTCAGCACTGGAGAGGCTGAGACACGTGGTACCTGGGACTCACTGACCATGCAGCCTAGCCTACTCAGTGAGTACCAGGCTCAGTGAGAAACCCTGCCTTCGAAAACAAAATGGATGTCATAAACACCACATCCCCCAATAAAACTGGCCACTGTTCTCGAAGTTTCCTTGCATCTTTGACAGTGGCCACCACCATGGCTTGTGACTTGGCTGAGAGCTGTCTAGAAGTCAGGCGTTGGGTGAGGAGAGCTGCTAATAGCGGGAGATTCTTCTGCACAGGGATAAAGTCATGCATTTCCCCTGAAGAGCTGAGGCTCCTTCAACAGCAGTGCCTGCGACAGAAACTGCAGCGCCTGCCGTACTCAACTGGGCAGGTCTTCTCACTGACTCCAGGCACCAGTTTTCCCAGCAGGTCGTTCCCACACCTCAAGTCTGAGGCCTCCCAGGCTGCAAGTTGTAGGAGGCCTTGGAAAGCTTGACTGAGGGTCTCAGAATAGCAACCTCCAAGGAGAGCAGGGAGGGCTCTGGATGGGTTCCCTCTCCCCTCTCCCCTCCCTGCTCCCACTCCCCAGTGCTAGGACCACAGGTCAGTGACACTATGCCTGGCTTTTTCATGTGCGACCAAACTCCACGCATGTATGGGAAGCTCCTTTCCACTGAGCTGTCTTCCAGGCCATTGTCAGGTTTGCAGACTACACTTAAGAAAGCAGGGAGGCGACTCGGACAGAGGGTGGCTTGGCAGTTAACAGTGCTTGCTGCTCTTTCGGAAGACCTAAACTCAGTTGGCTTCTAGCACCCATATCGGACAGTAGCTCGCAACCACCTGTAACTCCAGCTCTGGGGATCCAGCATCGTCTTTGGCTTCTGAGTTCACTTCACTTATGTGCACAGATCCACACACAAACTAAAAATAGAAATAAAATCTTTGAATGAGCAATTGTGAATGAGAGGTTGACAGGTGTAAGATCTGAATACAGCACTGGCGACCTGAGCTGAGTGACCTTGGGTAAGCTTCTTGATGTTTCTGAGCCTGAGTCCCCATCTGGAAAGTGCAATAAAAGAATAGCATCTATATTGGTGTGTGTGTGTGTGTGTGTGTGTGTGTTTGTGTGTGAAATGGCAGTGTAGGTAGGACAGAGGCAGGTTTAGTTTACATTCATAAATATTTATTTATTGAATAATACTGTGTGATGATGATATTTTAAGTGACCAGGGGCAAAACTGACCCAGAGCTACGTCTTCTTAGCTCAGATGTCAGCTGGATGTATCTAGGAACTGAGAGCTCAAGGCAAAGGCTTCTGGGTGACTGATTTGCCAGTGTACAGTGACAGGAAGCGCTGGTATAGAGCAGGAAGACTGAGGTGGGGAGGGGACGGTGGCCCATGCTGCCTGTAGCCAGGGTGGCTCTCTTAGGGACTGTCTTTGGTGAGGGCATGTGGGCCACAGAGCAAACATTCCTAATCTCAAAATCTAAAATCCAAAGTTCTGAACTTCGAAGTTTTCTAAGCACATGAATGATGTCACACAGCACCTATTTCCACACCCAATCTTGTACTGGGTCAGCACACAGGTATACCTCAGCTCCCGGGACCAGTCCGTCCATTACTGGGTCAGCACACAGGTATACCTCGGCTCCCGGGACCAGTCTGTCCATCTCAGTAGCTGATTTATCGACTGAGTAGTTTGATTTCTTGGTATTTAGCCTTCTGAGTTGTGTGTACACTCTAGATCTTAATCTTCTTTTGGACTGTAACTGATAAAGATCTTTTCCTGACCCGTGGCCTGCCTCTTCACTCAACTGTTTCCTTTGCTGGACAGAAGCATTTTCATTTTATTGGCTCTTGTCTCTATTTCCTGTCAGAAAGACCCTGCCTATGTCTATATCTTGAGGTGGTTTCTGTGTTTTTCCTCCGACAGTTTTAGAGTTTTGGGACTGCTATGGAGGCTTTTGATCCATTTAGAATTGCCAGCAGACATGAGAAAATGTTCAACACCACTAGCCAGCAGGGAAATGTGAATTAAGACCACATTGAGATTCCCTCTAGCTCCAGCCAGAACGGCTGTCATCAAGAAAACAAAGGGCAGCAAATGTTGGTGAGGAAGCGGAGAGAAGGGAGTCCTTAGATCCTGCTGGCAGTAATGTGAAGAGGCAGCCACCATGGAAATTAGTGTAGAGCTTCCTCAAAAGGCTGGGAACAGAACTACCCTGAGAGCCAGCTACTCCACTGTCGATTGTGTTGGGTGGGTTACTCAGTCTAGGGGTTGTAACCCACCCTGCAATCAGTTATTCCAGGGTCTCAGAGGGTCGCTACCTGGAAGGGAATGAGCTAGGACAGAAGAAGAAGGCCAAGCAGATTTGTCAAAGCCTCCGTTTATTAGGATCATGGTTGCTGCTTATATAGGCCCTGAATGAGGACTTTGTGGGCAGGGCACGGGATCTCGCCACATGGTCCCGGTCACGTAGGCCAGGTTACGTTCGGACAGGTAGGCCAAGAAGTCACAAGTTGCCACACCTGGTTCCTTGGATAGCTGGAATGTGAGGCGGGTTCCTCTAACAGATAAGTTAATTGGGTGTGGGGCAGGTTCTCTCAATAGAACATAATTATGGGTGTGAGGTTCCCTGCAGACTCCCCAGGGTGATGGTTCCTGTAATGATTTTTAGGGGGGAAATGGCTCGTGACACTCCACTCCTGTGTCCGGTGTGTTTACTCAAAGGACTACAAATTAATATCCCAGAGATATCTATGAATCTGTGCTAATCAACTTCAGGTATCCATTTGCCACAGCCTAGGATCACATGGGAGATCAACAAGGGTTGTCTACATTGTTAGCTTGTGGGCCTGTCTGTGGGGATTAAATGATATGGGAAGACCCAGTCCACTGTGGGTGGCACCATTCCCCAGGCAGGGGGACCTGAGCTGTGTGAGAGAGGAGGAAGCATGTACACATTCGTCTATCTCCTGACTGTGGATGTGATGTCCGCAATGTTTGGAGCACCTGTCCCTGTGCTGCTCCTGCCGTGGTGAACTAGAACCTGGAACTACAACCTGAAATGAGTGCCCTTCTCCCCTAAGCTGTAGTCTTTTGAGGTTATTTTGTCATAGCCACAAAAATGAAACTAGGACACCACCCACTTCATTGCAGCGTTGTCGTTAGAGCTGAGTTGTGGAACCAGCACAGGTGTCAGCAACAGAAGTGCCGATAAAGAAAGTGTGGTCCATATACACAAAGGAAAATGGAATGATGTCATTTGTGGGAAAATGGTGCAACTGGAGACGGTCATATTTAGCAAATTAAATCAAACGCAGAAAGACAAACATTGGGTGTTCTCTCTCATTTGTGGATGCCATGTTACAGATACATAAACTCGTGTGTGTATATGTGACGTGAAAGGAGGACCAGTGGCAGGGGAGAAGGGAGGGAAGAAAGGGGAGGGCCAAGGTGTGTGTGTGTCGGGGAGGGGGACAAGTACATTATATACTCACATGGGAACATCTATGAAAATGTGCTGGAGACTTACAAACTCCAGCTGCCCCGACACGGTGAGCAATGAGCAGACCGTGAGAACATGGTGTCTGTGTAAATGGATTTGGGGTTTGGACTTGCTCCCAATCCCAAAATATCTATCAGGTATTCTAAAATGAAAGGGAAATGTTCCTCAACTTTCTAGTCTCTAGTGTGCCTTGTCCTCTCTTCCAACGCCTCTGTCTAACTTTGGAATCAGAACAACACTGGCCTCAAAGGATGGTGAGGACATGCCCCCTTCTACTTCTAGAAGAGCTGGGGAGGACTGCTCCTCCCTCCCCTTCACATGGTTAGCAGAATTCACAGTGCTGTCTTTGTGGCCCTGGATTTTCTTCCTGGGATCTTTGGTGACTTACTCCATCCCTTGTCGTATTATCTGAGGCCACACAGATGTTCTAGATCAGTACTCCTCAACTTGTGGGTCAGGACTCCTTTGGGTGCTGAACAACCCTTTCCCAGGGACCAGATATTCTGTCTGTCAGATCTGTTTGCATTATAAGTCATAACAGAGGCAAAATTACAGTTATGAAGTAGCAATGAAAATAATGTTATGGCTGGGAGTCACCACAACATGAGGAACCGTATTAAAGCGTCACAGCATCAGGAAGGTTGAGATCCACTGCTCTAGTGTTGTTTTCGTGGCTTCCATCTCCTGGTTTTCTGTTTCATATAGGCTGTCACAGTGGGAGACCATCTCTGCTGCAGAACACCAGCTGAAACCCGAGAACAGTGTGTCAGGGGCCTGGAGGGGGCAAAACATTTGATACAGCAACCCGGGGAGGGAGGCACAGTTTCTTTTGGTTCAAAACTTCAAGAGATCTCAGTCTGTCTCAGCTGGAGCCCTGGTGGAGCTTTTGGGGGCCGAAGAATGCAAGTAGGTCAGGAAGCAGAGAGCAAGGTAGAGCCAGAGCAACTCCATCTTAGGGTTTTACACCCTCCCCAAAAAAAGAACCATGAGCTAGAGACTGAACACTCAACTCTTGAGTCTTTGGGCACATTCTGGATTCAAACGATAATAAAATGGCTAGTTTAGGATAGAGGTAGAGACGAGAGGGGATGGGGAAAAGATGTGGACCTGTGGACAGGAGTTGAAAATTCCAGCTAGGAAAACTGAGTAGATGTAGAGGTGACAGACCAAAACAAAACAAAACAAAAACGAGAGACGCTGAGGTTGGGATGAAGAAATAGGTGTGCTGGACCAAAAGAAATGAGATTAGAGCAAGGCTACGGAAATATTTTGCTAATAATTTTAGATTTTGTTTCTAGATTGGCAGGCAGCCACCTGCAGTTTTTTAAGCCCCTGAAGGTCATTGGCTCACCGACTATCGAGGAAGATGGTTTGAGTAGTTGCATGGAGAAATTAGCAGCCACTAAGCCAAGCTGCTTCTTCTGTCAGTTGGGAAGGATGCTGAGGAGGGAGTCAGAGGCTGGACCTCTGAGATCCCGAGCGGCAGAATCAATGGGCCAGAGGGTGAATTATCAACAATGGAGGGAGTGATGGAGAAATGACTGATATGGAGGCAGGGTCATTTGCTGGGCCCTTGCTCTTGGTGGCAATGGCAGCATCACCCTTTGAAGCTGAGTGCCAGGTCTGTGCGCCCCAAGAAGCAGGCTGCAGACGTGACCTGACTGAAGCTGTCACATTAACTCCCAAAGCTTCAAGGAAGGACGTATCGACGGGAACAAAAGAGCTTCCAGAAAGTGTTCTTGCCTCATGGAAGCAGTGTGCTGGCAGGAAAACCTTGACACTGAGTTGATTTCAATAGTCACCAGGACAGCGTGCTTGCTTGCAGGCTTCCCAGTGGGCTGTGAAACCACGAAGGACTGGCATGCAGGCTCAGGCAGGTGGGAAGAGACGCCTAATTTCAGAGTAGAATATTTTTCTTTTTTCTTTTCATAGGAAAAAATGTAGAGAGGAACAAATGCCAGCCACCCTTGTTGGCAACCTGGGTGACACTGGCCTTACTTCTCTTGGGTGACAGAAGCTTTTGCAGGTGAGGCCATCTGTGGAAGGATGATGTGTGTAAACACTCTGATGTGGGCAGCCGCTTGCTTTGTGGCTGAGCCTCAAGGTTTTTCTTGGAATTGTGAAAAGACAAAAACAATCCTCCAAAAGCAAAGAGAAATGAGTGGACGTTTGGTGACTTAGGTCCCCCAAGTGACCCTGACCGCGCGTCCTCAGCTGGAGCCACTCCAAGAACAAAACCAAGCAAAACACAAACCTAAATTTGTTTTGTAGATTTAAACAGTTCTGCACTAAGGAAGCTGACTCAGTGTGTCAAGGGCTTGCCACACATTGTGTCCCCAGCACCCATGTGAAAGGCAGGTATGGTGGCACATGCCTGTACTCCAGAGCTGGGAGACAGAGAAAAGAGGATGGTGGGGTTTTGCTGGCCAGTCTAGCTGAATTAGTGAGCTTCACATTCAGTGAGAGACCCTTTCTCAAGAAACAAGGTGAGTGACTGAGGATGACAACTTGTGGACCTCTGTCGTCCACACACATGTGGGCACATTCACAAACTTGTACACACACACGTATACAATTCATACAAGTGTATATGTGAGCATGCTCACACACACATGCATGCCCCCACACATACATGATCACACACATGTATGCTCTCTCACACACTTGCATACTCATACACACATGTCCTCACATACACGAGCATGCTCTTACATATGTGCATGCTCTCATACACATGTATACCCACACACATTTATGTTCTCACATACGCATGCATGCTCTCACACAAGCATGCTCTCACACACATGCATGCTCACACACATGTATGCTCTCACACACGTATGCTTTTACACACATGCACGCTCACACACATGCACGCTCTCACACACGCATGTTCACATACACGTGTATGCTCCCACATACATGTATTCTTTCACACAGTGCATGCTCACACACATGTGTGCCCTCACACATATGTATGCCTTCTCACAGACATGCATGCTCACACACATCTGTGCTCTCTCTCCCACATGCATGCTCACACACATGCATGCTCACACACATGTATGCTCTCTCACACACATGCATGCTCACACTCTCTCACACACACACACACACATACACACCACACACACACAATGCACACAGTGGCATGCTCTCACACAAGCATGCTCTCACACACATGCATGCTCACACACATGTATGCTCTCTCACACACATGCATGCCCTCACACATGTATGCTCTCCCACACATGCATGCTCACACAATGCATGCTCACACACACATGCATCCTCTCACATACATGCATGCTCACACACATGTATGCTCTCTCACACACATGCATGCTCACACATATGCAACCTCTCTCACACATGCATGCTCATATACACACAATGTATTGCAATGTGTAATTTCAGGTTCAGCTTTGTAAATTTTTACAGACAATTGTCAACTCAACAATGGCCCAACTTTTGTTCTATAAGAATTTTTTTTGTAAAAGGAGACAAGGTTGATTTTAGGACCTCACAAGAAATCCAAGAGATGAGCCGGGCATCCTGCTGTATCCAAAGCAAGAAAGCCAGCTAGGCCTGCCCCAGCTATCTGGAAAGCTCTCAGGTCCAACCTCCTGGCTTCCTCTGTGTAAAGTCAAGACTCTGGGAGCAGCAAAAAGAATGACTGTAGGGCTGGAAGAGCCCTAGAGGCTTGTCACACAAAGCTTGGGAGTTCGAGTTCGAATCCCCAGAATGCACATGAAGTTACAGTAGTCTATAACCATTTTGTGTCAATGAGACGGGAGTAAAGATACAAATGTCCCAGAATCCTCTGGGCCTGCTGCCTGGCTTACACTGCAGTAGACACCACGGTGGACGGTGGATGATAAGGAAGAGCAGTTTGTCTGAATGACCTTTATCTTACTGGGACTAAAACATTCCTGACAGAAACGGCTCCTGGGAGGAAGGGTTGCTCGAACTTGTGATTTCAGAGCCTCTTGGTCCACCATACTGGGGGAGGCATGTAAGTGCCATGGTATGAGTGTGTATTGCTGAGGGGCACACATGTAAATGCCATGGTATGAGCATGTATTGCTGAGGGACACACATGTAAGTGCTGTGGTATGAGTGTGTATCGCTGAGGGACACACATGGAGGACGAGAAAGCAGAGGCCAGTGATCACTTCCTCCATCCTAAAGGATCCACAGCCTCTCAGAATAACATGGGGACACTTGTCAGAACAGCACCACCATCAGAGGACGGTCGTCAGAACAGGGGGTTCAAGGAGACTTTTCAGATTCACCATTCTTGTGAAAAGGCCTCGAGAGGAGTCGGGTTCTGCACAGATGTCTCTCAGGTAACACGTGATGGATAGGGAGGGTCTTTAAGAGCTCTGGGCATTCCTGCCTTCCGTTGTCTGGCCCTGTGTGACCAGTAGACCTGATGTTCTTTCTAACAGAATGAGACAGCTCGATGGGATGGTGCTGAGGCAGCCAGACTCCTGTAAGGAGGTGGTCTCAGTGATCTTGTGTCATAGATGAAAACCTTGTACTGTTGGGCTGTGGAGTGGTGCTAGTATTATTTATTTATTTATTTATTGATTTATTTATTAAAAACAAGATCTCACTATATAGCTCTGGCTGGTCTAGAACTCTCCATGTAGATCCAGCTCTGGCCTCATCACAGGGATCCTCCTGTCTCTGCTTCTCAAGTACTGGGATTAAACATGCTCACTGTTATGCTGGTATTGACTTTAATCTTTTTAGTCAGCTTTTATGTTGGGGGAGAAATTGTAATTCCAGACAAGGACTTGACACTCAGAGCCTCCCAGAGGCCATGTGGCTAGGGCATTGTCCTTAGTGTGGCACCATCAGTAGTGGGAGCCTTGATGGGGAAGGACCTTATAGAAGGTCTTTAGGTTATTGCGGGTGAGATCTTGGAGGGATTGTGTGTGACCTCAGTCAGCCCTTCCCCCCCCCCTTTTCCTTGCTGGTGTGAGACCATCAGTTCGCTCCACCTTATACTCTTGCTATGAGACACTGCCTGCCCAAGGCAGCAGAACCAGGCGGTCACAGACTGAGATCTCCAAAACTGAGAGCCAAGCCTTAGCAGTCAGCTATCTCAGATGCTCATTGCAGTAGCGGGAAGCCGTGATCATAGGCATGCACAGCCTGTCTCCCCACTTGCTGACTGTGTCTTGCGGTCTGTCGTCAGCCCTCTGGAAGTAATGAAGTACACAAGCACATTGCTCTCAGCACAGCCCTCCCCCCACTCTCTCAGATCTCCGTAGGTGCTTAGTGTCCTTTCTCTACTTCAGGGTCTCACCCAAAGCACAATGTCCGCTTGTTTCTTATGCCTCCTCAGACGCCTCTGGTTGGGACAGTTTCTCAGACTTTCTTTGTTTTTGATGACCTTGACGTTTTTTGGTCATTTTTTTTTCTCCTCCTGCCTCAGCCTCCCAAGTGTTGGAGTTTCAGGAGATGCTGAGTTTTGAGACTTGCGCTGTTGAGACAAGTGACCAAGATTTGGGTTGTCCCCACTGCTGTTGTGCATGTCTAAGGGTTTCTCTCCCTGCTAGCTGCTTTTATGAGATGTCTGTGGCTGAGTGTTCCTGTACACACACACACACACACATGCGTATGCATATTTTGTCTGTTAATTCCTATGCAACACACATGTGCTTGGTGCCTGTAGAGTCCAGAAAGGGCATCAGATCCCTTGGAGTTGATTTACAGATAATAGTTAGAACCACCGTGTGGGTGGTGGAAACCAAACCTAGGTCCTCTGCAGGAGTAGCCAGTGCTCCTATCTCCTGAGTCATCTCTGCAGCCTGAGAAGGTTGAATTTGGACCAGTGGTCTGGGGGTCTGCTCCAAATACCCACCCTGGTACTCTTTTCCTGGGCTTGGTAAGTTCAGAGTCTCCTCAAACTGAGTCCCTTATGTTGCTTTCCATAGACAGCTTTCTCAAGAGGACAAGAGAGGCAGCCACTGTGTAGCTGGATACAAAGGAAAACAATCCTGAGTGGCCAGAACATGGATTTTCAGCTTTAGATGCAAGATTTATGAGGTGCAGTGAGACTCCCCAAAATTTAAGGTGTTCACAGGGGTCTAGGCATAGAAACATCACTTAGGGGATGGTGGCTACTTCACCACACAAATCTAGCCATTGTCCACACCAGGGGTCACCACTCTAGGGCTGTGCCACTCATATGGGCTAACCCCATGTGACCCGGCCTGTCCTCTCCAACCTGAGTAGTTCATGGGCACTACCCCTTAGTTTCCTGAAGACCAAGTACTTAGAGTTTGTTCCAATCCTAGGGCTTTTTGCCTAGACCAGGGGTTCTCAACCTTTTAATACAGTTTCTTTTGTTGTGGTGATCCCCAACCCTAAAATTATTTTCATTTCTACTTTATGACTGTAATTTTGCTACTGTTATGAATCATAATGTAAATGTCTAATATGCAGGATATCTGATGTGCAGGATGGCCTCAGACAACCCCTGTGAGTTGTGACAACTGGCCCAGAATGTCCCTGTCTTGACTTCAGTTATCTATCCCAGATAGCAAGCTCTCCTTAGAGACTCCCTAATCCCCTGAGATCCCTGCTGTGCTTCCTGGAAGCAACTTTTACAAGTGTGCAGTGTTTGATTAGTTTATTAGCTCATTATCCCATCCTCTGAGCAGATAGCATGCTCTTCCAGGGCAGTGTCTTCCCTGTTCTGCGTCCCCAGAGTCCCTGGTGTCTGTAGAACTAGATGGGAATGAAAATGCCAAGACCTGAACCTTTGGGATCCAAGTGCGCCCACTGTGGGTGGGGACAGAGGGACACACCCGGGCTGCTAACTCATTGACACACCTCCCTGAGTGTTGTCCTAAAGCTCTTCTCTTGTGTTTTTAGAAACTCATGTATATGTACAAGTTTGCATACACACATGTGCGGAGGCCAGAGGTCAACCTTGGACATCATTCCTCAGGCACTGTCCACTACCTTCTTTTAAAGACAAGATCTCTCACTGGGAGATCCTGAGATCAGCCATCAGGCGAGACTGGCTGGCCAACCAGTCTCCAGGATCTGCCTTCCCCTGCTGGCATTACAGAAGCGCACCGCCATACCTGGCTCTCCACACTGGTTTTAGGTCTCGAACTCTGATCCTTAGGTTTGTGTGGCAAGCACTCCACCTACTGAGCTGACTAGGGACTAGGGAAAGCCTTCTCAAGCAGCTGTCGTTACTGAACACAAAGCTCATAGGAGGTGGGCAAAGGATGGCGCTCCCAGCAGCTGTGTCCCACCCTTTAAGTCTCCAAGCCAGCCTGCAGCCAAGCCCCTCTTTCCTCGGGTTCCTCCTTTTCCTGGTCAAGAGAGATCTGGTCCACTTCTGAAGATTCCCTTTACAGAAGGATGAGTGCACCCTGTGTGACTGTCCCGGAAACTGGGACACCATAGGCGCTGGTCTCTCGAGGAGCCAAACAAGGTAAGAATGTGGAGCGTGTATGGGAATGCCAGTGGCCAGATGGCAAGGGGAATGGAGGAGGGGACCAGGGGATGAGGACACAGGGACTTGCTCCCTTCTTGTTGCCTCTGCTGATGTGATCCCTTGGCACATGGACGGTCACTGGGTCTTCCTTTCCTTTCTGTAACTTTTCCTTCTGGCTGGTTTCTTTGGTCTTTTTGGTTCATGGTGGTGTTCTTTTCTTTTTCTGTCTGAAAAAAAAAAAGAATTCATTTTGTCATGCATTGCATGTGTGTGTCTGTGTGCACATGAGTGTGGGGCCCAGAGGCCAGAAGGGGATATGAGATTCTCCGGGGCAGGGGCTACAGGTGGTTTTGAGCCATCCATCGTGGGTGCTGGGAACTGAATTCAGATCCTCTGCAAGAGCAGTTCATGCTCATAACTGCTGAGCCATCTCTTTTCTCTTTGTGACCTGCACGCGTGTGTTTGCAGGTATATAGTGCATGTGTGTGTGTGTGTGTGTGTGTGTGTGTTCTGTAGGTTAGCCTTGGGCATTCCTTAGGATGCTGTCTGCCTTGGTGTCTGAAACTGGCCTTGAACGGACTATTAGGCTGCTAGCCTGGCTGGCCAGCAAACTCCAGGGATCCCTGTCTCTGCCTCCTCCGTGTTGGGATTTCAGAGTGTGTCTCCGCACCTGACTTTCCTGCATAAGTACTGGACAGGGGTGGTGGGTGGGTGAACTCGGGTCCTCAGGCTTAAATGGCGAGCACTTTCCTGGCTGAGGCACCTCCCCAGCCCTTCTGTTTTGCATTTCTTAAGTGCTAGTTTTGATGCTTGAGAAAGAGATGACACCATAATTCCCCAAGGCCCGGTGGTTCAGGAATCCGAATTGTTTGCTTAATGCAAATCTTACTGCCATTTGCACCACCTCTGAAGTTTAACTTTTATTGGCGGTAGCTGGAAATGAATCCTTCAGAAGATGTGAGTGCTGTTCCTGCCCCCCCCCCCCGCCCCCAGAGTCCCTCCGGACACCCATGACACTACTCAAAGCAGATTTATTTTTTGTTTTGTTTTTGCTTTTTTAATGTAAAATCATAGTCCTGCCTAGTGCCTGCATAGGGCATCAGTGGCTCCCTATCACTCCCAGGGTTCAGTACACACTCCCTACTTGAGTTTTATGGTCTTGAGGAGTCTACGGTGTCATATCTGCTGTCTTTAAGCCTTATGGGGTGGGACTGGGGTCAGCCATGGAAGCTGAGCCACAAGACAGCATACTATTGAGAAAGACCATGCTACAGAGACGAGAGCAAGGCACCTACTGCGGGAGAAGGTCCGGACAGAGCCTTTTAGATCAAGGGAGTCTAGATGGGTGGGCTCACTGGACCCGCAGGACAGCGCTTCGGGAGAGGATGCTGTGTGTGTGGATGTGGCTGTGAGCTCTCCGTGACCGCTGCTCCTGTGAACTCAAGTGCAGGACTGGATGTAGGCTTGATGCTGATGAAGTCTGGGCACAGCTGGGCACATGCAGGAGGATGGAAGGTGCAGGGGGATGGGACTGCCAACCACCCCTGCACAGCTGTCTGCCTCTCTCTACCCTGACCAGCGCTCCTCTCAGTTGGTGGCCGCTGGCTCTGTTTGAGAATGCCTGTATAAGTGTATATTTATATGTGCACACACATACACACACACATGCACGCACACACACGTGTGCACGACCTCAGAGGGAGAGCAGAGAGGTCTAAAGAACGGTGGGGCAGATTTACTGTGTGCTGTGTGTTATGTGGCATGACAAGTCCATCCAGAAAGCGCTAGAGCCTTGGCCACGCTGTTGGCTTACATCTTCCTTTCCCTTCTCCTGCCCTTCTGCTCCTTGTCTCCTTTCCTCTCTTTCTCCCTCCCCCACCCCACTCCATCCTGTGTTAGCGTTTATCTCATTCTTGTAATACACTACCCCACAAGAAGTGACTTAAGGAAGGGTGCATTTGTCTGGTTCACAGTTGGAGGGTACAGTCCATCGTGGTGGAGGCTGGAGGCTGCTGGTCACTCACATGTCAGGAAGCAGAGAGAGAGAGACACAGGCTGGTTCTCGGCTCACTTTCTTCTGTTTCTCCATCCAGAACCTCATCAGCTCATGGGATCGAGATACCACACTCAGGGTGGGTTTCTCCACCTTGGCCAACACAGAAGCTCCCTTACAAACATTCTCTGAAGTTTATCCCCTAGGTTGTTCTAGACCCCTTTCAAGTTGACAATCAAAAGTAAAATGAGCTGTAGTCATCTTCCCTCCAGAAGTGTTCCATCTGGCTGAGCTTGAGTTTGGCCCAAGCATACAGCTTTCTCTCCAGGAGCCCTAAGAGCCCCATGCTGAGATCCCTTACTGGCTAGCAGGGACTGGTCTGAGCTTTGGGGACTCTATCCTGTGCACTGTGGTGTGAGGGTGGCATTGTCTGTACCTCTGGCAGTGGCTCAAGTGACTGTGGCTTCCTTATCAAGTGTAGGGGGGCTCTGGGAAAGACATATAGTCCACAAATACACCTGCAATTCCAGACACACAGGAGTTGTGTGCTGAGGCAGGAGGATTGCAAGGGTCAAGGTCTGCCAAGGGCAACAACGTAAATACAAGGGCAGTGAGAGCCTGCCCCCCACAATGAAATGAGATAAAAATGGTGGAGTGTTTGCCTTGTGTGCTGGAGACCCTGCGTTCAATTCGAGAACCATTAAACAAAGAAAAAGTATGCATGCATAGTAGCCTAGCACTCACATGTTTACATGCATACATGCAACACCCACATGCATGTGCACACACAGATGTGGGAGCACACATACTCACACACACACGCACCATACACATCACACTACACATACACAGACCACACACACATACAAACCACATACGTACCACACATCATACCACATACACACACCACAAACTACACACACACTCCAAACCACATATACACCACACACGTCATACCACATACCGCACACGCACACACAAAGCTTACACATCTTTTGAAATCTAAAACATCCGTGTGTGTGTGTGTGTGTGTGTGTGTATGTGTGTAGTTCCTCCTAGAATTTGACTCTACTCTTTGTTACTTTGTTATTTAACAATGTAACCTATAGCTTCTTTTCCAGGCCCTTTCAAGTGACCCAGGTCTCAGGGTGAAATGTACCAACTCCCAGGAGCAGAAAGTCCCAGCGGTGACCAAATTAAGTTTAGTAATAGAATATTGCGTGTGATGCCCCACTCCACATGGAGGCAGTGAGCTGGGGCACCTCAAGGTTGAATTCTATGTTCTTAGGCAGACCTGCATGGGTCCTGTTGGCCTCGCTGTGAAGAGCTGGCCTTCCCAGAGCCCAGGCAAGCCTGCTAAGCTAGGTAATTGCTGCAGTTTACCACACACTGGCTGCATGCGCAACTGTGGAGAGGCAAAGAAAATGTCAATGAGGTCTAATAACATGGTGAAAATGAGAAGATGGATGGAGGGAGGAAGGGAGGGAGGGCGGTGTGGCTCTCCGCAGAGCGCCTCCCCTGGAGACCAGCCTCAAGGGAAACCTCCAGAATCCTCAGAGCAAAACCCAGCCACCAGGGGCTTGGGATCTAAATGCCTTATGGGGAGTGGGGTGGGGGGAGTGGGGGCAGCTAACCTCCCCTGAGCCATCACCAGCCAGATATGCAGGTGGCCTGGGGTTCCATGAGGGATCCTCGCTGCAGGAGGAAGGAATGCAGGACAGAGTGTTTTGGGGGTGACATTGAGTACTCCAGGAACCATGTGAAAGGTGGGGCCAGCCTGCCTCTGCCAAGTTTGAGTAGATTTGATTGCATGGCTGCATTTGGTGTTTGCTGTTCCTGTCGTGAGGTCCTCTGAGGACATAAGCGACCAGGTTGTGGAGGCCCTTGTGTGTAAGGAAAGGAGAATCAGGTGAGCTTCTAGGGGCACAGAATTCAGTCCCCAAATGACTGCCGTGAAAATGCAGGCCAGGAATCCAATATTCCAAAGCAACCCATGGGCCTGGAAGTGCATTGTAGCCCGGTTAAGCCTCCCTTGACACCACAGCTCTGAATGACTCTATATTGTACCCTTGTGAGACCCTGGAAAGACCCTGGAAAGGGGACCTGCAGAGCTACACCTAACCTCTTAGCTCAGAGACTGGGGGACAGCCACTGTGAGCTGAGCTGCATGGAGCTGTCAAGAGGATAGCCACACTGCCACCCAGCAGCAATTAACCCAGGGACAAATATAGTCAGATAGAAGCCAAGTGGCCAAGCAAGGTCTCTTCTAGATCCTTTCCTAAAGGAGGTGAGAAGGGAGCCTCTGGGAACTGGCAGCAGAGAGCCTCAGCTCACATTTGAGTTGCAGTTCCACATCTCAGGAAACCGATTTCTCACTTGCTTGTTGGGTGCTGAGCACGATTACAGGACTCCTGGCTCTGACTCCCAAGTGGGTGGTTAGAGCTGTAGCAACGCTTCTGGAATAAGGGTTCAGCTTGGGGAAGTCCTGATCATGTGCTCTGTGCCCACATGGCAGAGAGAGGGCTGGTGGAGCTCCAGGAGCAGGCAGCCAAGGCGAGAGCCAGTGCTGCCTCTGCTCTCCCCTGCTCCACAGCGACCTGGAGAACTTTGGCCCTGGGCCAATCAGCTCAAGCTCTGGTTTGCCTGTGGCTGTATTTGCATAGTACACAGGGGTCTAGCAGGCACTTCCGCTGAGAAGAGACAGAGCCATCTCTTCTCTCTTTCCAAGGACTACTTCCTGGGTGGAATTGCTTTCCCAGGATGGGCTCAGTGTGCTTACTGCTTGTTTATTTAGAGAAATGCAGGGCTGATGGACGGAGCTGTCATGTGTTTGCTTCCTGGGTCCCCTCTAAAGCAGCTTATGGGGAGAGCCCTGCAGAAAGGTCTAGTTCCCCTGCCCCCTCTCTGGTCTTATTTGGGACCGTATTAAAGGGACAGAAGATTTTTGTTGAGGAGTAACCAGTTCTTTTCACAGGGTGATGGAATGGCGTCGTGTCCCTTCCTATGCTCTCTGGGCTCCTTTACATGGCCTTGAAGGTCTCCAGGGCCACATCTCATGGTTGGTGGTTGTTCTTCACTCTGACTCTTTGGGGGGCCTGCCACCCCACTCCCAATTAAATAAAAAGAGACTTATTCTTACTTATGAATGCCTGGCAGCCTTAGCTTAGCTTATTTCTAGCCAATCTTTCTTGTTATCCCATCTACCTTTTGCCTCTCTGCTTTTACCTTTTTCTATTTCTGTGTATCTGTTCTTTCCTTCTTAGTCCGTGTCTGGCTGTGTGGCTGAGTGGCTGGCCCCTCATTTCTTGTTCTTCAATCTCTCCTCCCAGACGTTTCCTATTTATTTTCTCTGCCCGCCCCACCTATCCTTCTCTTGCCTGGCTATTGACCGTTCAGCTCTTTATTAGACCATCAGGCATTTTAGACAGGCAAAGTAACACAGCTTCATTGAGTTAAACAAATGCGACACAAAAGAATGCAACACATCTTTGCATCACTAAACAGATGTCCCACAGCATAAACAAATGTAACACATCTTAAACTAATATTCCACAGCATCTCATTTCTTCCCTGTACCTGTTCAGGCCCCTGTTGTTCCCTGCCCTACTGTCCCCCTTGGAAGGGCCCCAGACCATTTCCTGGCATCTTTCATTTCATTTTACTTTTTGAGAGACAGTCTCATGTAGCTGAAGGTGGCTTCAAATATCCTGAAAAACCTTTAACTTAGCTCCTTCTGTCTCCACCACCCAAATGCTGGGGTTTCAGATGTGTGCCGTCATGCCTGGTTTAGACGGTGCTGGGAATTGAAACTAGGGCTTTATATATTGAGGTGGATCAAGGTCAACACTACCCACTGAGCTATATTCTACCCCCTCTCTCTATCCTTCAGTTGTCGGCTAAAGTGTCATGTACTCAGAGATGAACCCCCTCCCCCCACACATACTGTGGATAGGCTTATTATAGGACATCTGTTACCTTTGGCCACATCACACCCTTTAGTCAAGCAATTAATTGCCATTAATGTCCTGGCTAGAATGTTATTTCGTGACATTGGGGCTGGGGGTGAGGCTGTGCTTCATATATGTTAGGACATTTCCCTAAATGAATGGTGGCCAGGGCACAGGGATTTGTGAATGGATGGATGGGTGACTGTTGGTGTTTCTGCTCCACCCAAGTCCTTACCTGCCCTTTGAAGGACTCAAGGGGAGATTTCTTGACTTAATTACCACATTAGCACCTGGCTTTCTGGCGAATGGCATGTGACCCCCTGGCATGTGGTATGAGAAGCATGAGGTGAAGGATGATAGTGGCTTAGGCAGGGACAGGAGGGACAGCTCTGGGGTTGGAGCAGATCCAAACCCTAATTAGGTCTGACACACATCAGATTTGCTCAGAGAGCATGAGGTTCTTTAGAATCGAGGGTGCTGCACTTCAGGGCCACTGGGTTCCTGGAGTCTAGATGGCTCCTGCAAAATCCCGTGTTCTGTTTATTCCAGAAATGGCTGTGTGCAAGCTACCCTTGGGTGAGACTGTGTACCCAGGCCCTTAGAATTGACCTCACTGGTTCCACCCCCAGCAGCTCTTCCCACCTCCCTCAGCCTTTTCCCTGATTCTCCCAGGAGCCTTCCCAGAGTCTAGCTTGGTAGCTCAGGCTGCCCCAAACTCCAAGTCCTCCTGCATTGGTCTCTGGCATGCATGTGTCCCCACACCCAGCCAAACCAGTTTGGATTAAAGAGAGCATAGAGAAGGAGAAAGTGTTGAGGTTAGAAGGGCAAGGGGAGGTAGAGGCCTAGAGAGAGGAAGAGAGCAGAAGCGGGGTGGAGGACAGAGTTCAGGGAAGGACTCCTAACAGCCCTGCAAGGTTGCTTCCAGGCTGCTTCTGTCAGAGGAATGCCAGCATACATGTACACAGACAGACACACGCATGTGCACGCACACCACAGAGCAGAGAGCTGTGCATTGAGCAGCCAGACAGAAATCCTTGAAAGACAGATATCCAGACATCCAGAAAGGAAGACAGATGGAACTCCCATGCCTGGCATTGGCTGATGAGACCGAGGCTCTGAGAAGGAGCTGGGGGAGCAGGTTGCAGGCTGGTACTTTAATATTCTCATTGCTGTCAACTACCTGGCCGAGGCAGCTGAGGGGATGAAGGGCTTTTTTTTTTTTAGCTCTTCCTTCTGCCCCCAGTGGCCCACCAGGTGGTCCTCCTCTCTCCTCACCTCAGGACCTCCTGCCTCTGGGGTCAGCTGATTTGGCCTTTCCATCCACAGCTCTGTTCCAGTGCTTTCCACGCTTCCTGCAAAGGGACCTCAAGTCTCTACTTAGAAGGCAGAGTGAGTCATTGTTAATTGCTGACCAGGGATAGAGCAGATGGCCTTTTAGTGGTGGGCAGTCAGTCAAGTAGCCCCCAATTGCCTGATGCTTGTTAAAGAGTCATGTGGATGTCTCTCAAGACTGGGCCTAGCAGGCTGGAGTCTGAGGGGTGTTCTAGGATTGGTTTGGGTCTCACTTCTCAGCTATTCTGAACAAATATGCACAGAAGGGAGGGCCAGAGGCCGGCCTGTCACTCAGAGCACCGCTTACCCAGCACTGAATACTGGATCACCTAATGGGCTTTACCCTGTGTACTTCACGTACATCTGCCCAGGGCTCTGGTATGTGCCCTGCTCCTTCATGCCCTCCTGTCTTGGGTGGATCCTAGTGTAGACCCTGGCTTTCCACCTTCCCTGGGTCGGCACGCTGCAAATTCCAATCTAGTGATGGAGTGTGAGGGAAGACCCAGTGTTGATGCATGTCTCAGTAAACAAAACAAGACACAATGTAGGATAGACTTCTGGAATGTTCTCTGGAATTCTTGGCCTTGGACATTGGTACTTTCTCATTCTCTCCAGCTTCTCCTCTGAGTGCTTCTTGTGGTGAAGGATTTTTCACCGACTCTGTTCACAGGGTGGAAGATCACAGGTGTGCCTCAACTAAGGATGAGCATAGCAGCTCTCAGTTGTAGCAGGACGAACCTGGCACAGCGCTCAGCCTTATCCTTTTAGTGGCCATTTAAGTTTGTGTTTGTTTGTTTTTTCTTTGAGACAGTGTTTCTCTGTGTAGTCCTGGCTGTCCTAGAACTCACTCTGTAGACCAGGCTGGCCTCAAACTCCCCGCCTCTGCCTCCTGAGTGCTGGGATTAAAGGTGCTTGCACCATCCCCAGCTCTGTCCATTTAAGTCTTCAATTCATCACCTGGAGATCATGTGTGCAGTCTCAGCAAGCTCAGAAGCTGAAATAAGTGAGACCAGGTAATCCCTGCTCAGCTTTTCCCCTTGGAATCTGCTAGCATATATTCTGGTGGGCCAAATGTGTGTTTTCATAGTTATTAATCTGTGTGTGTGTGTCAGGGAGCCCATGCAGAAGTCAGGGCACAGCTTGCTGGAGGCAGTTCTACATCCCCACCATGTGAGTCTCAGGAATCGAACTTAGGCTTGACAGTGTCTTTACCTCAATCTTCTCACCTTCCAGAGAGCTATGCCTTTAGTATGCCGTTCTCAGCCAGGACCCACTAATGGCGCGATGTGGTGGAGAGGAGAGAGAGAGAGAGAGCACACTGCGAACTGTGTGGAAACCCTGGAGTTCTGTCAATTCACAGAAGCAGCTTGAGATCTGAGCACTTCAGTCTTTTGGGGGTGGAGGGGGCTGGGCCGTGATTGTTTGCCAGGGAGTTCTGCCCACCAAGCACATGCGTGGGTGCCGATTTGTTGTCTGCATCTTTCTAGGGACTGCAGGCTGGTGATGATGATGTTTAATGACAGGGCTCAGAGGCTCAGTTATGACAACTATGTCACTGTCATCAATGCCCTTTGTTTTCAGTGAGCAGGGAATGCTGCTTCATATTCTAGCCATGAGAAAGAGGGGAGGTGGAGTCAGCAGAGAAGACAGAGTGGGCCACCTGATAGATACCATTTCCAGAAGTTGTACCTGGGCATGATGAGGGGCCTCAGAAACATGGACACGTTTAGGACATGCTGTTCCTTCCGTTAGAAAAGCAATGCTTGTGTTTATAAATGCACACCACTTTTGCCATTTTTGGTTCCTAGAATTGCCCTAGGGAGATGTTATTTTTGGTAAGGGGGGGTCTTCCTGCTTTGGCATGTAACTGTGAGACTCCGATTTAGAATCTTCTCTAGCATGGAAGAGGGAGTAGAATAGGAGGTGATGTTGGCGGAAGACCTACTAGGTGTCAGGCAAGGTGTGTGTGTGTTCACATGTGTATGTGTGTATGCACTTAAAAGGGCAGTCAGATGACAAACTTGAGTGTTGTTCCCAAATGGAATTTAAGAAAAAAAGTCACACTTATTTATCATACATGTATACACCCATGCAGAGGTGAGAGGTCACCTTTCAGGCCTTAGCTCTCCTCTTCCACTGAACTTGCTTGAATCATCACGCTTAGTGGCAAGCACCCTTACTGGCTGAGCCATCATGTTTGCCCCTTATCTTGTTTTCTGAGCTTTGGTCTCTTGATGGTCAAGAGCTCACAAATTCACCTAGGCCGGCTGGCCAGTGAGCTCTCCCCCATCTCTGCCTGCCTCGCCATCTCCCACTCCCAGGCCCAGTGCTGGGATGTGCGGTCTGGGAATGGAACTAAAGTTCTCATGTTTGTGTGACTGGCACTTCACAGACTGAACCATCACCCTATACTAAGGTACATTTCTAGGTGCTGGCCTCCTTCTGTTTAGACAAAAGATCTGGTTGTAACTGGTCTCATTGCCAGGTCATTAGTGAAAACAGCCACAAGAGAACTTAGATGTTGCCTCTGCTGTCTCTCAATCATTTAGCAGAGACCAAGGTTTTGAATGAAAGTGTCTCCATAACGTACTACACACTACAACTGGGAAAAAGAACCCAACTAAACAAACAAAAAGTATCTTAGGTCAAAGAAGATCAAGAAAATGCATGAGGCAGGAGGATGGTTTATTTGTAAAACCCCCAGATGATATAAAAAAAAAAACCCAAGATTTTGGAAGAAACTATTCTGATTCAGACATAAAAAGGCAGCATCCTTGTTGGGAACTTATCCCTCCCTCCACCTCGGGTGGACAAGACATTCTGTGTTCCCATTTTTGGGTGAGAAAGTGGCAGAAGTGGGAAGTCCAAGGCCAGGTTGGGCTCGGCCTGTCTCTGCCGAGGAAGTGGCGCTACGCAGTGACATCGGTTCTATGGGAGAGATCCAGCTCCTTCTCAGGGCCTTCACCCCCTTCTTGGCCCCCTGCGTACTGGACCTTGGAGCCGGAGAAACTTCTGGTAAAACTGGTCAGTAAGCAAACAGAGTAGAGAAAACAAAAAGAGAGAAAACAAAAGCTGTGTCAAGCGCTGGCAGACCCAAGCCACTTCTGCTAGGACTGTCCCAGAACTAGCCAAAACTTGACCTTTACCCCCTCAACTAAGGACAGATGTTGACTCCATCCAGCTCTGGCCGAACCGAGGTTCATTGTGCTATGTGACAATTTGGATACAGGCACTTCAAGTTCAGGATAGCTTTAGATTTTCTGGTTCCTCAATGCCTGCCACGTGGATTCTGAATGTCGACCTGTGTGCCTGGCTACAAAAAAATAAGTAGCAACCCAGGCAGGATTGGGGGTAGTGAAAAGGTCACCATGGAAGGCCCAGGCCCCTGGAAATTCCCTATTGCCCAGAAGAGGGGCCTCAGCTCTTCTACTTCCCTGAAAACTCAGGAGGCCCAGAGCTCTCAAGGAGGCGCTTCCTCTTGTACCCCTTGAGTTGGTACTAAGCCTGCAAGAGCTAAAACACCCAAAGCCCCCCACTGGACACACACACCCTGAGGCCTTTCACCTGAGTACAAGCGAGCTGTGACCTTGAACCTAGAGTGCCTCATCAGCTGTGTCCCAGGGACAGCTCCACTCCAGGGCAGGACTGCTTCACCCTGCACACAGTAGCCAAGCAACTTTCTCCACTATTTCGGTTTCTCTTGGTGTGGTTCACAGAGGGAGGTCTAGGGTGGGGCTAGTGGCTGGGGACGTCCCCTGGGAGTAGCTCTGACCTCAATCAGGTTTTGGCAATCACCTGAAAGGACAGGTGGGGCTGCTCCAGGGTACTTCCTGGAAGGGCTTGACAGTGTGCTATTGGAGACCTCCTGGCATGGTCCCCTGAGTACTGGGCGTCTGGACTGTGCTTGGGGAGCTAAGGGTGAGGAGGAGAGGAAAGGGAGGAGGGAGAGGGAAAGGAGGAGGGAGAGGAAGTCCCTGGTGCCTGAGAGGCTGGGTCAGGAGCGCGTGGCCGCGGACGGTTGGGGGCGCGCCGGGCTGGGACGCGGAGCCGCGGAAGGGGCGGTGCGTCGGGGTCCGCGTCGGGGTCGCGCGTCGGGCGCGCCGTGGCCCCGTCGGGGCGGTGGGAGCTGCGGAGCCGCCATGGCGGACCTGGAGGCCGTGTTGGCCGACGTCAGCTACCTGATGGCCATGGAGAAGAGCAAGGCGGCGCCGGCTGCGCGCGCCAGCAAGAAGGTCGTCCTGCCGGAGCCCAGGTACGGCTCCGGCCCTCTCCGCCCTCTCCAGTCCCCTTCGGTCCTCTCCCGCCCTCTCCGGTCCCTTCCGTCCCCTCCTGTTCACTCCGGTCCTCTCCCGCCCTCGCCAGTGCCTCTAGTCCCCTCCCTTCTCATTCACCCCTCTGTCCCGGGCTGGTTGCAGGGCCTCCTGTGTGTCAGCACCCCTTCCCCTGCCCTCCGCCCCTCTTCCCCCTGTAGCAGTAAGTAGACCTTGACTTCTCAGTCAGCAGTGCCGTCACCTCAGCCACTTTCCTCAACTTGGACCCCTGGTGGTCTGCCCTTTCTGGAAAGGGTGACAGGAGAACTGCTTGAGTCTAGCCTGTCTTTCAAGACTGTAGTAGGTTCCCGCTGAATTGGCCCTGCCTCGTGAGTCCCTGCCAAGTTGCCCTTTTATCACCACTGATTGATTATTGATTTTACGGAGGTGTGATGGCTCCTTTGGGCTGTACTTGTCCCAGGGAGTTTCCACCAGTGTTCTACCTTCTTAGCTGAGCCCACTGCCAGTTGCATAGTTGGTGTGGTCCCCCCGTGCACAACAAACAGCCCTTGGAGTTGACAGGAAAATTAGCTCGGACTTTATGGCAACCCTTGAACCATGCAATTCTGTAAGGATCTAAACCAAAGCTGCCCTCCCCCCACCCCCCGCTTTGAAATGATCAAGCGTGACACACCCATGTAGCCCCAATGTTACCTTGATGTGATGGAAAATATGCATATTTATTCTTTCAATCTTTTGAGGTACTGGGGAGGGGACCCAGGGTTTCACATGTGCTAGGTAAGCAGTTGAGCAGCATGCACAGCCCCCAGAGAACCTTCCAGTGCTGAGCGATGGTCAGATTATTTTTTTCCAAGTGTGTTTGTGAGCCCTGTGATCCAGGGAGCATCAAATCCCTGTGCTGTGTTTGCTGGGAAGATTCGTACTGTACACACAGCTGCGCTGGCTGGGTATTTTTGGCTTGCCTTCCCTTCCAAGCCTTGGCCCCTTGCTGTTTTTGGGGGTGTGTTGCTCCCTGATAGTGCAAACCAGCCACGAGGGGAGACCTCTGTGGACAGTGAACCGTGGACAGTGCACCATCCCCTCCTGGAGTTTAGCCTATTTGGAGCTCACTGGAAATGAGACTTGATTGACATCTCTAGTAACTGGGAAGGGCAAGACCCAGGACTCCTCAAGTCAGACTCAAGCTTCAGTAGAAAACTCCCCTGTGGGGGACACAAAAAGGCTTCATTTTGTTCTCTCATCCCCTCCCTCTGCCCCCCCTGTGAGGGGCATGGAATCTTAAATATGTATGGTTTCTATATATAAAACCGATAAATCACAACTCATGGGGAGTTTTGCGGGGGAGGGGGACATATGAATCCTAAAATTAGGAAGGTCTGTCTGCTCGTCTTTTCTTCTTGGTATCTGAACCCTAGCTGGGCTTCTGCTCTGCTCTGTTGCTCTCGGACGCACATTCCAGTGCCTTCTTCCCCGTACCAACACCTCCAGTTTTCTATGGCCCTTTTTTTGGCTTTGGCGATAGTTTCTTGCAAAGGAGAAGTGGTGTGGTTGAGTTCGCAAGCCCTGACATTCTAAGGTTGAGGGACGTCAACAGGAGAATTGAGTTAGGACAGAGTCCTTGGAGGACTGCGTTTCTGTCGCTCTTTTTCAGATAGACTCTTGAATTAGGCCATCTGTTTCCTTCCAGGAGTCTAATTGGTTGTCTGTTTGTCTCAGTGGCTTCAGCCCCTAAGTAACAACCACCCGGTGACAGTTCCTCCTGGTGCCTTATGAGGGCTTGACTGCTGGAAGACATTTTTCAGAGTTGTGTTTACGTAATGAGGAGTGTGCATTTGAACTTGCCCATTGGTCTGTCACTATCGACTTCTTTATTTTCAACTAATTTTCTGGTTACCATCAGTATTCTTCGTGCTTCCTCTTCTCGGGACCTCTGCCTCTTCCTAGTTTTCGAGAGAACCAGACAGTATTGCGTTAATTATAACAAAACTTGTCTGCGGGGCCCAGCCTCCTTTGCCTGTTACAGAGAACCTCGGAAAATGGAACACTGAGCCCAGGGGGAGAGTTTTCCTCCCCAAGAAGGCAAGAGGCAAACATTTTGTTATGTTGACACGTTATTCAATTAGCCGGCCGACGGGTGTAAATCCTCCGAAGGCGACTATTTGTTCAAATCACATCTCTGCTTTAGTTCACCCAAACATTTGTTGAGCTAATGGAGCTGATAATGGGGCCTGCTGGAGGTGGTGGCTGTGACCCTTGCCGCCCTCCTAACCAGGGTGTTTATCTCTGTGTCCATTGTGTGCTACAGCGACAAGAAATGTTCCAGTTGAATTAGGTCTCACTCGCAGGCTGAGGCCAGAGAGGCAGGCTCTTAGTCATGCTGAGGCTAAGAGCTCTTCATATTGGGTCCATTTCTCTGCTCACCTTTTCCAAACAGACTGGTACTGAGTTGACTTTAAGTCCCATGCGACTGAAGAAAGTTGAGTCATGAGTCTAGGTCCTCCTCTGAGAAACGCCTTCTGGCTACTGGACGTTGACAATGTTGGGTCCTCCTTAGGGAACCTCTCTTGTCAGTCACTCATGCCAAATCCCTGGGAGAGGAGAGAACACAGCTGAGGCTGTGGGCATGCCGAGGTGGACGTGCAGCTGTCGAAGGACAGCTGAGGCTGTGGGCACACAGAGGTGGACGTGCAGCGGTCGGAGCACAGCTGTGTGGTGTGCCAAGGTGGACGTGCAGCCGTCGGAGGACAGCTGTGTGGTGTGCCGAGGTGGACGTGCAGCTGTCGGAGGACAGCTGAGGTGTGGGCATGCAGAGGTGCATGTGCAGCTGTCGGAGGACAGCTGAGGTGTGGGCATGCAGAGGTGCATGTGCAGCTGTCGGAGGACAGCTGAGGTGTGGGCATGCAGAGGTGCATGTGCAGCCGTCGGAGGACAGCTGAGGTGTGGGCATGCAGAGGTGCATGTGCAGCTGTCGGAGGACAGCTGAGGTGTGGGCATGCAGAGGTGCATGTGCAGCTGTCGGAGGACAGCTGAGGTGTGGGCATGCAGAGGTGCATGTGCAGCTGTCGGAGGACAGCTGAGGTGTGGGCATGCAGAGGTGCATGTGCAGCCGTCGGAGGACAGCTGAGGTGTGGGCATGCAGAGGTGCATGTGCAGCTGTCGGAGGACAGCTGAGGTGTGGGCATGCAGAGGTGCATGTGCAGCTGTCGGAGGACAGCTGAGGTGTGGGCATGCAGAGGTGCATGTGCAGCTGTCGGAGGACAGCTGAGGTGTGGGCATGCAGAGGTGCATGTGCAGCCGTCGGAGGACAGCTGAGGTGTGGTGTGCCGAGGTGGATGTGCAGCCGTCGGAGGACAGCTGTGTGGTGTGCTAAGGTGGACGTGCAGCCGTCGGAGGACAGCCTCAGGTATCAGTCCACATTTCCCACCGTGTTTGAGCCACGTCTTGTTCACTAACCCACTTCTGGTCTTCTCCTGTCTCTATCTCCCATCTTGCTGTCCCTCTTTATGTGGGTCCTCAGTATCCAAACTCTGGTCTTCACATTCTTGATTTACTTCCTAAGCCATCCCCGGCCCTGTTCATTGTTTCTTATCTGAAGTGGGTAGCAGTTGTGGACCTGATTCTTGGAAGCTGATATGGGGACGTGAAGACGCAGGGAGTAGACCTGGGCAAGAGCTTTGCTTGCAAGCGTGAGTGCCTCACTGTTGTATTTAACCTCGAACAGGCGTTATTTGGATTCTGAGGTTCTGTATTTGTGGAACGTATCATGCTTGTGAAGAGCCTTGTCATGACTCGTGAACAGCTGTCCACACTTGGCAACACATAAGTGACACGTGCATTCGTGTTTCCTGTCTGTCAAACCTTGGCCAACGTGGAAAGGGTGTGGCTTTCTGCCCGTTCACATTGCGATCCCTTGAGAGAGCCCTCCCTGTCCAGCTTTTCTGATGTTCCCTTGGCTTCGTTCTGTGCCCACAGCCTAACCTGGGATGAGAACCGATAAGGGCAGGAAGTCACCAGGTGGTAGCTCTCTGCAAGGCTCCCATCTCCCACAAACAAACAAATAAACCCGCAGAACCTTTGGGAAGACAGCGTTTCATCTTCGATAGGAGTCATTCTAAGAGTATAAAAGGCTATTTGTCCTTTCCACTATTATTTCATTCTTGGTCAAAGTTAATTTGTGCCAGCAACTTGGAGTGGCACTGGCTGCTCACAGCTGCCGGTTTTTATACACAGATGCTCTGGAGCAATCAGTTTGGGGCCTGGGACCTGTCCAGCGGAACGCTGTAAAATGCTTGAAATTCAGAGCCCCGTGTGTCTCTTCGAGGTACAGGCAGTCCTTGCTTTGATGATGTGTTCTTAGCAACAGTCTTCTGAAGCGCTTGCCCAGAACTTGGCTTTGTCAAGCACCCATGAAGACAAGGATGTCAGGGTTGGAGGAGACACAGCAAGCTGGCAGATGGATGGCAAAGGGGTGAAGTGAGATTGGAAGCAATAGGAGGCTTTTCTCCACGGGGCCCCCAATACCCAGACAAAGGAAAGGTGTCTGCTAGGTAATGGCATAGAAACTAACATCACTGGCAATGTTTCCTGGGCCAGGTCTTGGCGCCATCAAGTGTTATTGAGGTAGCCACACCAGGTGCACACCATTTTCCTGTTTCACGCATGCTCAAGAATACCAGGGAAGGGATGCAGGATGCAGGATGCAGGTCTGGGTTCCCCATTCTACCCACTGAACAGTTTAGCCTCTCCTAGCTGAACAGAAGAGCCAGCACCCTCACCTTTTATTTTACAAGGAATGGATGAAACTCTGTTTTAATTTGGGGAAAGGTCACCTTAGGAGATCTTAATCACTGGTGTGGCTTCCAGATAGCAGGGCTGTCCTCAAGCTGTAAGAGAGCAGTGACCCCCCGCGGCCTCTGACAAAGGTAATTGTGGTAAAGCATGACGTCCAATGACACAGGAAAAAATGTGCTGTGTGTCCTTGCTGGGGTGGTGAGGAGCTGTGGTCACAACATTGGCTCATCTTCCAGACAGGTTTCCACTGGGGTGTCTACTCAGAAAAAGGTGCTGATCCCCACCTCCATTTCTAGGAAAGAAAATGTATTTAGCTTCATTCTTAATAAAACCACTATTTCAAAAACCCTTTTCTTATTAGAGAATAATAAGGTGAAGACGACCACTGGGCAATGACTGAGCATGGTCGTCTCCTCATCACGGCATCTCTCTGCGGACACTGGCAGTAGGGACAGAAGTGACAAACTCTGCCCTGGTTGATTCTGTTTCGGCTTGACACAAGCTGGAGTCGCTGGAGAGAAGGAGCCCCAGCTGAGAAAATGCCTCCATGAGAGCAAGCTGTAGACAAGCCTGTAGGGAGTTTTCTTAATTAGTGGTTGATGGGGGAGGGGCTTAGGCCACTGTGGGTGGGGCCATGCCTGGGCTGGTGGTTCTAAGCCAGCAGGCTGAGCAAGCCATGTTGAGCAAGCTGGTGAGCAGCACCCTCTGCCTCAGCTCCTGCCTCCAGGCTCCTGCCCTGACTTACTTTGGTAATGAACAATGATGTGCTTTTGGTCATGGTGTCCACCACAGTAACCCTAACCAAGACACTGCATAGAGGTCACTATGTAGGCCAGGTTGACTTCAGACCGACAGAGCTACACCTGTCTCCACCTCCCAAGTGCTGGGATCATAGGTGTTCACCTTCATGCCTGGCTTTTCCACCTTATTTCCTGAGGCAGGGTCTCTCTGTGAACCTGGGACTCGTTGGTTCTGCTGGATTGGCTGGTCAGCAAACCGCAGAACCAGTCCTCCTGTCTCTCTGCCTCCAGTCCACCTCTGGGCTGAGACATGCACTATCACGCATGGCTTTTACGTGGTGCTGGGCGTCCTACTGTGTGCAGGGCTGAGACAGCTCTGCCCGGTTTCCAGCACATTCCTGAGCCACTGGGTCAGGCGGAGCTGGTGCCCCCTTCTGCCTCTGCTGCTCTCCAGCCTCTCATGTCTTCCTTCTTTCTATTCTCATCATTAGTGCAGAATTGGAATTCCCAGGCCTTCTGATTGCTCTGTGGGTCAGTCCTCTTGTCCGGCAAATGTCATTTCTAATTTTAGAACTCATCTTTTGGGTCCTCTGTGCTCTGGCCAAATCATGCACATATTTAAATACTTTCTATGTGTGGCTTTACAGGAGCAGAGTTCAGCCATCTGGTTACTTGGTAGTCGGTGAAGGCCTTCTGGGTACCTGGCAAAGGCCTTCTGGACACCTGGTGAAGGCCGTCTGGACACCTGGTAGCTGGCGAGGTCAGCATGGACTCCGCCTTGGGTCCACACACTTGTCTAACACTGCTCCGTGCTTCCGTGGTGTTAGGAGCAGGAAGCATAGATCATATATGAGAGGAGGTGGCCAGGACCTCCATGCAGAGTGACC
The DNA here is from genome assembly GCF_014885135.2 of Alexandromys fortis. Lineage (NCBI taxonomy): Eukaryota > Metazoa > Chordata > Mammalia > Rodentia > Cricetidae > Alexandromys > Alexandromys fortis. The sequence goes on from NW_026068072.1 coordinate 2,074,587, forward strand.
TGACAGCCCTCTGCCGTCAGGGTCTCTCAGCTTCCTGTGCCCTCCCTCCTATCATTGCTCTGTGAACCTACCTGTAGTAGACTAGAAGGTTCTAGAAGAACCTTGGAAAGAGAGACTTGGAAAGTCTCGGGTCATTGTATTCAGTTTCCACACCTCTCATGCACACTATCTGCTCATCTGACCTTAGAGTGTGCGGACAGAAACCCCTGTCCTAAGTATTTTTATTTATTCGTTAGTAGAGCATGGAACGGGGGAAGGCTCTTGAAGAACGCCAGACACAGGAGAAGGCAGACTTCCAGCGTACTGTCTGGTTGTTGGGATTGTGCACACACAGCACAGGGCACTGGTACACTTTCAAAAAACATATGGCATGGCTAGGAGTGCGGGTCAGCTGGCACAAACATGTGACGGCAGAAGAATTTGCCCAGCATGCATGAAAACCCCAGGTCCACACCTGAAATCCCAGTAACTGGGAGGTGGAGGCAGGAGGGTCAGGAGTTCAAAGTCATCTTTTGCGGCATAGTTGAGTTAGAGGCTAGCCTGGGCTACCTGTCTCAAAACTCAAAAGGAGGAGGACTAATGGAAAGAGGTGGGGGAGGGAGGAGCTCAAATTAGACAGCGGTAGCTGTGAAGCAGTGTGCTGGAGGCCCTGGTGCCAGGCTGCCTGGAGGAGATGGAGGCAGAGTCCTGGAGAATTGGGAGGCTGACTGATTGGGCCAGGGAAGGGCAGCTGGTGAGACCTAGAACCAGAAGTGGGTACAGGTCCCAGGTGTCTCCTCAGCTTCTCTGTGAGCTGTGTACTGTGGTCTTGTGTGTCTAGATCCCCCTTCATGGTGTTTCCCTCCCTCCTCTCTTCTCCCTGCACCCCTCTATTCCTCTGGTGAGATCTGGGGTCTTCACAGGCCTTCTGCTCTTGACTTTGTGCTTTCTTTCCCTAACATGAGCCAGGATTGACGGTGTGATGCTCTAGGTGGCTCCGGGTCGTGAGCAGGTTTTGCCTGACTCTTTCCTAGGCACGAGAGATTGTGGAAACTCTCAGGGTCTCATTCTCGTGTTTAAAGGGCTCTTGGAGAGCGACCACAAGTCTTGGACACCTTTGGAATGTCTGTTCTACAGTCTGAGTGCTGGGTTCCTCGTCCCTTTGTGGTTCTCCAAAACACAACCTTCCAAGCATGGCAACTGCCCAGCCTGCCTTGGCTTCTGTGGGAAGTTCTCTGGGCCTTTGCCATTTTGGGTGTAGTGAGGTGTGCACATCACTTTGTAATTTACCCAGGACAGGAGTGTCTCCGGTAAATGAGGATCTTAAAATTCACAAAGATGTCAAAAAAGAAGGTATAAAATCCCCGTAACTACTTTAGGTATGGTATCTTGGATGTTGAACGTGTGGTCGGCTTACTTCTAAGTTCAGTTTTAGGAAGAGATTTTTGGCGCTGGGAATGCTTTAAAATCTGTGGTGTCAGCTTTCTGACCAGGGCTTGAATTAGGACATGGAGTGAGGGATGGGTTATACTCATATTCTGTCAGTAACCTTGGCAGCCAAGGGCTGCTGAGCACTCAGTGGGTGCCTTACAAGGTAGAAGGCTTGCCATTATTGATGGGGATGTTTAAGGAAGAAGGGGGCCCTGATTGTGCTGACAGCTGCCCTGCCTTGTGAGAACGGAAAGATGAGCATTTCAGGGATTCAGGAACACAAATCCCATTAGCCAGGGAGGGCTCTACTCTCTTAATCCTAGCAGCCAAGCTCCGCTGTCTGCAGAGCTGGGTGTGACCGGACCTCACAAGCTAGGCAAGCACTGGCGGTCTCCCTCCTCCCCAGCGTAGCATCCTGAATCTTATTACCGAGCAACACACTCTGGGGTCTGCTGCTGTGTGAGTGCCAGCCGGGGTTAATGTCTCACGTAGTGTCTTCTCAAGAAGTGTTTCTGTAGTTTCCAGACACTTCATCCAGGGTTTCTGTATCCGCATGGCTCTTGATAGGGATTTAAGTTAGAACAGGACTAAGAGTTGAGTTAATCAACCCTCATGTGGCTGCTAAATTCCAAAGGCTGCGTTTTAGCTTCAAACACATCAAAGGCTGTGATATTCTGCCTATATCCTCTTCGTGAGTATGGGAGTCTGGAGGGCCCTTGGTGGCAGAACTCTTGCCTGGCTTGTATGAGGCCTTGTGCAAAAGGGGAAGGAAGGAAGGAAGGAAGGAAGGAAGGAAGGAAGGAAGGAAGGAAGGAAGGAAGGAAGGAAGGAAGGAAAGCCTTCACATGTGAGCCTGAGGGACTCAGTGGTGAGTCACCCAGACCCACCCAGCACTGACTCCCATGACAGCAAGCTGAGGCACTGCTCACCTGCCGTGTGGTCTCACTATCTCCTACTAAATTTGTGGTGTTGCACATGAATGCATTGCACACGTGCGTGTTGCACACACATGCATATGCAGGTGCACATGGAACTGCATGCGTGTGCATGTGGAGGCTGGAGGTCAACCGAAGGTTTTGTCCCTCAGAAGCCGTCCACCTTGGTTTGCTGAGACAAAGTCACCCACTGACCCAGAACTCACCCACAAGCTGGGCTGGCCAGCGAGTGCCAGGGAGTCCCCCAGGTTTTGCTTCTCCAGTGCTGCGCCAGAGCTCAAGTCCTCACGCTCGCTTGCAAGGCCAGCAGGCATGTCACTGACAGTCGTCTCCAGCTCTCTAGCACTTCTGAGCCATGCAGTCTTCTCAGCAGGGCATTAAGTGCAGACTAGGGCATGCCCTGGCTGGTGTCCTTGGTGCCGCCCACTGAACCCTCCTCAGTGGGGCAGGAAGGAGTTAGTGTTTATGGAAAGAGTCCCAGCACTCTGTGGCACAGGTGGGGCACTGCCTCTCCCCCTCCACGCTGAAAGACTCACCTCCAGGGTCTGATCAGCTGCTGGCTGGCTGGCTTAGATGCTTGTGAAAACAGATGCCTGCCCGTGATTCTGTGCTGTAGACTGATGGCTTATGCACAGAGCTGGGGCGGCTTCATTTGGCGGCTCTGCCTCATTGCTGTTTCAAGCTCCGGGCTTAGCTTGTGGCTCTCTCCCATCTGTCTGGGACAACATGCTTGATGGCAGAGTCCACATAGGAAAAGGTGACGAGTCCTGCTGCTCCATAGGCCCTCCGCGTTCGCTGCTGGTTCGTCATTTCAGCTGAATTTGAAGCTAATCTTTAGCTGTTAGCTGCTCTGGGTCAGGGCAGAGCCACAGCATTGGGTGACAATCAGGGATAGGTGGGTTTGACCAGATCCTGATTCAAGTCCAACAGCCATGGGAAGACTGGTCCTGGAGTCAGAAGAGGGAGCAGGCTGTGTATCTTCCAGAGTTACAGTTTCTTCTGGAAAGGAGGGGGTGGGGTGGGGCAGGGAAGAGCGCAAAGATGGAGGAAGTGTGGGAGGCAAAGGAGCCCCAAATCCTGGTAGCTGCTAAGGATGGGATCTCCGTGTCCTATACTTGCTGTCTGAGAACGATGATGATGATGATGATGATAAATTATTATTATTATTTGAGACAGGATCTCATGTTGCACAGGCTGGCTTCAAACTCACTGTGTAGCCAAGGATGACTTGAATATCTGATATTCCGACTTCTTCCTCTAGAGTGCGGCTTACAGAATGCACCATCGTGCCCTGTTTGTTGGTGCTGGGGTGAAACCCAGGGCTTGGTGCATGCCGGGCAAGCAGCCTGGCGTGGGAATTCCTGTGTGATGGCGAGGTGTGAGGGTGCTAACTGTGTTCTTCTGAGGTGGAGAGCCTCCGTTGTCACACAGTGGACTGTGACAGTGTCATATGGGTGCAGCCTTCTGCCCTGACAATTTCCTGGTGCAAAGAGCTTTGCCGAGGTCCCCTTAGAGCTAGAGTTGCCATGCTGCTAAAGAAACCCAGTGGGAAGTGGAGAGAGCCTGGCTGGTTCAGACAGGCCGCACTTCAAGCACACTGTCACCCCATCTTTTTACTAAGAGGCCCGCAAAAACCCTCTATTTTGAAATCATTTGTTACCTGTGAGCCGGCTCAGCAGGTAGCAGTGTTTGTGGCTCAGGCGGTGAACTGAGTTCTATCCCCGGGACCCACGTGGTAGGAGTAGAGAACCAGCTTCCACAGGCTGTCCTCCTGAGGGCCACATGCTCACCATGACATATGCACAACCACCCCATACCCGCCACCACTTCACAGTGATTACTGCGTTTCCAGATGTGTTGCTAAGACCAGTATGAGGAGAAACAAAGTCTTACTAGAGAGAATCTGGACAGTCGAGAGCTACAGGGTTTCTAGAGGAGATGTGTCGGTGTGCAGATGTTAGTAAGCTCCAGACAGCTTGTTCATTCCTGAACACACGGGCTGGGACCTCGTCAGTGGTAGAGAACATTTGCCCAACCCAGGACAGGCCTTCACTTCCATCCCCACCACTGAACAAAGTCGGTGAAGACCCTAAAGGAACTCATAAGTGGGTCCTCACTAACTCAGAAGAGGAAGGGGATAAGATAACCAGTAGGCTATTGAAAAAGTAAGACAAACCCAGGGAGTCGCATCCCAGTCCTTGGATTAGATTTATGAACTAATAACTCTGAGCTGTGGGGGAGGGGTGGGCTCCCAGTCACTGTCACACAGACACTAATCCCTCTACATTGTGTGCAAAGACGATGAAGTTGTCATGGAAGAGTTATATCAGAATGCGAGGGGACTTACGTCTGTGGGCAGGGGGAACACACGGGCTTTCCTGAGCAAACCCTGAGATATATAGACTGTGACTGAGGAGGCGAGGGATCTGAAGTTCTCACGTGACCCAAGATGCCATGCACCAGCGTAAAAGACCAAGTGCCCTTCGGAGATGTGCACGGACCAGAGGTGTCCCGGACTGGGGGTTTAGCTTTTTAGATTTTGGAATATTTACAGGCACATACCGAGATAGGACACAAATCTAGTCAAAGAGGGAAGTCTGTGTCATGCACACCTCCCACCCTTGGCCCTAAAGGGCATTTTGTTAGTGAGACCTTGTAATAAAAAAATACACAGACAACACTTTCAGATTCTGGAGTATTCTGAATTCTGAGTCTTCAGCTCAGGGGTGCATTGAGTGACCGTCCTAGAATGGGGTGACTTAGCTTGTCACTTCTTTGCTGGGCAATACTCATTTAATGACATTTCTGCTGGACTCACATGGCTTCAGGGAGGAGGCGACCTGGCCAGTGCTGAGAGCACAGGCCTTTTCTGTCAGTGAGTCCATTTGCTGGAGAGTTGCTCCTCATAGACTCGGGAGGGAGGAGCTTCTTTCCAGCGGCCACACTGGTCCTGATGCTGTGGAGGCAAGCAAGTCCCGCTGTGGATGCTGCTCCCTGGCTTCTGTTTTCCTGCATTTGAAGGGAAATTACTGGTCTTTTGTGCGCTTGTTTGCTGTGTTCTCCTGGCCTGGAAAAGCTAGCGCCTCCTGTCCCTGCTTTTCTCTTGGTCCTCACGGGGACCCCCTTAGTAGCTGCAGTCCTGAACAGTATGGGTGTCTCCACGCCCCACTGTCCTAGCTACGTCCTCCATGCCTCCCCTAGATGAGGCCCTGCAGGGCAGGGAAGATCAAGCCTAGAGCCGACTTTGAGCAAATGAGTGAGTAGCAGCTGAGCGAACTCTCTCTTCATTGTTCCCCCGAGGAGGAACATGTATTTAGAAAGCAAGGCCCGTTGGTGCAGGCCTGTAATCCCAGCTGCCAGGGAGGCTGAGGCAGAGAGTGAAAAGGTTGAAGGCCTGTGACTTTTACCTTGCCAGAGTAAGTTCAGAGTAGGCAACCGAGTAAAGAGTGCTGGGGATACAGCTCAGTGGGAGAGCACTCAGCTAGCATATACCAGGCTCGGGGTTCAGTCTCCACCCATCCCCTCAAAGAGAGCGAGAGAGCTTGCTAACCTATTGTGGTAGTATGGTCGATATCCAAAGTGCTGAACTTTAAGACAGTCGTGTGCAGGACAAGGTTCTTTATGCTCATGACATCAGGAACTCCTGGATTCCTTTGTATGCATAAAAACACAAACAAGCGATGTTATAGGACAGTGGTTCTCAACCTGTGGGTTGTGACCCCTTTGGGGGTCCCATGATCCTTTCACAGGGGTTGCCTAAAACCCTTGGAAAACGCAGATATTTACATTATGATTTACAACAGTAGCAAGATTATAGTTATGAAGTAGCAATGAAAATAATTTTATGGTTGGGGTCAGCACAACATGAGGAACTGTGTTAAGGGACGCAGCATTAGGAAGGTTGAACGCCGCTGGTCTGGGAAGTGACCTCATTTTAAACTGCAGATTTGGATACATTGGGCTCAATAGCTTTCCTTAAGCTGTGAGAATCATTTTAGTTTTCTTTTTCCAGACAGGGTTCCTCTGTGTAGCCCTGGTTATCCTGGAACTCGCTCTGTAGACCAGGCTGGCCGAGAACTCAGAGATTTGCCTGCCTCTGACTCCCAAGTGCAGGGATTAATGGCGTGCACCACTATGTCTGACTCAAGAATCATTTTCTCTAGACAATTCTGGGGCCCCTTACATGAGAAAAATACCAGGTGAGGAACCTAACCATTTCTTGGTGACTAATGAGACAGGAGGCTGGAACCCAGTGGGCTCAGGGCAAGGCGGTGGGGGTCAGAACCACTGGGCTCAGGGCCAGGCTGTGGAGTCTTAGAAGGATATTTTCTGGGAGGCTCATTTTGTTTTGAAAAGTAACTTGTCAGCTCCACATCAGTACAGGACGTCACACTGGATGTCACACTCAACCTCTTGCCTTGCTGGTGTCGGTTGTCTGAGAAACAGAGATAAAGGGAACCTGGGTACTCTGAGGGTTTGTTGAAAGTCCGTGCTGTTGGGCAGGGTATGGTTTAAGATCCTATTACATTAGAATCACCATGGAGGGTCCTAGGGTGTGTGTGTGTGTGTGTGTGTGTGTGTGTGTATGCAGAGTGGAATGTACACATTTGTGTGTGTATACACTCGTGGAGGTCAGAAGTCAATATCTCTCTTACCTGTTCTCCTCCTTTGTTTTTCCATTTTTCAGACACAGTCTCTCCCTGAGCTCCCTGGTTAGGCCAGGCTGGGTGGCTACAGAGCACCAGGAATCCCGTCTCTTTTCCAGTGCTGGGATCGCAGGTGTGCCCTGGTGCTTGACCTTTTACCTGAGTGCCAGGGAGCCAAACTCCGATCCTATGCTACATGGCTAGCACTTCATTCACCGAGCCATCTCCTCAGCTCCTGGCACCCCTAGTTATGAGGTCTTTTCATGATCCCAGGTTTGGCAAGGATGAGAAGCCAGTGAACAACTAGCTCTGCTTCCCGTGGCTGCTCCATGTCCCTACCATCCGCAGTGCTCTTCCTGTTGGCTTCTGCCCCAGGCCAGATGCCAGCTAGGGAGCATCCCCAGCAGGAGCAGGGGAGGAGTAAGGGCAAGCCAACTTCCTTGTAAGAAAGTGATTAAGGCTTGTCCCTTCTGGTAAGGTTTCCACTATTGAGAACTTGGTCATGTGACCACACTGATTGTTGAGGTGCATTGCCTATGGGCTGTCCAGGTTCTTCTCTGTTCAGATGGAGATGGAGGATGGTGAGAAACAGCCCCCTCAGCATCAAGGGTCCTGGATGCCAGAGGCTCACAGGCTGCACTTGGCCAGTCATGGATTTGCAGGTTGCAGATCTCAGTCTTCAGCTGCTCTTCCAAGCACTGTCCTGTCAGAGAGGTGTTTATTTGGGCGCCCATAGGGTAGGCTATGCAGAGATGTAGGGGGGCAGCACTAGACAAGGTGAGGTCCAGTGCTGCCACTTGGAACCCTGGGTAATAAAATTTAAGTATGCTTACTATAGTGCAAAGAAGAGGATTGGGGAGTGGGTTCACAGTGCGAGCAAGAGGGCCAGTGTTTGTGTCTTCAACATCCATATGCCCAGTGGCTCCTGTGTATAATCCTGGCACAGGGGACGGAGATGGGAGAAACCTGTGGCATGCTGGCCAGCTGACCTCATGGAATCTGTGAGTTCCAGACTCAGGGAAAAACTCCATCTCAAAAAAGGTGGTGCATGCAGGGTGTGGGTATGCTGGTGAACATCTTCCATTGATTGGGAAGTCGAGCCTGGCAGATATCTGTGAGTTCCAGGCCAGCCAGGGCCATATTGGGAGGCAATGTTGCAATAAATAAGCAAGTAAATAAAGAAATGGAATAATGAATGAAAAGGAAAAAAGAAAAACAATGGCACGTTGTGGAAGAAACTCATTGACCTCTTACTACGTCTGCATCACACCACACACACACACACACACACAAACACACACAGCATGGCATTGACTGTCTAGATCTTGTTGGAGTAGCACCAGGAGTAGCACACAGCTTCACTGGCATGTGGATGGATGTTCAGGGACAAATTACTATGGGTGCTGGATCGCTCAAGGCTGTGGGATTTATATGCAAGACTGAGTGCTGAGGAGCTGGGGGATGGAGGAGGCTGGGGAGGAGCTGGGGGGTGGAGGAGGCTGTGGAAGAGCTGGGGGATGGAGGAGGCTGGGATGAGCTGGGGGTGGAGGAGGCTGGGGGAGAAGCTGGGGATGGAGGAGGCTGGGGAGAAGCTGGGAGTGGAGGGAGGCTGGGGA